>NC_044327.1:17468228-17771258 GCF_007399415.2 Gopherus evgoodei | reverse complement strand
GCTTTCTGACTTTCAGCACAAGGGCCTAGGAGTCTTCATCCAGGTTTGGCACCTGATTCGCAAGGAAATCCATTAAAGTCAGTCATCCGGGGTAAAATTTCAAGCTTTTAGAAGCAGTGAAAATGGATTGTGCCCTATGTTTAGATTTGAAGCTGTTTAGGGCAAAGAAAGTCTTTTTGTTCTGTACAGCACCTAGCACATTGAGGTCCTGTCCATGACTGGAGTTTGTAGGCATTGCCACAATACAAAAATAAATCATAATGAATCATTAGCCCATAGGCACAAGTCACAAACTGTGGATCTGGATTTCAAGAAACTGCAGTCTGAGAGCATTTAACTTGGAGTCTTGATTCAGGCCAAATACAAAGACACGTTTTCATCTCAGTTTACGTGGGTGTAAATCAGGAGGAGAAGTTCCATTGAAATCACTGATGGACACCAGGGGAAATGGGGTCAGGATCTGTCCCAGAGACATTAACTGCAACCTTCAAGAGGTTTGTTTATTGTACAGCAGCCAATTAGAAGAGAAAGGAGAGTCCAGTGGTTAGATCACTAGTGTAGGACTTGGGTTCAAATCCCTGCACCACCAAAGACTCCCTGTGACACCTTGGACAAGTTGTTTGGCCTCTGTCTCAGTTTCCTGTCTATAAAATTAGGATGGCAACCCTTCTCTTCCTCATGAGAGTGTTGTGAGGATATATACATTAAAGGTTGGAAGGAGCTCAGATCCCATGGGAATGAGGGTCATAGATAGGCCAGCCCAACCATGAAAGAAGTCATGAAGAAGATAGTGGGATGAAATGATGTAGTTGGGGATGACATCTATCTAGACAGGATACTTCATTACAAATGTTTTTAAAAGTCCAAATCCTTGGGAATATGTTGTGATTTGCTGTCTTCCCCTTACCAGTGATTTCAGTTTAAATGATTTCATTCTTATTGGAAGAGGGTTTGTGTTGGACTTGTGCTGTAGGAAAATATAGAACAGCAAATGTTCCATTCTGGCTTTTTGCCTTGGTTTCCTTGCCTTAGCCAGCACCTCTGGCTCTAGCAATACTCTTCCTACTACGACAATGAGTCCGTGCAAGGACTGACTGACAGAGAGTCACAGTGGTCTAATAAAGATGCACCATTTTAAGTGAGTAAACCTGCAGAAAAAATGACTTTAGTCAACATGGTGAATGATTTTTTTGTAGTGCATCAAAATACCCTACTAACTAGGAAGACAGGGTAATGCTGACAGAATGCTGTGAGTTAGGAAAAAGAGGAGAATTAAATGCTGACAATGGCTCTGGTTATTCTTAAGGAACAGTCAGGTTCTGCATTCCATATGGGTGATACGTTTGAAATGGAGATGGAAAATCCAGGCCACATTCTCTGCTGGTGTAAACTAGCACCTTTGGCTTCAATGGAGTGCACCAATTAAACATTTTGGCAACTCAAAATGTGATTCTGCTGGTATGGAACTAAGGAACACCAGAAAGCTATGAGACTTAAAACCCAAATCAAATTGTAATGAAGGCTAAGCATTATACCAATTTCAGTGATGACATTTTAAAGGAAAAGTAGGTATTTTACACTATACAAATCTTTGGCACCTGGATCCAAGATTTCTATACTCTGCAGTCCTTACTCAGGCAAAAATTGCAATTCAATAAGAGTGAAGGACAAACTAAAGATTGCAAGGTTTGGCCCTGTGAGTATAAATAAGCGATAGGTAAACCCCAAACATTCAGAGGTTGGAAAGTCTCTTTATGTTTCTTTAAAGATGTGGGCCCAAGTGCCTCATGGGGGCCTCAAACAACTGAAAGTTGATATTTTGGCATTAGAAAACCACCAGCCCTAAGTTGGAAGGTAGCTGGAAACTGTAAATTAATTATCAGCCATCTCTGTTAAGAAATAGATAATATTGGTTTTTACTCAGCCATATTATGAGCAGAGTCCCTTGACCTTCTGTAGGAGAACTAAAGAGCATAATGCAAGGAGCCCTTATTTTCAGTCAATTGATATTTGTCCCAAAAGTGAAGGACTAAAAGGAGCAGCTAATGACCAGGTTCCTTCTGAAAATTAAAGACACCAGAAGAACAAAAGCCCTAGTGATTGAACATGCCCAATTTATATTAACAGAGTGGAACTAGCTGAAGGGATATCACACAGTTCCTACACATGGGTAGGGAAAAAAAAAACCTGTCCTCCAAAAATGTCTTTTTCCAGACTACATTTTATGATTTTGTTCAGTGCGTGCTGCCCTCTTAAGGCAGCCACCTTCATCTGTGACTCCTGTTCTTCTCTCCCTTTGTTTCTCTCATTTTCTCTATTACTGGGAGCTACTTGATCTGCCCTTTATTAGATTATTGCATAGGGCAATATCCTGACCCTAGTGGAGTCCAAGAGCTTTGCCATTGACTTCAAGAGGGTCAGGAATTTACTCACTGTGTTCTGCAGGACAAGTGGAACTGTAAGGCTCCATGGTGCAGGATTTCAAAAGTGCTGCTTCTGGAGCTAGGCAAAACCAGAAAGAGCAGAGATATGTGAAAATGGAAAAACCAAACAGGTTATCCATATATGCACCAGCAAGTTATCTGTATGCAAAGGAAAGATAGAAAGAACACTAAGAGGCCAATATGGCTCTATCAGGAACTCTTTAATTACTTGAAAATCGAAAGGAATCCTACAAAATATAGACACAGACAAATTGCTAAGGATGAATAAAATCCAAAACAGGTTAAGATTATGTAGATAAGTTTGATGTATTCAAATCAGCACAGCCTATTGAAATTCACCATTAGGGTACTTAATGGAACTATCTGAAGCAATCTTGGAACCATTAACAATTATCTTTGAGAACTCATGGAGGGCAGACAAGGTCCCAGAGGACTGGAGAAGTGCAAACATAGTAACTATCCTTAAAAAGAGAAACAAAGAGGACTTGGGGAATTATAGACCAGTCAGCCTAACTTTGATATCTAGAAAAATAATGGGCAAATTATTAAACAGTCAATTTGTAAGCACCTAAGGTGGACCATGACCCCATTTTAATAGGGTTGTTAGGGCTAGTGTTAGACTTGCTGGGGCTCAAGGCTGAAGCCCAAACCCCACCATTTGGGGCCGAAGCAGGAGCTTGAGGGCTGTGGCAGGGCACAGGTTACAGGCCCCCTGCCTGAAGCTGAAGCCCTTGGGCTTCAACTTTGGATCCCCATCTCCCGCTGGGGGGGCTCTGGACTTTGACCCCACACACACACACCAGGGGTGGTGGGACTCCGGGGGGCTTAGTCTTCGGTCCCCCTACAGGGGTCATGTAGTATTTTTTGTTGTCAGAAGAAAGTCATTGTGCAATGAAGTTTGAAAACCCCTGACCTAGAGGATAATGGGAAAATAAGTAAGAGCCAACTTGGATTTGTCAGAACAAATCATGCCAACCCAACCAAATATCCTTCTTTGAGGGGGTTACTGGGCTAGTGGATAGGGGAAGCTGTAGATGTGATATATCTTGATTTTAGTAAGCCTTTTGACACAGTCCCACAGGACATTCTCATAAGCAAACTAGAGAAATGTGATATAGATGACATTACAGTAAGGTGGGTGCACAACTGATAGAAAGACCATACTCAAAGTGCAATTATCAATGGTTTGCTGTCAATCTCAGGAGACATGTCTAGTGGGGTTCCACAGGAATCTGTCCTGGGTCTGGTACTATTCACTATTTTCATCAGTGACTTGGATAATAGAATGCAGCATATGCTTATAAAATTTGTAGATGACACCAAGTTGATGGTGGCTGCAAGCACTTTTGGAGGGCAAGTTCAGCATTCAAAATGCCCTTGACAAATTACAAAATTGGTCTGAAAGCAACAAGATGAAATTCAATAAAGACAACTTCAAAGTACTACACTTTGGAAGGGAAAGATCAAAAGTACAACTACAAAATGGGGAATAACTGGCTAGGTAGTAGTACTGCGGAAAAGAATCTGGGGATGATAATGGATCACAAAATGAATATGAAGCAATAATACGATGCAGTTGCAAAAAAGGCTAATATAATTCTGGGGTGTATTAACAGAAGCGTTATAAGTAAGACACAGGAGGCAATTGTTCTATTCTACTTGGCACTGAGGAGGCCTCAGCTAGAGTACTATGCACAGTTCTGGGTGCTACATGTTAAGAAAGATGTGGACAAACTGAACAGAGTCCAGAGGAGAGCAATGAAATGATAAAAGGTTTAGAAAACCTGACCTCTGTGGAAAATGTTAAAATAAATAAACAAACAAACAAACCTGGGCATGATTAGTCTTTAGAAAAGAAGACTGGGAGTGGATCTGATAACTATCTTCAAATATGTTAAGGACTCTTAAAATAAAGATGGTGAACAATTGTTCTCCATGTCCATTGACGGTACAACATGAAGAAAGTAACTTAATCTGCAATAAGGAAGAATTAGATTAGATATTATGAAAAACTTTCTAACTATAAAGGTAGTTAAGCTCTGGAAGTCTTCCAAGAAAGATTGTGGAATCTCAAGTGCTGGAAGGTTTTAAGAACAGGTTGGACAAACACCTGTCAGGAATGGTCTAGATACCTGGTCCTGCCTCAGTACAGGGGACTGAACTAGCTGATCTCTCGTGGTCCCTTCCAGCCCTACATTTCTATTACTCCTTTTTGAACTTACACAGTAGCTTATTCTGGTTGGTACAAGAGATGGATAAAGACACAAATCTATTCTTATTTTTTTCAAAACTGATTCACCCATCCCCAGTATAAATTATCCTGAGATCTGGAGTTGCTATTTGCATTAGCAAATCTCAGCAGGGAAAAACAAAAAACACAAAAACCAAACAAAAAAAAAACAACAGGAAATCATAATTAGTTTCTACGAATGCATAATTAGGAGGTATGATCCTAGGAGTAACTGAATGCCCTGAGTCAATGGGTCCGTTTCTCCTACCACAGTGGTGTAAAAGAGGACTAAAGTCACTGAAATCAGTGGGGATACAGTAAAGTAAAATGAAGGAGAGGAGATTCAGACCCATAACAATTTTAGACTGCCCAGCACTTTGCGGGACTGGACCACTGAAATTGTAATACAACAATTTGTTCTATTTTCCATTCTCATTATTTGTTCCAAGGATAATATTGATTTTGGTAAGAAAAGGAACCAACAGAAATAGTTGCAGACAGCTCCAGTGAAAGCCTGTCATTGGCATAAATTCCATGCAAGCTACATGCCAACATGGCAGTTTGTTATTTGCTGCTAGAATAGTGTGTGTGCTGAGACTATGCTGTGAAAATGGCTGGGTTTGTGAGAGTTTTATGTCATTGGGTATAAATAAAGTCATGATTGGCAGAGACTTTTGAACAAAAAAGATGAAATTCACACTCCTGGTCCTAACATCAACAACACCTGCATTTGCAGAGTGAACTGAGAAAAGTCTATAATTTTGCAGTGTGTTAGTCCTCCACCACATCCAGAAAGTTGGCCCAAGATCTTTTGTATTTTTTTTTTTACTTTCTTTTACTTCTGTTTCTTGTAATTGAGTCCTTTGCAAGCCCATAATGGGCTTGCATACTCTAGAATATATTTCTGACAACTAAAACCCAACATAAAGAGCAGTGCAGCCAATATTTTCAAATGTGACTAGTAATGTTGGATACATGTTTTATGCCATATCTGGTCAGGATGGGTTGAAGAGCACATCCTGGGGATGGATGGGAAGGTTTAATCCCCTCTCTCAGCAAGAAGGACCTCAGTTGCCTGCTGTGTCAGGATTTGCAGATCTGGGCCCATTGTGGTGAATGAACTAACTCTCCTGGACGTTGTCATGAAAGAGATGTATGATGGGGAGATTAGGACTGATTCTGGCAATGAGAGGCAAGACAGAATCTCTCAGAAGAGGGCTGCAGTGGAGAGAAGTCCCAGGAGGTTCCACTGTGGAACGTGGCTGAAGTGAGGCACTTTAGACTGCCAGTTTACACTGGGCTGGAATCCTGCTGTAAATGTTTCAATCCTTCCCCATAATGGTCTCCAAGGCATGTGCGCAGTAAGGTTGCCAACTTTCTACTTGCACAAAACCAAACAACCTTGCCGTGCCCCCTGTCCTGCCCCTCCTCCAAAGCCCCATCCCTTCCATGAGGCCCCACCCCCACTCATTCTATCCCCTCTCCTTCTGTTGCTCACTCTCCCCACCCGCACTCACTCATTTTCACCTGGCAGAGGCAGGAGGTTGAGGTGCAGGGGAGAGGGGAAGGGCTCTGGCTGGGGGTTTGGACTCTGGTGTGGGGCTGGGGATGAAGGATTTGTGGTGCAAGAGGGGGCTCCAGGCTGGGGAGAGTGGGAGGGAGCTCTGGCTGGGGATGCAAACTCTGGGGTGGGGCAGAGGATGAGTGGTTTGGTATGTAGAAGGGTGCTCTAGGCTGGGACTGAGGGTAAGAGGGGGATCAAGGGTGGGGCAGTGGGTTGAGGTATGGTGGGGGGGATGAGAACTCCAGCTGGGAAAGAAGTTTGGGGTGCAGGAGGGTGCTCTTGGCTGGGACCAAGGGTTTGGAGAGCAGGAGAGGGATCAGGGCTTGGGCAGGGGTCTGGGGGAAGGAGGTAACGGCTTTGGCTGCAGACTCTAGAGTGGAGCTGGGGATGAGGGGTTTGGTGTGTAGGAGGGTGATCTGGGCTGAGACCGAGGGGTTCGGAGGACAGGAATGGAATTGGGGCTGGGACAGGGGTTGGGGCACAGGAGTGAGGCGGGGGGCAATCTCCAGGTGACGCTTACCTCAAGAAGCTGCTGGAAGCAGCGGCATCGTCCCTCTCTGGCTCCTATGCAAAGGTGCAGCCTAGTGTCTCTGCGCACTGCCCCATCTGCAGGTGCCACCCCCACTCCCATTGGCTGTGGGTCCCAGCCAATTGGAGCTGCAGAGCTGGCACTTGGGGCAGGGTCAGCATGTGGAGCCCCCTTGCTGCCCCTACTCGTAGGAGCTGGAGTGGGGACATGCCACTGCTTCTGGGAGCCACGGGGAGCCACAGCAGGCAGGGAGCCTGCCTTATCCCTGCTACACCACTGACCGGACTTTTAAAGTCTGAAAACCAGACACCTGGTAACCCTAGCGCACAGAACGGACAGGAGTTTTGTCTTCAGGTCCCCAAGTCTGCACAGACTTCCATGAGGAAGGCGGGAAATATAGAAGTGAGCACAGAAAGTGAGCAGTCCTGTGTTGCATGGAGGCAGGACTAGTAGGAGATGCTCATTATCTCCCCTCTAGCCCACCATAGATTCTATAGGAAATTATTTTCTCCAGAGCTCCTGTGTGATTGAGAAAACTTTCTTAAGGTGGATTGCAGAGGCAGCTGTGACTGGGAGGGCAAATCAGTGGTAATTTGGCTCCATTGGAGCAACAGTACTAGAAAGTATGATGAGACACAGAGGCAGTATGGGGTGCAGGGCTGCTATTTGGAGTACCTTAACTTTCTGCAGACCCCAGGGGAAATGTGGGGTTTGAAGTCTAAAGCCACAGCTCATTCCAGGGAGGGCAAACTCTGCCTCTCAACAATACAATCAAGGAGAGACTCTGAGAACATCTCACTGAGTTTTCCTCCCCTTCTTCCCTCTCCCATGGTTGTAGCCACAACAGAGGGCAGGCCAGCCCAATGGGAGGCAGTGTTCTCCTGTGGCTAATGGACCAATCTTTGAGTAAGGAGTCTTCCGTTTTAGAGGGAAGACCACTCTCCAAAAATGTTTAAATTCCACCTACATATGCAGAGCCTTTTCCTACTCTACCCAGTCAGTCACATGCACTTGTTCAATAACGGCACACAAATAGTATTGAGAGAAAAGATGAAAATAAGCTATGTGACAGACCTCTCAGAAAAAAGATGGATACTATGGCCCACTGTGGGTCTGCTTCTGCACTGTTAAAATCAACAATTTGCCATTGCCTCCAAAGGGAGCAGGACTTAAACTGAGCCTGATTTTGCTATCCTAATTCACACGTAGCCCCAGTGAATTTGATGGGGTTATATATGTGAGTAAAGGCTGCAATGCAGGTTACACCATTCTGTTCATGCAATGAATCTGTTTGTGCAGGCTTGATTTGTTATGCCATGTTTCAGAAACTGAATAAGATAGAGCAGATCTAAATTTTTCAAACATGATTTTTTTAAATTTAAAAATGGCCTTTTTCCCTTAAATGATTTTTTTTGTGAAAATTGGGGGTTTTGGTAAATGAAAAAATATGTATCTTTTTGAGTGTTTGGATAAAAATTGCAAATTATATATAAAATAATTCCAAGAAATGGATCCATTTTGAACTTTTAAAACAAAAATTTTAAAAATTTGCTTTTTTTTTTAAAAACTAGCTCTAATAAAAATATCCAACCACCCTCCTTCTTTGTTACTAGGAAACACTCCATCTGGCATATCCTAAATAAAAGCTCAAAGCAAAGTGCAGCTGACTGGACTGGAAGCAGGACAATGCTTTATGATGCCCAAGCTGTGTACATACAGACTCTCTACGCATGGGCCAGTAGCTTCATTATGACACAGATATAATTCATAGGATGGTGAGCCTTGTGTTAGCAGCGCTGCTCGTGAGAGGTGGCCCCAGCATGCTGATCACTGACAGCATTGTAATTGGCAAGCTCTGAACTAAGTTACTTCCCCATAAAAGATGCAATGATAGTTGACTGTCAAGCAGAGAAGCATGAAAAATTGAATAGAAAAGTTTGAAGAAAGGAGGAATAGAGAGAGAATGACGCTATTAATAACAGCTTAATCAACAGTGCCCACCCCTGCTCTCATCTGTCACTCCATATTCCTGGAAACCTGTCATATGGTAGCTTTGAGAGTAGAAACAATGCTTAGAAATCATCATAAAAAATGCAACTGCATCCCACAGTCGAGAGTTTCAGCTTCTCTCATTCCTGTTTCTGAACACACACAGCAATGAACAACTCCTGCTGTTTGCTGTTTTGAAAGATCCCCAATCTGGTTTTCATGCAGCCTCAGATGCGTTCTTCCTCACAGCAGTACTGCCCTGTAAATTTAAGCTATAAATCTAATTGTGTGAGCCACCTACAGTAAATAGAGCTGAAGCACTCACTGCATCCACCCCCACTCCCCCCCTCCATGTTTCTATTTGAGCATGGTCCTTTCAGAGGATCCCCTATGCAAGTGCACATCTGCCTCAATCCTGTTAAAGCAGCTGCTGTTTTTTCGAGGCAAGAAAGCAGCAGTGAATTTATAGAAGCTGATGTACTACTTGTGCTACTGGTTTCAACCTCTGACAGATATACTGTAGAGGCATTATAAATGTAAAGTCTCCTGACAAAGTCCCAATTAAATGATACAATCACAGTGAGGGCTGATTGAGAATTGGGTATGAAGTTACAAAGTGATAAAGAAGTGAAAAGGAAATCCATCACATTTTCTGAATGAGAATATAAACTCATTCATGAGGGGCCTGATTCAAAACCTGTTGAAGTCAAAACAAAGACTCCTACAGATTTAACAAGGCACAGGATCACGTCTCTGGTTTCTGACCAGTATAAAAAAATGGGATAGAGTTTCACAATCCTTACTCAACCATGATTGGGAGCCAAGCCACCTTAATCTCTGGCTCAGGCCGTAAACCCAGCATCAAGGGGGAGAGAAAAGCTATCCCTGTATTCACACTATACACACTACTGGAATCATTTTTGTACAAGGCATGTCTTGCAAGGTATCATTTGAAAACTCATAATTTGCTGGTCAGTATCTTCCAAATAAAATATGTGTGGAAACATTGTATGTGAAGTTATAAGATTTTCCTGTGTGATGTTATTAACAAGTCCCAAACCCCACAGTCATGCCCAACAGAAGCTGGCAAACAGGTCTGTCCTAGACAAAGGAATGTGTACTTGCCTTAATTTGGATTTAAGCAGTAAAAGGAGTCATCAAGCAGGGAGGGAAACAAAGAAAGCTGAAACAAATGAGAAAAAACCAGCAAGGAACATCCTTCCACACAGACTCTTTGGCCTTGGCTATACTACAGAGTTGCAGCGCTGGTGAAGGGGTTACAGCGCTGCAACTTAGGATGTGTACACACTTGCACAGCACGGCCAGCGCTGCAACTCCCTGGTTGCAGTGCTGGCTGTACACTCGATCGAGCCTCGGGTGTAGAGGATCCAGCGCTGGTGATCCAGTGCTGGTCAGCAAGTGTAGACACCCACCAGCGTTTTTATTGACCTCTGTGGCATAAGCAGGTATCCCAGCATACCTTAGAAGCCTCTCTGGTAATCATGCAAACTCCACTGCCCTGGGCTCACCTGAGCCCTCCTTTAAATGCCCCGGGAATTTTAAAAATCCCCTTCCTGTTTGCTCAGCCAGGTGTGGAGTGCAATTAATCAATCACTCAGCGACCATGCCTCCACGCACCAAACGAGCCCCAGCATGGACCAATGCAGAGCTGCAGGACCTCATAAGTGTTTGGGGAGAAGCTGCGCTCCAGAAGGAGAAATTATGATACCTATGGGCAGATATCGCAGCCCTTGATGAGAAGGGGCCATGAACGGGACGCGTTGCAGTGCAGGGTCAAAATTAAAGAGCTGAGGAGTGCTTACTGCAAAGCTCGTGAGGGAAATCGCCACTCAGGAGCTGCCCCCACGACCTGCCATTTTTACCAGGAGCTGGATGCCATACTTGGGTGTGACCCCACTGCCAATCCTAGGAGCACGATGGAGAGTTCAGAGCAGGGAGAAGTGGGGGAGGTTGTAGAGGACGGCGACAGTGAGGCTACTGGCGTGGAGGGAGACACCCCAGAGTCCCAGTACACATGCAGCCAGGAGCTCTTCTCAAGCCAGGAGGAGGCTAGCCAGTCACAGCAGCAGGAAGTTGATGGTGAGGAAGAAACTGAGGTTCGTGCTCGGGGTAAGTAGCTTTTTATGTTTTGGGAGAGGAGGGTTTTGGTTATGGCTGCCTGCATGCATGCCTAAACGTGGAATAGCCCGTTGATTTGCTCTATCACGTCTCTGTAATCTGCCTCGGTAATCTCTTGAAAAGTTGCAGCAAGAGCGTTTGCAATTTGCTTTCTCAAGTTGATTGGGAGAGCCACCGTGGTCCCTGTCCCGGTCAGGCTAACTCGTCCGATCCACTGTGCAGCAAGGGGTGGGGGGACCATGGCTGCACATAGGCAAGCTGCATAGGGGCCAGCCCGGTATCCACATTCCTGTAGAAGACCCTCCCTCTCTTCCCAGGTAACATGCAGCAGTGATATGTCTGGCAGTAGGAAACCCTGTTGAGAATTTAGGGGTACTTGAGTGCAGGGCGCCAGGTTCGCATTTCCCCAGCCCATTGCGCTCTGTTGTTAACCCCCCCCAGCACGTAGCCAGCCACGCGGTGTGCTCCGGTGTTCCCCACCCCCCCTCCCAGCACGTAGGCATCCACGCGGTGTGCTCCAGTGTTATGCACCCCCCTCCAAGCAGGCATCCAGCACCGCGGTGCGCTCCGGTGTTCCCCCCCCACCAAGCAGGCATCCAGCACCGCGGTGCGTTCCGGTGTTCCCCACCCCCCCTCCCAGCATGTAGGCATCCACGCGGTGTGCTCCGGTGTTATGCACCCCCCTCCCAGCACGTATCCAGCACTGCGGTGGGCTCTGTTGTTATGCACCCCCCTCCAAGCATGCATCCAGCACCGCGATGCGCTCCGGTGTTCCCCACCCCCCCTCCAAGCAGGCATCCAGCACCACAGTGCTTCCCCCCCCTCACCAGCAGGACGGCGTGAACGCGGACCAAAGCCCAACCCCCCCCCCCCCCAAGCAGCTCACCACCTTCCTGTTCACTACTGTCCCCTTTCAGGACACCAGATACCTCCTATACCCATTGCAGATAAACCCCAGTGACCCATTGGTCAATTCCCACTCCCAAGGGGAAATCGGGGGAAAACCACTCACCCCATTGCTCGCCATGACTTAGCTTCCCTGCCCTCTCTGTGTTATGTGAGGTATGTGAGAAGGATGCTACCAAAAGTCTAAAAAGTCCTTCACTGTTTGATAATAAACAATGTAGCCTCTGTGTATTACATGGTTCTCTCTCTCTTTTTTCTAGTGACCTTGACTACTGCAGCCGGATCACCGGCCTCACGTAGGTTGCAGAACTTGAGACGGAATCCCAGAAAATCAAAAGAGGAATTGATCAAATCTGTTATGAGTCACTACAACAGAGAAAGTAGGAAGACACAGGAATGGAGAGAGAAAATGTATGAATGGAGACAGAGTGTACATGAATGGAGGCAAACAGAAAGCAGGAGAAAGGAATTGTCTGCCAAAAAAACCACAAAGCAGATGATAAGCCTCCTGGCTCGCCAAACTGAGTCTTTCGAGTCTCTCGTAGCCATGCAGACAAATATGTACCGTTGTAACCCACAGCCCTCCCAAAGCCCTCTTTCTTGTTCCCCAGTATTTCCACAAAACAACTTTCTCCAGCAGCCTGTTCCTTATTATCCCCAGCTGCCCCCAACACCTGTATGATCACCTACCAGCCCTGATAACTATAATTCTTACCCTGTTCACTCCACCCCCATTATCCTGCAGCATAGTAATCCTGAAGTGCAGCAGACATTGAATTGTGATCAAAATAGGACATATTCAAACCTGTGAATGTACGGTCCACCACCCCAACCCCCTTGCCTTTTATGTACTGTATGTTGAATAAAGGATTTTTTTTTCTTTTTCACTACGTTATATTATTGCTGGAAGTGGTAAATATTGTACACCAAGGTAAAGCAAAGCACATCAAATGCATCAAACATTACTGTTGGCTCTCAGCATCAAATTGCTCCCTTAAAGCATCCCTAATCCTTGAAGCCCTTTCCTGGGCCTCCCTATTAGCCCTGCTCTCTGGCTGAGCAAACTCATCCTCTAGGCGTCGAACCTCGGAGGTCCATTCCTCACTGAATCTTTCACCCTTCCCTTCACAAATATTATGGAGGGTACAGCACGCGGATATAACAGCGGTGATGCTGCTTTCCCCCAAATCTAGCTTCCCATAAAGACAGTGCCAGCGGGCTTTCAAACGGCCAAAAGCACACTCCACAGTCATTCTGCACCGGCTCAGCCTGTAGTTGAACCGGTCCTTGCTCCTGTCAAGCTTCCCTGTATATGGTTTCATGAGCCAGGGCATTAAGGGGTAAGCGGGGTCTCCAAGGATCACAGTGGGCATTTTGACGTCCCCTACTGTGATCTTGCGGTCTGGGAAAAAAGTCCCGGCCCTCAGCCTCCTGAACAGGGCACTGTTCCTAAAGATGCGTGCATCGTGCACCTTTCCAGGCCATCCTGAGTAAATGTCAGTGAAACGCCCACGGTGATCCACAAGCGCTTGCAGAACCACGGAGAAATACCCCTTGCGATTAACGTACTCTGATGCCAGGTGTGGTGGTGACAGAATAGGAATATGCGTCCCATCTATTGCCCCTCCACAGTTAGGGAAACCCATTTCTGCAAAGCCATCCACAATGTCCTGCACGTTCCCAAGAGTCACGGTTCTTCTTAGCAGGGTGCGATTAATGGCTGTGCAAACTTGCATCAGCACCATTCCAATGGTAGACTTTCCCACTCCAAACTGGTTCGCCACCGATCTGAAGCAGTCTGGAGTTGCCAGCTTCCAGATTGCAATAGCCACCCGCTTCTCCACTGGCAGGGCAGCTCTCAATCTCGTGTCCCTGCGCCGCAGGGTAGGGGCGAGCTCAGCACACAGTGCCATGAAAGTGGCTTTTCTCATCCGAAAGTTCTGCAGCCACTGCTCGTCGTCCCAGGATTGCAGGACGATGTGATCCCACTACTGACTGCTGGTTTCCCGAGCCCAAACGCGCCGTTCCACGGAGCTGAGCACGTCTGTCACTGCCACAAGCAATTTACTATCTTCACCGTGAGGCGATTCGATATCATCGTCTGACTCTTCACTGTCACTGTCACTCTCACTTTGCAGCTGAAGGAATAGCTCCACTGCCATGCGTGATGTGCTGGCAACATTCATCAGCAAGGTCGTCAGCAGCTCAGGCTCCATTTATAACAAAAACCGCAGAAATCGCGCTGCAGAATCACAATGCCGCCGAACTGCTCGAAATGTGTAGCAAAGCACCACAGGGCGTTGGAACAGGAAGCGGAAAGACCCTCACACTTCCTTCCCCTTCCCACAAGCCACAGTACCGAAATGGGACGAGGTGATCTGTGGGATAGCTTCCCACAATGCACCACTCCCAACAGCGCTGCAAGTGCTGTAAATGTGGCCACACTGCAGCGCTGGTTGCTGTAAGTGTGGCCACTCTGCAGCGCTGGCCCTACACAGCTGTACTAACACAGCTGTAACTACCAGCGCTGCAAAACTGTAAGTGTAGCCATACCCTTTGTCTCCAGGGTCTCAACTAGAAATGTTTTTTCAAGAGAGGGCTGAAAAAATAAAAAGGAAGGACAAACACCCCACAGCACCTGTTTCTCGCCCCCATCCATTGCATTCACTGGACCTGAAGGGACAAAAGAAGCAGTTGCTGGATTCTGTGGGAGTGGTCCTGACCTGAGAGTTTAGTCAGTGATCTGCTGGAGCAAATGCTGAGAAACATTGCTTGAACCTGATATAGTTTGTTAAATTTGGCATTAATAAATGTTTTATCTTTATTTTTCTTGTAACTATTTCTGACTTTTATGCCTCATTTACTTGTACTCACTTAAAATCTCTCTTTGTAATTAAACTTGTTTTACTACTTTATCTAATCCAGTGTATTTAAATAAAAGTATTTGGATAATTATTTGAGGTGATAAACCTTCATATTATTCCCTTAAAGGAATAATGGATTTTAAAAAAACATGTACTGTCCAGGAGAGTACTGGGCAGTACAGGACATACATTTCTGGGGGGGAAATCCAGTAGTGGAGGGGTGTCAGGTCACCCTGCAGAATAACCCAGGCTGGTGAGAGCCAGAATATAACCCAAATGGCAGCTACTGCTACACACAGACAGAGTGTGAGTTGCATGCTGGAAGACTCTTTGGGAGACTCTCCCATAGGAGTTTCTTCAGTAAGGCATTGTGAGGCGCCCAGTGCTGCAAGGCAAGAGTGACACAGGCCCTTGGTGGTATGTCACAGGCTACTTACCTGACTCAATCCCAGCAAGCAAGTGGGTGGGGAGCAGGTGAAGTGGGGAAATAGGAGACGCTCTGACTCCATGCTGCGGGAGGTGGGGGGGAAGGAATGAGCTGTTCCATGAATAGGACTGAAGCAACTGATTTGCCAGCCTGAGCAAGTGAAAAGCAGGGGAGTTGTGACAGTCACAAATTGTTCATTGGTCTGCACTTGTGGTTGTGCAGCTACATACTGCCCCACAATCAGGGCAGATTGCAAGGTAACTATCTAATCCTAAATAATCGGAGTCTTGTTCTGATTTTAACTGCAATAGTCATGCACTGCAAGGGAGGGGACAAGGTGACCTTTGAACTCCTGCAGAGTCACAAAGGCCCTTGCTTCCAATGGATTCCTTGTGCGATGTGTGAATTGCAGAGATCCACAAGTTCTGAATGCTGAATCTACTGCCCATTCCATTGGAGGAAGCAAACCCCTCCTGCAACAGAATAATCGAGGGATAACGCCCTAAGGGAAACCACTTGGCACCCTGTGCCCCTCCTTGCATTTTTCCACTGGTGTGTATCATCCAAGACACAGACAATAGCACTCAGCCTTGGGCCTGGTGACCAAAGCAAGTGAAAAGACAAGAAAATGCTACTGCAGGTTTCTCTGCTGAGCATGCAATTCCATATTCCAACTGTATTAACTTTGACTCAGCACCATTTTAGGTATCAGTGTACATCAGGGGGCAGTGAGGCTTTTGGTTTGTTTGTTCTTGCTCTCTAGCGGTGTCAGTAGGCACCTTTTACAAATTGTAATTGGATTTAATATCAGATTTAACAGGTCAGAGGTACAGTCCATTCTTCAATTAACTCTAAAGAGTAGTTTAGCATTAGGGTAAAATTCTATGCCTTGCTGCTAACACAGAACCACACATGAGCCCTGAGTTCCTGATTGGAGACAGGCACTGCTAACATAGTCTGCTGGTTTCTGGTTCCACCTCCCCTGAACACACACCAGTCACTCTGTTTTCCTTCCCACACTGTGTCCCAGTGGGCCAAATTCTGTCTTGGGCACATTGAGGTAAGTCCAGAATAGCTCCAAAAGTGCTGATCATGCATTTCTTTCTGCCTGCCTTTGTTTTGATGGTTTCTCCAGAGCAGTTAACAGACAGCAGCAAAAGTGGACAGAGGGAGCACAGCTCTTGTCCTCTCCACTTTCCTCCTAGGCCCCTCCAACCCTAACTATCACCATAAACAGGATAGACCAAGCACAGAGACATCCCTAGTGCACAAAGTACTTAGATGTCCAAGTGACAGTAACATTAACTATACACCTGTCAGATCATGTCTCCCCAAATATGGAGGTCTAGGATTGCCAGGCATCCCATTTTTGACTGGAACATCTGGTCAAAGAGGGACCCTGGCAGCTCCGGTCAGCACCGCTGACCAGGCCATTAAAAGTCTGGTCGGTAGTGCAGTGAGGACCCTGGGCTAAGGCAGACTCCCTACCTTCCCTGGCTGCCGGAAGCGGTCACTAGGTCCCTGTGGTCCCTAGATGCTGGGGCGGCCAAGGACTGGGAGGCTCCGCATGCTGCCTCTGACCCGAGTACTGGCTCTGCAGCTCCCATTGGCCAGAGCTGTGGTAAATAACACTGGGACCCCACACCTCCCTCTGCACCCCAACCCCCTGGTCCAGCCTGGAGTCCCCTCCCACACCCCAAGCCCCTCATCTCCAGCCCCAACCCCAGCTGGAGCCCTTACACACCCCCACACACACCTCAACCCCCTGGACAAGCCCACAGCCACCTCCCATACCTCAAACCCCTCATCATCAGCCCCACCTCCAGCCAGAGCACTCACACACCCCTGCACCCCAACCCTCCGCCCCAGCCCAGAGTCCCCTCCTGCACCCCAAACCCTTTATCCCTGGCCCCACCCTCAGCTGGACCTCGACACACACATACCTGCACTCCAACCCTCCGACTCAGCCTGGAGTCCCCTCCTGAATCCCAAACTCCTCACCCTCAGCCCATAGCCCATACCCCCTCCTGCACCCCAACCCCCTACTCCAGTCTAATGACAGTGAGTGAGGGTGGTGAAGGGTGAGTGACAGAGGGAGGGGAGATGGTGCGAGTTAGGGGTGGGGCCTCACAGGAGGAGAGGGGCATGGGCAGAACCTCAGAGAAGGGGCAGGGCAGGTGTATTCAGTTTTGTGTGATTAGAAAGTTGGCAACGCTGTGGAGGCCACATTCTAGATATCTGTTCTATGTTCACGATGGGCCTCATCCTATGTTCCCTGAGCGCCCAACACTCCCACTAAGGTTTGCAGAGGCCTTAAATGTACAAGAAATACAGGATCAGGTCCTATCGACTACGTTTCCTTTGAGGTCAATGGAAACTGTGCACAAATATTAAAGGCCAGACATTGATCCAATATGCATTATATCCAATTCAGTAACAATAAAATTGAATTTGCAGACATAAAACTCAAGCTGTTGCCTTTGCATGCAGAGCCAAGCTAGTTACAGGAGGAGGCCCACTGAGGAATGTTCTGAGATCTGCTTATCTTCAAAATGAGTGATCTATAAAGGCTGCGGATGGGTTTGACGCACTGACTTCAATGAGACTTGAAAGCACTCAGCATCTTGTGAGATCAGAGCTAAACTACAATGCCTATTAAGCAAGGCCAGCACAAAATATCTATACCCTGCTAGTTTTATTTGCTCAATAATAAACATGGAAATAAATGTTACCCTGACACATCTTTATGTTACCACTAGTTTTCAGAAGCGGATTTAAGGTGGCTTACATCAGTAGACAGAAACCAGTATGTACATAGTGAGTTACTCTGTTGAACAAGAAGAGAGGGAATGTCTTTAAAATGTGGACAATTATATCTGCAATTAATATCCGTCTGTGCTAGACTGAGCAATTTCTAAATGCATAATTTAATTTCACAGGCTGCTAACTTTCCCTGCTGTGCAGCCTAGTATTACATTAGCTTTGTGTTGTTAATGGTCCCCTTTACTCCAGGGTGGAAGTATTTAATACTTTCATGCTTTTCATTTTGGTCACTATTTCTTGCCAAGTTTTTAAAGTTCATCATCTTTTATTAAAGTAAGCAGAAAGAATTTGGCCTCATTTATTCACCCCTTATTGACTTTCTCTTCCTGCACTTACAGACAGTGGCTATGGAGCTCTGAGACAACTAATGAGCAAGGATGGGAAGAAAACATCCAGCTATCTAAAGGCCTAAAAGCAGAAGTGTGTCCTGGAAGGAATGTGATCTCAAGTTATAATTTCCAAACTCATAGCAACATAAGAATTGGCATAATGGCATGTCATAAACAGATAGTTAAGGATTAATGTCTCTTTTACCTGTAAAGGGTTAAGAAGCTCAGTGAACCTGGCTGACACCTGACCAGAGGACCAATGGGGGGAAAAGATACTTTCAAATCTTAGTGGAGGGAAGTCTTTGTGTTGTTTGTTTTGTTCCTTGTTCGCTCTTGGGGCTAAGAGGAAGCAGACATACACCCAGACATTTCCAATCTTTCTGAATCAGTCTTTCATGTTTCAAAATTGTAAGTAATAGCCAGGCAAGGTGGATTAGTCTTGTGTTTGTTTTCTTAACTTGTAAATGTGTCTTTTCCTGGAAGGATTTTTACCTCTATTTGCTGTAACTTTGAATCTCTGGCTGTGTGGGGGGAGGGGAAGTCCCTCTAGCCTATACGAATCTGAAAACCCTGTAAGCATTTTCCATCCTGATTTTACAGAGATAATTTTTACTTTTTTCTTTCTTTAATTAAAAGCTTTCTTTTTAAGAATCTGATTGATTTTTCCTTGTTTTGGAATCCAAGGGATTGAGTCTAAATTCACCAGGGATTGGTTGGGGGGAAAGGAAGGGAATGGTTAATTCCTCTTTGTTTTAAGAACCAAGGAGTTTGGATTTGTATAGCTTCCCAAGGCAACCCAGGGAGGGGAAAGTCTGGGGGGGCAAAAGGAGGGGGGATGGTTTATTTCTCCTTGTTTTAAGAACCAAGGGGTTTGGGTCTTGGGTTCCCCAGGGAAGGTTTTGGGGGAACAGGAAGTGTGCCAAACACTATATTTTTGGCTGGTGGCAGCATACCAGATCTAAGCTAGGAATTAAGCTTAGAAGTAATCATGTAGGTCCCCACTTTTTGGACGCTAAAGTTCAAAGTGGTGAAAAAACCCTTGACATGGCCCCTTTTCTGTAGTATCCTGTCTCCAATAGAAACCAAATCACAATGCTTCAGAGAAAGACAAACCCCCTAGATGTACCTAATCAGCCAACATTATGCATTACCATGGGGGGGGCAGAATTTTTCTTGGCCTAGCGGGTGGCCAATTTATGCCCCATAAATCAAGATCAGGGCTCCTTTCTACAAGGCACCATACAAACACATAATAGAAGACGGTCCCTGCCCCAAAGGGCTTAATGTCTTAGTTTGTTTGTTTGGGTGGGGTTGCCCTAGACTTACACACTCAGAACCAGATTCACTGTTCACATAAGCAGGCAAAGTCCAGTCACTTGAATGCTGTAGTACCTTCTGACATCAGCGCTGAATTTGACCTTTCGGCATTTCATGCTTTGATCACAGAGAAGCCAATTCCCCACTGAACCCATTCGGCATTGGCTCAGCTAGGACTCTGCACAAATGCAGAGGGCTGCCTGCATATTTCTTATGTCAGGATCAGGGCCTGCATTTATACAGTGTTTGCTGCCTTTCTCTGGACTTCTATATATAATTATTTTATTTTCGGCTAGGAGTTTTTTGTTTTTTTAAGGACGGTGAGGTGATCAAAATTAACTAGTATCCAGATTGGTGACATGATTTATATAATAGCACTATTTCTTTTTTGTTATCTATTCCCACATTGATGCAACCCAATAGTTTATTAATTTCTGACTGATGCTGCACATTGAGTAGATATATTCGATGAACTGTCTGTAGCTTTTTTTTTTCACGCCAGAAGTTAACAACTAATTCAGAACCTATCAATGTATATAGGCAGATTAATGTGTTCCATCCAATTTGCATTGCCTCGCAGTTGTTTACAGCAAATATAATTTACTATCATGTTGCCCAATTGCCTCGAGTTCCTCACAATAATTGTGTCATCAGCAAATTTTGCCACTTTGGTACATTCACTAAATAAGAAGAGGGCTAAATGAATAGTGAACAACAGAAGAGTTTAGAAGAAAATTAATGTATGAGTAAATTAATCCATTACGGGGTGTCCTACACAGTTCTCTGAAGTTTCTGGCACTGGCCAATGCCTGAGGTGGAGTACTGAACTAGATCGATCACTGCTCTGATTTTGTATGGTGAGACTTATGTTCTCATCTATCTAAAGTACTTATACAGCTCTCCCATCAATCTGTAATGTATTTATCCTCACAACACCTCCCTGAGGTAGGGCAGTGCTATCATCCTCATTTTACAGATGGGGAACTGAGGCACAAAAAGGCTACATTTCTTGCTCAGTGTCACACAGGAAGTCTTTAGCAGTGCAGGTACTTGAACCCAGATCACCTAAGTGTCAGACTAAGCACCTTAATCATTAAATCATCCTGCTTTTCCACCATACCAGAGAGGAGTGAAGTGGGCTATAACTTTATAAATCAAGTGGCTGGAATAATATGTGGTCACCTGAAATTCTTTTGAAAAGGGAGCATATTATTCAGCCCTCCAGAAAATTTACCCCATAAAACCAATGGGGAATGGTATGGTGATCCATAGACAGTCAGTGGCAATCTACCTCCAGATACAATGCTGACACTACCTTTATCAGGATAGGCATTTTATGCATGCCTACAGATTGAGAGAGATCAGGCAAGTAAAGTTAGACAGATAAATGACAGAGATGGAGATAGCAGGAGAGGAACAAATGTGAAAAATGTTAGAACACATGAAAATGGGGGAGGGGGGAAGGCTCCTGTGAGCAGGAATTCGAGTACTTTAATGTGATTATGACAAGAAGCATGCCAACTTGCCAAATTCATTTCAGAAAATCAGTGAACTTTCTTTCTGTCCAGCTTCCTTTCCATCTCTAACACTGTCTCCTGGACACTAGTTCTTGCCAAAAAAAATGTGGAGTCCAAATTACTGTGTAAGGAATTGGCAAAAGCTACAGGGCAAATGGCAGCTGTGACAGGCCTACTCAATCTTATCCACCAAAGAGCTCCAATAGCACAGACTCTTATGCTGGAGTCCTAATGCAAAGAACCAAAATGCCAACGAGAGAAGGGCGTTTTACCCACCCAGGTAGAAGACAATAAATAAAAGGCAAGGGTTCAAATCAAACTTAAGCCAAATAATATCTCATTAAAAGAATTCAATGTTCTTTTAAGAGGCTCCACTCTGAAGCCTCGTGTTCCTTAGTATACATAGCCACAGAACATGTAGAGTAACGCCATGAGTGACTCTGCATGCTTTCCTACATGCCCTGGCAATCTGTGCCTCAACTCTGATTTGTATGAGAGAGAGAAGTGTGTTCACCATGGACAAATCTTTGGCTTCTGAGTAATGCCTCCTTGCCTACGAGGCAAGAGACAGGTTAGCAGCTCAAGAGACGCCGTCCAGTTCCATTTGAAATCACTGTGAGGGGCTGTGCAGACCCTCTCAGGAGGTCATCAGGAAAGAATGTCATCCTCTCTCTGACTGTAGCGATTTACAGGATAGCAGGGCTGAGGGGATTAACACACCCTATACTATGCACTGTGGGGACAGAATCTAACAGTGTGAGTCAACAAGAAAGGATCTCTAGGCAGATGGCTCAAGAAACAAGGTTCCTTGTGTTATCTGGAGCTTAGGCCAGTGGGAGGCAGGCTTTGGGCTTGTGTGAAGGAGGACACAGCTCATTATCTAATGGTGCACTTTGGCTGAGGGAAGTGTTTGGCCCACTTTCAAATAAAAGTCAGGGTATTTAAACTTTAAATGGGCAGGCAGGATCTTCTCCCATCCTGATGGCCTAACACAGATAACAAAGAGCATCCATACTTCACATACAGCGCTTTTGGGTGAAATTCACTGAGCCTATGCATCATGTGTGAGGGGTTAAGTGGGACTTAAATGGAGATCAACAGTTACAGGCTCCTACCTGCCATCAGTCCAAGTTTTCCCTTTTCTGAGGTAGCTCTCCTGGGAAATCTGTAAAGGTGTTCATCACAGAGTGCCAGCTGTCTAGTTTTATGGGCTAAAGATCATCCCAGATGTCCTTTTCTTTGTGAGGTGGCAACCCTAGTTCCTACAGAACCAATGGCTTGCAGTCAGTGCTAGTTTGATGGATCTGCTAAGCTGAGGACTACAAGAACATTCCCTTTTCCCTGGGCAGGTAAGCCAGGGAAGGTCATAAGCCAGGAAGTGTCCAGGCTCTGTTGGAAAGCTGTGGCGACATGGCAAGCTAGGAGCTGCAGGGAAGCTGAAGCAGCAGCCACATGGTAAGCAGGGAACTGGAGAGAAGCTGAATTCAGAGCTGACTTCCGAGGAACCATAAGCAGAGCTGTGTGTGGAATGGGCTGTGACTGCATACATTACAGCTGGGTGCAGGTCTCTATGAGACTTACAGGGGAGCAGCAGCAGATGGGCCCCATGAGACGCAAGACTGGCCTGGAAAAGTGCAAGTCCCTATTTGCTTGGTATAGAGACTGGACTGGAGAGGGCACCCCAGGCACTGGGTCTGAAGAGCCTTGACTTTTGACTGGACCGCCCCAAGGGCCCAAACAAGAACCACTGTTGCTCACTTTGAACTGTCATTGTTTAGCCTCTGGTATCTAACAGTATCTGCAACCTTTCCTTTCCCTTCCATTCATAATGAAACACACTGTCACTTAGCCATGTGTCAGAGTGGTTATGTAGGCCTAGCACCTACAAGGCTTAGCTGCTGAAGCACCTACAGTGCTTGGCTCCAACTTAGTCATGGAACCATAGTGACACCTTAAGAATTTGGTGTACTGGACAGCCCCAGTAATTACACCAATTTGATGGACAGTTAGAAGTTGCATGTTATCGTGCGTTAATAAAGAAGAGAATATATGCCTTCAGAGTATATCCAGAGATGGGAGAAAGGGAAAGAAAAATAATTTTCTCATGATCACAAAGGAAGAATTCAGCGGAGGAAGGAGTCAGGCCAACGTAGAATGGAATGAAAACTGAAACTAGATTAGATGTCTAGCATAAAAACATGCCCTCTAAGATCAGTAGCATAATTAGTATTCAAATGACTTCGCAATCAGTGAGAAAGAGACAATACTCATACAATAGGTAAGTCACCAAATCATCGGAGCCACATGAAATTTACCGTAGAGCATAAAAACAGAGCAAAGCAGAAATCTGTACACCAGAAATCTGACATCCTGGATAACTCATTAGGGTTCAAAGGAGGTCCCAAGAGCCTTCCAACTTTAATATTCAAAAGTTATTAGCATAAGGTTTTTAGCTTTGTAAAATGAATAAATACCCAGGAGCAAGATAGAAAATGAATATACAGTGATGAGCAATGTGTGTTTCTGCGGGGGGCACCTTGACTTTCTTTTGAGGAGCAGGGCAGAAAGGTTAAGATTGAAAAGGCTTTAAACGTGAAACAGCCCATGAGAATTCTAGAAAGTCTCAGATGGGAGCTCACATGATCCTGCATAAAGGAAAAATCAAAAGATAGAAAAATAGTAATCAAAAAGTTTTCCCACATGGAGGGAGGAGGTTTCATTGGGTATTCAAAATGGGGAGTGTAGAGCTGCTCTTATAAATTCATTACCCTGGTCCCATGAAAGGCAGAACACTCTGGTAGAACAAATAATTTTTCAGTTTCATGGATCAATCAAAAAAATCCCCTCCACCAAAATGGTATAAACAGAAAATTCATCCCAGGGAAAGTGTAAGAGCCATAAAGCTATAACAAACCACAGTCTATTTAGTGAAGATAATGAACTGCTGTTAAACTAGTGGCAGAGTCATAAGGAAGTGCATGGCCATGGGGAAGAAAACGTTGGGAGTGACTTGCAAACATGTTTTGTTTGCTTCCCACAAATACGTATGAGACTAAGTTTTGCTGGCATTCATGCCTGCATTAGGTGAAATCCACACGTAGGTAGAGAGTTAGCACAAGACCTATATATCACATAAATCCCATTTAAGGTCTCAATAGAATTTACATGGAATTTGAGGATATATCCACATAGAGTTAACACAAGCTCTTACTTGAGTGTTATTCCTAATCCCCTGCCTCATCCACATACGAAACACACTCACCTGAGTTTGTTGGTGCTTTCAGCCCAAGCCAGCTGGGTCCTCTGGGACTATTGGCTAACATTTTAGTGCTGCTTTACTAAGGCTGGTAATCTGCCCACTGCAGTGTAGACACAGGTTAAGTGGTGCCTAGAGCTTCTACTGACCTTCTGCACAGGGGTGAATTTCACCTTGGGGACATTGTCAGAGAAAGAATTGGTTACTATGGATGAGTGTTTCCTCAAACTGGGGTTGCCACTTGTGTAGGGAAAGCCCCTGGCAGGCTGGGCCACTTTGCTTACCTGCCCCATCCACAGGTTCGGCCGATCGCGGTTCCCACTGGCCGCAGTTTGCCACTGCAGGCCAATGGAGGCTTCTGGAAGTGGCGGTCAGTAAGTCCCTTGGCCCACGTCGCTTCCTGCAGCCCTCATTGGCCTGAAGCAATGAACTGTGGCCAGTGGGAGCCGTGATCTGCTGGACCTGCGGATGGGGCAGATAAACAAACCAGCCCAGCCCGCCAGGGGCTTTCCCTACACAAGCGGTGACCCCAGTTTGAGAAACACTGTATGGATAAAATCCTCCTAGTTGGACGATTACCAAAGATAGGGAAGGCAATCAGAACCATTATTGCGGCAACGGCTATTGTGAAGAAAGAGCAGCACCAGACAATTGCCAATAGGTGTTTAGTTATATCATACAATACATGTTTTATATTAATTATGAAATCATGGAAGTTGCAACAGAGCTGGCAGGTTTAGAGATACTTGGTTGAATCTAGTTATTACATAGTTTTGATATTTGTTAATTGCTTTCACATATAGATGGGCCAATACAGGACAGTTTGAATCCAAACCTCTATGAATTTCTAGATCTGAACCCATCACTAGGGCTCTGGTTCAAATTCAGACCCACTTAAGATACATCCAGTATCTTATGATATCAGCTCTTCCCACAAGTCTTCAGCCCCAGATGAGGCTGGTATCCTTGCAAGTCTCCCGCAACTCAAGCCAAATCTCTAAGCAAACCTTTTCTGAGTTTTAAAATAGTTCTTATGTCGGATACATCGAGAACCAAAACCAACGAAGAACTCAAGGATGTAGACATTCACTATAAAAGCTGCCAAAAACTTCCCACAAATAGCAGATAAAATAATGGCCCATCTCCCAGAGCCTCATGCATTCCAAGCTGGTACCAAAAGAATGAGTGTTTCTTAGTTTCCCTGTAGCTCTGGTTGAAAAAAAAAATTAAGTTGAATTTCTGTGATGAGAAAGAATGGACGTGTTTGTGAAAATTGTTATGAAATTTTCCTCTCCCCCATCCCTCATTTTTTAAAAACCAGGTCTGCTTAGCTCTGTTATTCCTATACACAAGGGCCAGGAAAAGTGACTAGCAATTTTGGGTGCCCAGGTTGAAACACCTTAAACGATCTTGATCTTCAGAAAAGTGCTGAGCAGCCACTCTCTCAGAATCAAATCCCTTTAAAAAGTGTCTTAGTTTCAGTAGCCACTTTTGAAAATCTCGGCCTAGAAAGCACTTCTGTCCAAAGCAATAGACCACAATCCCTGAGAAATGCTTTAGGTAGTCTAAAAGAGGGGCAGCATTATTACCTAGGAGTAGGACGTGCTCCATTTCCCACAAATCATTACAAAACCAGTTACCTCTACTGTAAAGATGTTTTAATCCTGTTGTGGATCTAAATGTAATACAGATGCTCAGCCTTGAGCCCATAATGTAAATTACCGATACATCAGTGAAGAGAATGCTGCGGTTAATATTGCAAGAAACAATTTATAATTAACTCTTTATATAAATGAAGTAGACCTGTTTCTGTCAGATGTTGTGATTGTTTTTAGTGTTAAGAGCAAATATGATAAGTAAAAAGCATCACCACCATGCTGTGGCATGAAATTGATTTCCAAGGTGTACCATTTCCATGTGTAAAACAGCATTCATGTATTACACTGAAACGTCTTGCCTCAGTAACTACACAGCACGAGATTGATTTATTTTGCAGCTTGAAAGGACAAATCTTAACTTAGACTCTTACTTTAAGAGTCTCTTCCTTAACAAATGAAGACCAAGAAACTTTCTGTCAGCTGATGCCATTCTAGCTAACAAAAGCAACATCTCTGCACGCATAGGCACCCACAATCACTGTCATCAAAATAATCTACTATCAGTGGACAAATGAAACAGTAGAAGTATATTTAAACAAAGAGGTAAGGACCAGGGTCCAGCTTCTGATCTGCTGTACCAAGCATTGGTGTAATTCACGATTGGCGCTGTTAGAACTAAGGCTTGTCTATTTGGGAAAGTTACACTGGTATAAGCTAAAGGGTGAATATAAACCAAACTAGTTATACTGGTATAAATCACTGTGTGCACGCTTTTATTCTGATATGACAGTGCCTTTTATAGGTTTAGCTTATGTCACTTGAGAAGGAGTTTAAGCTAAACTGAAAAATCCAGAGTATGTGCAAAAGGGGTTATAATGTTATAACTATATCAGTATAATTGGTTAAGTTCTCATGTCTAGACAAGGCCTTCGTGACATCAGGATCAGATCCTGATTCTGCAGTCCTGATGAAAGCAGAACTCTCATTCACCTCTATGAGACTCATGCCTGCAACAGCACTGAAGGATTGGGCAGCATTTCCACCCACCTGTTCTATTGGTGCCCATCACCATGGAGTCAGAGCACCTTCCACTTCTAGGTACTGAAAAGGAGAGGATTTTCATTAAGCTTGTTTCACCAAGACCTAATCAGGAGGAGCAACACATGCCACATTTTGATGTTCTCTGATTGCCATTGTTCATGCTGTGCTACCCAATTTCCCATAATAAAATCCATTTGCTATATCCTTCTAGAAGACTCGACCTAAGTAGTGCAACCCATTGTTTTTATTCCTTTCACTCACCCTTTCTCTTGTTTATTTAGACTAAATTCTTCAGTGCAGGGACCATTTCCAATGTGTGTTTCTACAGTCCCTAGTATCATGGGGTCCTGATATTGTTGGCTGGGGCTTAACTTCTAGGCACTACTCTAACACAAGTAGTGAATAATAATCATACGCTATTGTTATACATAGTGGGCCTAGAGCTTCAGCTGTGCCCACTATTCATTAATACAGTTCAGCAGCAACTGCAGAAGAGCTGTTTACTGGTCCCTAATTCTGAGGCCAGCTCCAGTGGAAATTAGAGCAGCCAAAGGGCTGATCTAATCTGTGTCAGCTGGCTATGACCCACATGGGACCTTTCACCTACCAGAGCACAGTAACATTCTAGCAATTTCTGTCCTTTCCAACCTCCAACACTTGAAAGTGAGGGCTGCAAGAGATTAGTGGAGTATCATGGGTGCTGGGGAAATCAATCCACTTTTTGGCCCCTTTGCACTGCTGGAATAAATTGGAGAATCTGCATTGTGGATGTTTTGGGGCCATTATTATAGAAAATCATAGCTTATCGCATTTTCCGAAGGGCTGGGGAAGGGATTTTTCTGAGAATTAAAGTTTTCATGAGGTCTCATAACATCTGCCTATCTGCACCAAAACCACTCACAGATATGAGTAACATTCTATTCATTATCATTTTTTGTTGGTTACATTCCAAAAGGGACCACTGTTCTTTTGCAAGTCAAGTGCCTTTCCTTGCTGAGGGCTCTCTGAGGGACTCTGTGCTGTGTTGTTTTAAGCGCATGCTTAAGTCCTATTTGTTTCATAACTCTCTGACATCCCATCCATTAATTTCTAAATAAATTTAAACAAAGGTGCAGATTTTTTTAAGGACTGTGCACAGCTTTTTAAAGGAGCTCATGTAAATTGCCAGAGCCCAGTTCTGCTATCACTGACACTGCACACACCTGCGTAACCCCACTGACTTCAACAGCATTAGCCTAGATTTGTCAGTGTGAAAGCGGAACTGGCCCCTCAGTCTTCATGGCAGTGAGCAGTCTTGGACCTTCTCAGTAATGTTTCGAATGTGCGTGCAGTCAGAAATGGCCAACACAAAGATAATTTACCAGTCTTAGGCTAATTGAACCTCCCTCTGTCTCACAGGAGGCCCTCTGGGGAGAAATACTGATATTTCCTTCATCACAGCTTTGCAGCAGAACTAAGAGGCAAATCCGGTGACAGCAGTGAGTTCATACTCTATAAAACGTAGTTACAGTCTGGCTTCTCTCACCTGGGAGAAGTGTCCACAGAACCCATGTCTGCCCCCTACTCCAGCACCAGATCTAACCACAATGTAGCTGTGCATTTGCTCCGGGAGTACAAGGTGGGACTAGCACTCCTAGCAGCACTCAGTACCGGAGACAGGAGATGCCAGGATGGGGTGGGGTCAGGCCAGGCTTCTGCCTCCTGAGCATCTGAAGGACTGCATTTGGAGACTCATGAGCTACAACTTCTCCAAAAGATGTAAAGGTCACCAGTGCATGCTCTGGAGATGTTCTCCCTGCTCCTGCCCTATGCAGGCATAATGCCCCCAACCAGCATCATATGGCCTATACACATCTTTCCCACATTCCCAGCCCAGTTCAGGTTGTCAGAACCATAATCAGGCCCTGAACACAGGGTGCAAGCAGAGCAGAGAGGGAATAAAGTAACAGAAATAAAAAAGATAAGGCAAGAAAAGACATGCACAAGATGAAGGACAAACTATCTTATTCATGCTTCCACTGTATGCTCCAGCTGCTGTCTCCCACAGGTAGGATTTTTTTTTTTTAAGAGAGTGAAAAAAATATTGCTAACCTTTTTATCAGCTCAGAAAAGTGATTGGCTTAAGGGGCCAGTCACCACTGGCCCTATGACCAGCCATGTCTGCTGCATCCCATGAGTTCCCAAGTCAGAGCTTTCACTCTCAAGGATCCGATCTGCTGGCAACAGGTGGCTTCTAAAAAACACTATTCAGTTTTTCCATTGCTCACCTCACCCACTTTTGATCTCTCCCATGGGCACTTCTTGGGCCTCTTCTTTTAGCATAGTAGGTCTCAGAAGCAGGCCAAAGTAGGTTCAATATATTTGTTTTACTTGAAGCCAACACCCTGAATATGTCCCATAAAAGAGAAGCCATTTCTTTACAGTAATATTTACACACATTAACAAGGAAGAGAAACACTATTCAAGGAGAAAATGTGTAAGACAAAAAGAGAGAAACCAAATATAAACACCTAGCTGATGTACAGTGTTCTCATCAATAGATCTCAAAGTGCTTTACAAAAGAGGTCAGAAGCATTAGCACTATCTCACAGATGGGGAAACTGAGGCACACTTGCCAAAAGTCACCCAGCAACAGAGCTAGGAGTAGAATCCCAATCTCCTGAGTCTTAACCCTCTGCTCAATCCACTAAGCCAAATACACTTGAGTTTAGGTGCCAAAATTCCACATGTGCAGGGAGCCAGCACACAAACTATCAATCACTTCAGTCTACTTAAACTCTATTTTAGCTGTGTCAGCACAAACTCCTTCACCTGACTTAAGCCCCACAAAAGGAAGGGTCAGCTACAGAAAGAATTGCCCTGCTTCCCCCTGCCAAAGGCTAGGATAGGAGCAGCAGATCCACATTTAGATCCATTGGCTGCAACTGGCATGGAAGGACAGTGCTTACTATTCCAGCCCACAGACTGGAATATAAATTGCAGCAGAGTTTATACGGTGGGAGTTTTCTCATTAACTTCATTGGGGCCAGGATTACACTGTCTGGCCCCAGTTTGGAGAAGAGGTAAATCTGACTTGTCCAATCACCCTGAATACAACAAATATATACATACAGTCTAAGTACTTCACGTTAGTGGATTGGATTTTACCTTCAGTCGTACCAGATTTCTGACTTTTACTCCTGTTAACCCTCCAGAGCCAACCCAGGGAAAGAACATGAGCTGGATTCTATTCCTCTTTGTACAATTAGCACAATTGTTTACAGAACTCCAATCAGTTACACCTGTGCAAACTCAGTCACAGCTAAGGTATTGCCCAGGCATCACTGAGGACACGATTTGAAGACAAGGAGGCTTCACAGTTATCACCAAGGACTCAGTTTGGCCTGTAGTGCCTTTATTCATGGATGAGAGGGGAAAATATTTAATTCTTCAATCCCAACTGGAGTCTGTCAGGCTGGGAAATAGGAAAAACCATTTTACTTTTAAACAGTGTATTTGGTACATGAATTGGTGACATAAATAAATGTAGGACTTAAAAAGGCTCTTGTTAGGGAGTCACTTTTAAGATTAGAAACATATTTTAATATTATCTACATTCAAAAATGAGAAATGCTTCAGTTTTGGTTAACACTTATTATTGCTATTATCATTTCTCTGATTATTCTTATTTAACACAGGAGATGAATTCATCACCCATAGCATATAATTAATTTGAAGTTTGCCTCTTTCTATTGTTCCAATTTTCTCGTTTACTAGTTGTTCAAACTTATTTGCCGGATAAATTCTATGAATAACTTGAGGTAGAGATTGCTTGTAAACAGTTTCTTGTGGTATTCAAAGTGCAATCTGTATTTGGCTTGATTAGACACAGATCACATGGGATTGTTCCAGCTCTCTGACTGGATCTGAACAGCTCTTAGAATTGTTTCTGGTGTGGAGACTTGCATTTGTGCATCCAAACTCAGTCTGTGAGCATTCTCCAATATTGTTGGAAACTAGTCCTGTCTAATGTTATGTTGATCTGAATCTAAATGTATGTGCCAAGTCTAGCATTTCATAAGGAAAAAAGCACTGAAATGGGGGAGCAGAGCTCTAGCAGTCGAGGAAAGCTGCTCACAGGACATTTTGCCTCTTTAGAGCAGCAGATCCAGGCAGAATGGCAAAGGCAAGTGACAGCAATCAGTTGCCCTCAGATACCATACTGATGAGTGTTACAAGAGGTCTATAGAAAAGAGGTGTGTGCAGCAGTGAAAGTAACTTAAAGGACTTACTGGTGCACCGGAGTCCTGAGCAGGGGCAATGCCTCAATCAGAAGAGGAGTGGCCTTTCAAGATTTAAAGGCCCTCAAGCTCGGGGCCCCAGGACCTTTAAATCACCCCACAGCTGGGAACCCCAGGGCTCCAGCCACCATGGTGCTCCAGGCCCTTTAAATCACCACGGGAACCCAGCTGCCGGAGCTCCAGCAGGGATTTAAAGGGCCCAGGGCTCCCCACAGCAGCTGGAGCATCAGGCCCTTTGAATCACTGCTGCAGAAGACGGTCCAGCCTGGCACAGCATACTGACTCTTGGCGGTACACTGGACTGGACCAGACCAGCTTACGTGTGTGTGTGTGTGTGTGTGTGTGTGTGTGTGTGTGTGTGTGTGTGTGTGTGTGTGTGTGTGTGTGTGTGTGTGTGGTTGTTGCTGCCACTGCCCTGGTCCCAAGATATTAGAGAGACAGAGTGGGTGATGTAGTATCTTTTATTTGACCAACCTATGTTGGCGGAAAAAACAAGCTTTCAAGACACATAGAGACCAGAGCTTGTCTCTTTCACCAGCAGAAGTTGGCCCAATAAAAGTTACCACCTCACCCACATTGTTGCTTTGGTATATAGGCGGTAGTTTAATGCAGACGGCACCATCCGCTGACAGAGACCTGTGAAACACTGTTATTATTAGGTTCAATGAAGTTATGTGCTGCATGTGGCTTCCTGAGTCCCGCTCTTAACAGTGAGTTTGGTATACCAAATATGAAGCTGACAGTGTCCCTAACTGTTACCTCTGAACTAAGCAGAGGATGCTTCCCTGACCTAGCTGGTGTGTCCAAGGGTACTGAGCCTGACCAGTCCCCTTGGCAGGCTGGTCATGTCCTGTTGGGTCAGAGAGCACAGTTGGTCAAGTTAGTACTTACTCCAAGATGGTTCAGGGAGCACTAATGGCAGCATTCTATCTTGCTCATATGTGGCTGCACAAGGAGGGTAAAAGCTCCTGTGCTCTCTTCCCCAGATTTAAGCATCTGTACAGTAGAAGCCAGAGTTAACCCTGCATCTGAATCTCTTTGGCAGCCCACTCTATCTACCACAAAGGATGATTATTCCACCACCGGAGGTCTAATGGATCTACAATACTTGTTCACGATGCCCTGACTCTATAGCAGAAATGGAGACAGTGCTTTTGAACCACTGAAGTCAATGGAAGCTTTATCATTGACTTCAGTGGACAGAGGATGTGGCTGTCAGTGCTGCTGGTGATCCAGCATACTGTATGAGATCTGAGTCTGACCTGAATTCAGCTCCAGATTTCCTTTGATATGTATAGCTTCGAAAGCCGAAACCATGCACTGGTTTGCACTTGCTGGTTTGCAACATGAATCAGTCTGTTTCCTTTGCTGATACAATTTCTAAAATGTAAAGGACTTTAAGGAAATGAAAAGGAAAATATCTGCAAAATCCAAGCCCATTGGAATATTTTTCTATTGCATTATCCCTGGTTTTGCTTTAAAAGGAACCACTTAGGTAAAACCCAAACAAGACTTAGTTTACAAATCTGGATGGTCAATGCTGTTTGCTCTTAAAGACTGATTTCAAAAATCTCATGACAGAAAGCATTAGAAACTGTGAGATAACAAAGATTTCATACAAAGGATAAGTATTAAGCAATTTTTCCATCTCCGTTTTGCATATATATTAATTTAACCAGCCTATACATTCCCTTAAAAGCATTATTCACTGCTGTCAATAACCAGAGACAAATTGAAATAACAAGTCAACGTGAGACAAAAATCACAATGCCAATAATTACAAGGGGGTGAAGCATGCTCAGAGCTGTGCTGTGGAGCTTTGATAGAGGTGAACACTGGGCAGGAGCAGATTGCATACAAGATAATTAAAAAACACTAGGAGGAGGGTTTTGCATTTAGCAATAGACTTTAATGACTCCCAAGACATTAGAACATAACATGCATCTTGTCAAGAGAATAGAAACCTAGCATTACAGCAAAATAATTGCTTGATTAGAATGAGTGTGGAAGGGAGGAGGTTTAATATTCATGTTGCATTGTCTGAACAGCCTATGGGGAGTACAATTTTATTAGATCTATATTTTTGCTTTTTTTAAAAAAGGGATTCTTAGCTGGTATCTGAAGAAAATACTGGTATTCTTGAACAGTTGTGAAGAGTGCTGACCTTCAATGTTCATTCTTTTCTATTATAATAATAATAATAAAAAGGCACATAACAGATTTCCTGAAGACATTTGGTACCAGTCTGAATAAATGATATGGTGAATGGCACAAGCAAATGCAAAGTAATGAAAAGATAATGTCCTTGGTGCTAAAACAGACAATGGACACTGGAAATTATTGATCAATTACATTGGTTCAAGTGCATAGCAGAAAAACTGAAATATGAGGCTTATATTTGATTTTTACAAAGTACTTGAATTCAGTTGCATTTCTCTTTCTGTAGATAGTTATATCCAATAAGGCCACAATCTTGGAGAGAGTTATGCCATACTGAGCTGTATTCATCTGAGTATTAGGACACAATGGAAGTACTCAGGTGAGGAAAGCTATGCAAGTATATAAATGTTAACAGGATCGGGACTTTACAGAGGGGCAACGACATGACAACAAGTTGTGGGGGACAAGGAGTGAAGATGTACAACACAATTTAGTGGTCAATCCTGTAATGTAGGGTTGCTCTAATTTTCTCAAAACTTCTTGGATGGAAAATAGGAGGGTTGACCAAGTTGTGTTTTTCCCCCACAAAACTGTCTTCCTCTGGAAACTTTCATATTTGAGGTTTTTGGGGTAAAAAGTTAGAATTTCCTGAAGAAGAAAAAAAACACACTTTCTATCCATCCCTACTTCAACTCTTAACTACTGATTAGCTTAATTGGGTAAAGTCTTGACCCAACTGAAGTCAGTGTGAGTTTTCCCATTGGTGTCAAAGAGGCCAGGACTTAACCCGATGACTGATTAGTCATGTGAATAAAGATGGCTTAAGCAAATCAGATATGCAAAGTCCATCTAATATTTTATCCTTTGCAATGATATTTTTCCCTAAAGATGCATCAGAGAAAGAAATTCCATTTGCATAGGAATATTCATTTATGAAAAGGATTAAAAATTGATCAATATGAAAACTTGGCATTGAATTTCAGAGAGTAAGTGGTTGTAGTGAGGGACTGGGTCTTCTCTTGTGCATGGGATGCACCTAGCATGTTGTGGACACTATGGGGAAAAAATTACTAATATGGAAGTTGGTAAAATGGGAATATTATGCCTGGTACTAAAAATAAAACACACAAAAAAGGATCCACCCCCCCCCCCAACCTGTCTGCTATAAGATCATTTTACCAGCACAGAGAGGCTTCTTCACTCTGAAATGGTCTGTAAATGTGCACATGTGGGTGAAGCTGAAGATCAAAGTTATAACCCGGCTCACTGTAACACTTGGCCTAATAATGAAGGTTGCTTGTGATCAGCCAAGCTCTCAGTGACATCAGAGACACCTTAGCAGGAGAGGCAGCCTTGTGATCATCTGAAAAACTAATCTGAATAAAATCTAAAACAGATAAAACTTTCAGCTTCTTTTTTATCACTAGCTAGAGCAAATGCTCAAAAGGGCTTTATTCTTCCTTTGTGGGAGAAAAGGCAACCCTTCCATGCTGGGAGGGGAAGGGTTGAACAGGGGATGACGTCATCTGGAGAAAGTAAGAAAAAGGTGGTGGAAGCCCTTTCAAGGGAAGAGAAAAAGCATGCAAAATGCCCTATGAGTCAGCTGTAAAAATTCCTCTTTGTTACTCCAAGCTCACAATCATGTCACATCAGCCTCTCCTCCTCAGCCATCCAGGCTGCCTCAAGTCCTTTCCTCTACAACATCTCTAACATCCTTCATTTCCTATCCTCTCCACTACCAAATTTCTAGTCCATTCCGTGATCATATCAATGTAGGTACCTAAATCCCATTGAAATCAATGGGAAAACAGTGCCTAAATACCTTTAGAGGATCTGGGCCATCAAGTCTTAACTACTGTAACCTCCTCTCTGGCCACCCTGACTTCCCCCTGGAGCCACTTTTGTACATCGACTGTGCTACCATCAGGATCATTATCCTCACCTGCTGTCCAACTGTCACTTGCTCAGTGAATGCCTTCTCTGGTTACCTCTTTCTTGGCACTTGAAAGGCCTGATTCAAAGGTCACTGAAGTCAGAAGACTCCCTCTGACTCCAGTGGATTTGGAATCAGGCCTTAAGTTCACTATTATCATCTTCATGTTTAACACTCTGTGCAACTCTGCCCTCCCTTACATTTGGGCTGTCTTTTCCTCCGCCACTGCTCGGTTCCTTCTTTCAGTGGAATGGAGAGGACAGGGGAACAAAGAATGAACCCATCTAGGGGAAGTCATAGCAGAGATAGCAGACTGCACATGTGGGGTGCTGAATGGGGAAGTAAGTGGCATTAAGGGAAGGGGGCTTCTGGATAAAGGATACCTAAGTATGATTTAAGGCTGGAGGAAAGAGGCCAGGTGTGAGAGAGATGGAAGTGGAGCTGGGGATCAGGAGGAGACTGGCTCAAAGAGACAGGTAAAAGGTGAATGAGACTGGAGTGAAGGGGGAAAGGATGTGAGACATGAAGGAGATGAAGGGAATAACTTATTTAATTAATTTCAACCCTGGATCTCCAGGAGCGAGAACTCTGAACCCAATGACACCAAAACCACACACTTAGGAGGGTTCTGCAAGCTCAGCACGGAAGTGGCTTCTCTCAAGGGAGAGGATTACCAATTCCATTAGTCCACTGGAATAACTGAGGAAACTGATTATTAAAGCACAGCAATATGCTCCAGAGGCTTGACGTTCCAGGGAAAACATACATTCAAGCAGAGCAAAATAATGCAGAATCAACAGTCCAATACATTCACCAGCACCTTGGTTAACCCTCCTGCTTTTTACTTTTATATATATATATTTTTTTTTTTAATTTTCCTCTTTTATATGTATATTTTATTCTCCACAAATAAACATCTCAATGCAAATAAGAAAATGACAGGCTGATTTGTGTTAATCTGTGATTCAAATGTCTCCTGGTGCCAGGAAATGTTGCTGGGGCTCTATGACAGAGCACGTCTGCTCTGCTTTGTTGACATCAACAACAAGCTAGCCACAGAGATCACTTCTCTCTCGGCTACTCTGAAAATTTGACAACTGCTGCCAAACCAAAATACATTTCCAGTTCAAAATGGGCATTGGGAGAGATTAGAGTTCTCATGGGAACCGATGGGGGATCTAGCTTGCTTTACCACCAACTTATACTCAAGTCTGTGAGGTTCAGAATGCTCATGAAGGGCTTGCCTATGTAATCAGCATTGTCAAGTCCAAACTTTCAAAATCATGAGTCAGGCACCATGAGTTATGAGATTTTTAAACCAGCCATGAGATGGTTGTGACAGGTTCAGTCATCCCCTTGGGACTGTCACCTGATGTGCTGAGACTACCTCTGAGCCCATTTTCCCTGCCAGCTGCAACATAGACCCAGGGTCTGGTCCTCACCCCCACAGCTGCAGACTTTACCCAAAACTGCTCAGCAGGTCACCTATCTCCAGCATCCAGACACCCAGTTCCAAACAGGATCCCCAAATAAAATCATTTTACTCTGTATAAAGCTTATACAGAGTAAATTCATAAATTGTTCACCCTCTATAACACTGATAGAGAGATATGGATAGTTGTTTGCTCCCCCAGGTATTAATCAATTACTCTGGGTTTATCAATAAACAAAAGTGATTTTATTATGTATAAAAAGTAGGATTTAAGTAATAACAGACAGAACAAAGTAAGTTATCAAGCAAAATAAAACAAAACATGCAAGTCTAAGCCTAATACAGTAAGAAACTGATTACAGGCAAATCTCACCTCAGAGATGTTCCAATAAGCTTCTTTCACAGACTATACTCCTTCTAGTCTAAGCCAAATCCTTTCCCTGGTACGGTGCTTGTTAGTTCCAGCAGGCATGTTAGGTGAAAAGAAGGGTCTTTCTTGTGACTGGGACCCTTTGCTCTGTTCCACCCCCTTTTATAGCGGGAATCCTTTGTCTCTCTCTGGGTCCCCACCCCTCCTTCAAAATGGAAAATCCCCAGGTTTAAGATAGATTCCAGTATCAGGTGATATGTTCACATGTCCTGTGAGACCCCTAGTCTCCATTCTTCCAAGGCTAGCCCACATATATCCCAGATATGAGGAGGGATAGCTCTGTGGTTTGAGCATTGGCCTGCTAAACCCAGGGCTGTGAATTCAATCCTTGAGGGGGGCCACTTAGGGATCTGGGGCAAAAATCAGTACTTGGCCTTGCTAGTGAAGGCAGGGGGCTGGACTCTATGACCTTTCAAAGTCCCTTCCAGTTCTAGGTGATTGGTATATCTCCAATTATTTTTTTTAAGGTTTGCAAGTAAACAGAGCCATTTACAACCAATTACCCTAGTCAATGGGAGCCATCAAGATTCTAAACCACCATTAATGGCCCACACTTTGCATAATTACAATAGAACCTCAGAGTAATACTTCATATTCCTAGTTTCAAATACAAGAATGATACATTCATACAGATAGGATGACCACACTCAGTAGATTATAAGCTTTGTAATGATACCTTACAAGAGACCTTTTGCATAAAGTATATTCCAGTTGCATCATATTCACTCCTATAACCAGATTTTTATAAAGCATATGAAGTGCAACGTCACAATAGCATTTAATAATAAATGGGGGTGGGGAGGGGTAATTTTTCCTTCTGGTTTCTGAGGTGCTAGCTTTAACATTTTTCTCCACCATCACAAAGGCTAGAAATGTGGTTTGTTTGTGTTTTTAATGAAAGCTGAGACTCTCACCACATTGGCTGCCTCCAGGCACAGGAGCTTTATGACAAATACAAAATGTTGTGAGACTCAAATAAATTGCAAGAGTTGGCCACACAGTGTAGTGCACCCACTGCCCTGAGTTGGAGCAGGGGAGCACGTGGAGCCATGCCAATCCAGAGGGAAGCGCTGCAGAGGATCATCTCCTATTCAAGTTCTTATACCATGCGCATCACTGGGATGTTTGGGAGCCTGAGGCATAATTCTTCCTGGAACTCCACATCAATGAGAGACACTGCACAAGCTGCAACATCCTCATGATGGAGCAGCGTGCTCACCCATCTCCAGAGCCGGCCAGTATAGAAGAGGCTGGTGTCATGGTCTCATCTCCTCCCTGCCCTCTCTGGGTTGGGTTGCAGACCCGGGGCTCTAGGATGGAGCCTGTATGCTTCCTTCAAGCATGGAGCCTGCAGTTATGCTGGGTATGAAAAGGGTAATAATTCTCCCTGTTCCCTTCCCCATATGCCCATTGCAGGCCTGACACAATCTAGCTCAGTATTATAAACTGGCAGATGAGAAGTAACTAGTGCAGGGATTACTGGGTCTCCAGTTCCTAATCACTGTCACAGGCCATGCCAGACTCATCTGGATGCAGGAAGAGTGGGATGAGAGATCACCCTACAAAGAGACCCAAGGCTAAGCAAGGGCAAAAAGTTGGCCTAGCTGTTCACTCCCTGAAGACTAAATTAGATGCACCAGTAAGCTGATCCATTAAGGCAAAGCTTATGTTGCTAGTAACCAAGGCTCTTTCCTTGTCCATCACATGCAAAAGGAATCAGTCAGATGTATGATTTTTGGCTGGCTCCCTTTACATAGGATGGGCAGGAAATGTACTGTCAGGCTAAGACACATTTAATGAACATTCATTGTTTTGCTCCTGGTCCCCCAGCAGCATTCCTGCCATGACGACTGCCCTTTTGGATGACCCACATAGTACCTTACCACAGGTTGTTACCTGGATAGGACAGGTAGGGCTGGTCTACACTGGGGTGGAGTGGGGGGTCGAACTTAGATACGCAACTTCAGTTACACTATTTGCGTAGCTGAAGTCGAAGTATCTTAGTTTGACTTACTTGGCCGACCTCACAGTGGCAAGTCAACTGCCACAGCACCCCCATCGACTGCACTTACTCCTCCTGCCGAGATGGAGTACGGGTGTCGATTAGCGGATTAATTATCGCATCCAGACGAGACACAATAAATCGATCCCTGATACATCAAACACTACCCGCTGATCCGGCGGGTAGTATAGACGTACCCATAGAGGCAGTGACAAGAAGAGAAAAAAGCCTTATTTATTTAAGTGATTAATTCCCATTTGCGGCACACAGTAAAATAAAAGAGCAGATCACACACTCAGCGCATTCATCCCTTTAAATAGAATAGACTGCAGCATAAAACATCAAGATACATGTCCGGGCTCCCCTTGAAACAGTGGGCTTCCAAATAAATTGGACTCTGTATTATATCCCTTTTCTTCGGGGAGAACAATAAATTAAAAAACTAATGCACCGAGATTGGTGCCACAGCAGAAATGAAAAATGAAATCAGAGGGAAAGCAGAGCAGGCTCATAATGAAAGCAGCTCTCTTTGAAGCTATCCCAACACAAGCGCTTTCCCCTCTAGCTTCAGCCATTTTGCAGAGCTTTATTAAAATTGCATCTCTGCAGAGGAATTACTTGAAAGAGAGAGAAGTAATAGATTTTCAGAGCCAATGAAAACAAACCCCCTAGAAACAGGAGAGGGTTTCATTCCCAGAAGGGAGTTCTTTAATCCTTCTCTCATCTTTATCCATCATGAGATAGGATGTATCAAACTAGAGGAGCTCTGTGGTGATGTTGCCAAGTAGGGTGACCAGATGTCTCAATTTTATAGGGACTGTCCCGATATTTGAGGCTTTTTTCTTATATAGGCTCCTATTACCCCGCACCCATGTCCTGATTTTTCACACTTGCTGTCTGGTCACTATTGCCAAGAGTCTTGGAAGTGCACTGGTCATTCAACAACCAAAGCCACTACTAGAAACGCCTTGTAACTCTGAACTGGGAGGCAACAAGTATCCTTCGTGATGTGGGTGATAGGGCCTCACATAAAATGTTCACTGGGCAATTACTTTGTTTTGGCAGCTTTACAACAAGGTCTGAATGTAGAAGAAGGGGGCGGGCAGTCTCTGTGAGTTCCTTGTTGTCTGTGGGGCTATACCAGAGCAGACACAACCCATCACGCCCAGCCAAATACATTTCCTGGCACACAGATATTTGAATAACAGATTTCTGTCTCTTCGTAGTTAGTATATTTTTTATTTTCATTGAAATGTTAATTTGTTGGGCTCCTTTTTAAGAACACTATAATAGGAAGGAGAGGAAAGAGATTATACTGGAAAAAGACAAATACTTTCTCTGCTTTTAAAAAAAACCATTGCTGAACAATGTACCACTGTATGCAGTGGTAGTTTTCATTTATATTTCGCTATAAAATGCTGTATGCTAATGAACTCTGCCTTCTTCCACAATTAAGAAATGTTTTGCTAGTTGGTGATATATTCCTTCTGGGCCTGACACAGAACCCCTTCTGATCCCATAGACATTGGAAGAAGTGGAAGGCACTCAGCACTGGTAGGATCCAGTTCTAGTTCACTGCTTTTTGATTCCCATAGATTCCATCTAACCTTTTAAAATAGTTTCGGGTTGCTAGACAATGGAAATGACATTTGCCAATGTCTACAAATCTGGCCTCAGCCATCTAGGACATCTGCCACTTCCAGTGCAGAGGTCAAATCCTGCTCCCAGTGCAATCAGTGGCAATACTCCAATTCCAATTCAGTGGGTGCAGAATTGGTCCTACAATTGTGTCCCCCACATTATGATAGTTCTAAGTCAGGGGTCGGCAACCTTTCAGAAGTGGTGTGCCGAGGCTTCACTTATGCACTCTAATTAAGATTTGCTTTAAATGTTTTTAGAAGGTCTCTTTCTATAAGTCTATAATATATAGCTAAACTATTGTTGTATGTGAAGTAAATAAAGTTTTTAAAATGTTTAAGAAGCTTCATTTAAAATTAATTAAAATGCAGAGCTCCCCAGACCAATGGCCAGGACCCAGGCAGTGTGAGTGCAGCTGAAAATCAGCTCACGTTCTGCCTTCCAGGACCGCCCGGGGGGGGCAAAAGCGGCAATTTGTCCCAGGCTCCGGGCCCCTCAGGGCCCCCCTGAGAGTTTTTCAGGGCCCCTGGAGCGGGGTCCTTCACTCTCTCCGGGGGCCCCGGAAAACTCTCGCAGGCCCAGGCCCCAGAGCTTCTTCTGCTCCTGGTCTTCGCCGGTTGGGGGGTCCTTCCGCAGCCGGGTCTTCGGCAGTAATTCGGAGGCAGGGGGCCCTTCCATTCCCAGACCCACCACCGAAGTGCCCCAAAGACCTGTGGTGGGGGCCTCCCCACCGCCAATTACTGCCCAAGACCCTGCTGCACTTCAGCTGTGGGTCCCGCTTCGGTGGTAATTCGGTGGTGGGGAGACTCCGCCACAGGTCCTTCGGGCATTTTGGCAGCGGGTCCTTGAACGGAAGGACCCCCCCACCGCTGAATTACCACCGAAGTGGGTGGCCTGCCGCTGCTGAAGACCCCAGGCCCCCAGATCCTCTGGGCGGCCCTGCCACCTTCTGCAACCCATGCAGAGGTTGCCTACTCATGTTCTAAATGATTCAAACCATGCGGTTTCAGTGTCCTCTGCTGTAATTTGAATGTAAATAATAAAATCCATTTTTAATTTGTATAATCACTCATGTTTTGTTTAGTACACTCATGGTTAAGAATAGTCCAAATTCTACTCTTAGTAAGTTCCATGGGTGCTTACGAGCAGAAACTGTTGCCCCTGGTTTTTCTTGAGGTCTAGTCTAAAGCAATGCAGGTAGTCAGAGAGCTATTTCTAGTCTCCTCTCATATCCTTTAGCATTTACTACACATTGGGCAGCAGGATAGGTTTCTAAACCTGGGAGCTTTTGAATATTGAGTCTGCAAAAATTGCATTTCCATTCAATCTGAAGCCAAGTCATTATTGATATGTCTACACTTCTGTTAGATACCCGTGGTTGGACTATGCCAGCTGATTTGGGCTAAGGGGATCGGGCTAGGGGGTTGTTTAATTGTGGTATAGACATTTGGGATGGGCTGTGTTGCAGAGCTACCTCGCAGGGTCGTAGAGCTTGAGCACAAGCCCAAACCCGAACGTCTACACCACAATTAAACAGTCCCTTGGGTCAATCCATGCGAACAGGATCCAGCTGTTGGATGTTTAATTGCAGTATAGACATCACCTTATGTCTCTTTTTAGTCCTGTCTACTTGTGTTGCACCATGTCACTTTCCAGGCAAAAGGACAGGGACACAGCAGACCAAATATTTGTTAGGCCACCCAATTTACCCAGATCAGGTTTTGCCCAGAAGAAAGATAATTTGACATGTCTGCAGAAGGTTTGAGTCCAGGTCGAATCCATTAGTCTCACCTCGAGATACTCTATGATCATTAGAAAAAGTGAGAGGAAAAAGTTTCTCCAGAGACGGAGGGGCAGCAAATTGCAGAACAGATTCTAAGAGCATTCGGCACTTTTGGTAAGGACATGTAAAAAGTACAACCCTGGCACAAAATCAATGTTTTTGGAAGCCCTATGCTTCCAGATGAATCTGTGACATGAGTATAGCCTGGAGCAAATGAAAATTCAACTGCAGAGGTGGTCAAAAATAGAAAAACCAATTTAGCAAATAACTTCAATGTGTAAGGAATTATTTGGTATTACTGAGAGATTAGATGACTCCATCAGAGACAGAGGAATCATTTCCACACTGCCTTTTAGTTTGATGGCACTATTTTAACAAAGGGTCTGCCCCAAGTACATGAGAACACTGGTCAGCATGTCACCAAAAGGGCAATCACTTTCTGTGGAATGCACTGAAACTACTAAGGCAGAAGAAACTTGTGTGTGAGACAGAGGAAAGCAGCTCTCTTGCTTTCTTAAGAGTGAAGAGCAAGGTGCAGGAGTACTGAACTTCTGGCTTTGATATAAAAGTGATCATTGCAATAGTCATTACCATCACATTGATTTTGATTGAATTGGGACACTGTCTCTTTAAACATAAATTCTCTCCTGAGACGTTCTGGCACCTTCTAACAGATAATTCATTCCTACATCCTTTCTATCTAGAAAAAGATAAGGGATCAGAGAGCAGAACCATTACAACCTCTGTAACTTTATAACTAAATCCTTTTACCATAAATAACGGGCTTGTTATACTAAGCCTGGTTGTTGTTGCTCCTGCTCCTGAAATCTGGAATCCTGGGCTACTTTAAATCTTGTAAACAGAATAAAGCATTTTATCTGTATTTCTCCTTATTTAATATTTCAGGCCAGCCCCCCGGGACAGTAGTATACCTTGACACTGGCCCTGCCATTTAACCAGGCAATTATGGATCTCCCAGGAATTCACAGTCTGAAAAATAGTGTTGCTGGTATGAAATAAATGGTTGATTTATTTTTTCCTAACCTTAATAATTATTTCCAAAATTGCTTATTGTGTTCTGGAGTTTGATTCTCCACTGCCCTATAACTTGCACAATCATTACCACCTGTGCTAAGTGGGAATAAAACACCACTAAATCTGAAAGGCAGCAATTTTCACCCACTTTGCACTTTTCTAAATGATTGCAGGAGGTGCCATTTGGTGGAGAAACTGCCTTCAAGTTTAAGGATTTTGGGGATTCTCTCTCTTTGTTCAGTTTCTGCATAGCGCTTAGCATAATGAGGCCCTGGTCCAGCAGGCACAACAATACAGAATAATAATGACACTGTGAAGTATTACATCTTAGAGCAATAATGATGCCACAATGTTACCATTTTAGTGGCCTTAATACGAACAACACATACAAAGATGTAACTTTAAATTGAAGGCAATTGAATTGTATTTCTGTAGATAGTGATAAATGGTTGAATTCCTTCCTTTGTACAGTTACAATATGCTCCATCATACACACTTACGCTGTAAAGTTATTCTTCTATATGCAATACAAATCATTCATTTTAATAAAATGAACATTGATTAGTTACTGAATAAACATAAGCGCAAATAAGCATTAACTTATTAGCAAAACCATGATAACTTCATGAATTAATATGTATCCACATTCATATAGCTGGGTCTAAGTGACCTCACACAGGTTTTAAAACTGGTGTAACTCCATTGTTAATCAGGAGTAACTCTACATAAGTCAGTGGTCTAGAATCAGGCACATTAGCTCCCATAGCTTTCCTGAAAGACGGTGATTTGAATTCTGCACAATTTTTTGTAATGCAAAGACAGCCTTACTGACTGATTCATCTATCAATCCAAAACTGCTCAGAGTAGTATAGATGTTTATAAGTTGTGAGAGCAGAGTCCCTAATGTATTAAAGGAAATGGACTCAAAGGTATTGAAATAATATTCTCAAACAAACATTATTCCCAAATGGCTATAAACAGCTATTTAAATTAAAACATTATTGGTAGCATGTGGCTGTTTTTAAAGAAAAAAACCTCATGAAATCAGAATTCATAAATAAGGTCCCCCAAACCACCTTAATTCTGACCCTTTGTGCCTGTCAAGCAATCTGCAATCCCCCATTTCTGGTGCGGCATTTGGTGAGGATACACAACTCCTACCACAAGCCAGCAGCATTCCAGCAGCTTAGTTTTCTGATCTCAACTTAAGTTTCCAATAATGACAATTCAGGGGGACTCATTTTATTTATAAATGGGAATTTGATATGGGAATTGAATTACAAGCCAATAGCATGGACCTGCATGCCTCATCATTCATAGTATTGAAGTCAGTGGGACTCCTCTCTTGCTAAACTTAGGCCTAGCTTAAGTACCCTTAACGAATTAGGGCCTTAGGCGCAGATCCCCAAAGTGAATTAGGAATCTAAACCCCAAATTTATATGCTAAAGCCCCAGCTTTCGGCATAAAACCCTGCTCAGCTTCTGCCTAACCTTGCAGGTGCCTAAACTCATTCAGAGCTACATTTTGCTATAAAATTTCGCTAGGCTTCTAAGTTTCTGCCTATGTGCATGTGCACTGCTGCCTCACTGTACATGTCTGGGTGCCTATCTCACACCTGAGATCCAGTGGGAAGATAGGTGTTTTCCCACTGCCACTACCTATCTTGCCTGTAGAAACCCAATCAGGGAGCATGCCTATAGGATTGGGCACCATTCAAAATCATCCAAAGGAGAAGGTAGGGTGATGTCTCCCTTGTAGGTGTTAGCCCCATGGTAAGGGCACCTGAAATAGGTAAGACCCAGGTTCAATTTTGCCCTCTTCCTGATGTGGAGAAAGGGGTCTCCTTCCTCTTAGAAGAGTACCTTAACCACTGGGCTATTCTGATGTGGCTCTACCTCAATCTCTCCTGTTAAAGTTCTTCCTCTTTGAATAAATAAATAGTCATTGGGCAAGAAAGAACAAGAAACTGATTCCATAGCCTATTGGCAAGGGCACCCACCTGGGAGGACAGAGACCAAGATCTACACCCCCCGCTCTAATGACTCTAAAGACTCATGCAGTGTACAGGGAGCCTAAGTACCTAGTTCAGGCTTTGTCAGATCCAAAGTAGCTCCATTGTTTTTTCTAGGTTTCTGAAAGTCGGGTATGGCAATACTGTGCACACAGCACCCAAGTCCCTCCAGGGATCTTGGTCTTAACCCCTCTGTGGACTCATCTATGCAAACACTTCATTCACAGCCAGGCGGGGTGAAAATCCACCCTGCACTAGCTTAAGTCACTAAGAGGCCTTGTGGATCAGGCTACCATGCACTAAAAGTTCCCTGTACACTTTGATCTACCCCATTTTGAAAGGGAGTAGATGAAAGTGAACATGGAATTTTTAGTGCATGACAGCAGGGGCCACACAGGCACTCAGTGTTACAAGGTAGATTTGTACCTCAGTTTGCTGGAAACTAAGTTTTCATACAGAGAAGCTTTGCGTCTGAGTTTCCCGACTGTGAAAGAGGAGTATCTGTTCTTTGCTACCTCATAAGTAGCTGATGAGGCTTAATTAATGTCTGAAAGTTTGAGTTCAAAAGCACTGTCATAAATGCAAATTACAGTACAAATCACTGACACTAAGCCCTCCTGCTGTGTCTTCCTCCAGCTGATCAGCCTTATGAAATTGACACAACTCTGCCCCCCAAATCAAATCAATATAATACACTTCAAATTTACCATAGCATCCTTCATGCAGAGTCATCCTCAGAACACACTTTAAAAAGAATCACTTTTTATCTAAAGGAATAAACATTTGCCAGAGGTCTGAAGGCAAAATTTAAAGAAAGGGAAGCAGTATACTCTCCAGCTTTATCAATTTTATAGGCATAAGGCCTGACACTACCTTGCATTTTGTGCAGTCATTTACACCTGTGCACAGCACTTAAACAGTGCTACCAACCAGAATGCAAATCACTTTACATAAGTGAAAACAACACCCCAATCAATGTACAAGGCAATGGAGAATCAGCCCTCAATACCTGTTTAGGCCTAGAGCCACAGGCTAGATCTACACTGGTTGGGGAGTTGACCTAAGATACGCAACTTCAGCTGCGGGAATAGCAAATAGCGTAGCTGAAGCTGGCGTATCTTAGGTCGATTTACCTGGCCATGAGGATGGCAGTGAGTCAACCGCTGCCACTCCCCCATCGACTCCGTTTCCACCTCTCACCGTAGTGAAGTTCCAGAGTCGATGGCAGAGCTATTGGGGATCGATTTTATCGCGTTACACTAGACTCGATAAATTGATCCCCGATTAGATCGATCACTACCCCCGTGGTCCAGCAGGTAGTATAGACATACCCACAGACTACCCACAGATGTTTTATTAAGTGGCCCATTTTAAGATTGGTTTCTTACTTGCATGTTAGTTTAACAGTTAAAAGTTATAAGGATGGAGGAGGTGCATCTCTCCTGTGATTTTGGAAGGCTCTTGAGCATATAGCTACACATCAGGTTTGCAAAATACTGCTTTCAAATGTTGCAGGCAGAGCTGCTCTGAATCTGAATTCTATTACATAGAAATTCCAGTATTTTGACATTTGTTTTCATCGTGAACCAGGACAAAAAAGTCAAAATATTGAATTATTTCCAAAAATAATAAACTTCCAAAAACTTCAATTAGAAAATATCAAAAAGTTTCACGTCAAGCTCAGTTTGACGTTACACTATCTGTCTGTTCTGCCACAGTGCCTCATACAAGTTGTAGTTCAGATGTCTAGTATCCAATCTCATCTATCGGCCAGGTTCCCCGCTCAATAATATCTCCCATGATGCACTATGGTCTGTGACTCCCATGATATGTCACAGTTGGGTGCATCATGGGAGGATGAAGTCACCCAGGGAGAGCAGGCCCATAGAGGAGAATGAGGGGCATGAGGCACATGAACTATAAAGCCCTATGAGGTGTGGTAGCAGCTCAACTGGACACAGTTTAATGTAAAACCAAGCTGACATTAAATGGTTGGTTTCAACAAACTAAAATGCTTCAGTTCAAGGTCAACCAAAACAAGACATTCATTTTGATTTTTTGTTATGGAAAACTCAAGATACTGGCAAAGTCAACCATTTTTCAGTGGAAATTTTTAGTTTTTGTGGAAACTACATTTTCCATCAATTTCACAACCAGCTATAGCTGCAGAGTTTGGAAGTGGATCTGAGGGATAGTACATTTGCAAATAAATGGGGCAGCATGACCAGATGGTGAGAAAGCTAGAAAGGATGGACTCAAAGTTAAGTAGGCTCAACTGCAGCAAGCTCCTGGAGACTTTCAATTCCAGGTAGTTCAATACTCATCTCTTCACACATACAAACACACACTCACACAGTTGAAGGGGCAGATGCAGTTGGGCCACCATATGAAATCAGAGGCCTGCCTTGGTGTCCGGGGAATAATCAGCCAAGTGGCTACAGTATGTGCAAGCCATAAGCGCATAGGTGGCTCTCAGAGCACTGAATGCAGCTCCACAATGAAATCCAGTGAGTGAGAGAGAAGAAAATGAAATAAAAGGGAAAGCCTAGACTGACAGCAGCCTCAGTTGATGCTCTGGAACACCTGGGCAGGGCTGGAAACCACAGTAGTTAGGATTTGAGCTACTGCATTGCTTTGATGCCATGTTTGCAGAGATAGTCCTTGAAAGAATGATGGCTTCATTCCTCTGTCTGAAGAGTATGATGTTATAGTATCTGCCCAGATATGTCTCTGTCATGCTTAGATGACTGCTGTGTGTGAGTATGCTGTCATGTCAGCTATGGCTGCTTATGTATAATATATATATCTAAAGATAGCTTGGTAATCTAAAAAAAAATCTTATTGAACAGAAATATAAACTACATTAAGGGCTAAATTATCTTCTAAAATTTTGGCATCAAGAGAGATGAGCCCTCTGTGAATGGTTTGAAATTCAGGAGAATATAAGAAATGAATGCTACACAAATAAATAAATAAAAATGGGTATCACTCTCCAATTAAATTAGAAAAATAGAAGCTAGGAAGGGTAGAGGTGCCATCAATGTCTGATGCTATATGGCAATGGGAGGTGATGGAGTGTGTGAGATATGCCTACAGGAGCAGGGATAATTAGTTAAGAACAATTTGGTGAGGGAGGGGGAAGGAGAAACAGGATAGCTCCCAATACAAATATAAGGTTCAGTTTAAAATATGAGCAAGAATCATGACAATTAAACATTGTGGAATGCTATATTCAGTGCTCACTGCATCCCATCAGACCATTGGTCCATCTGTTCCAATATTTTAACTGTAACATGGCCAATACCTGATGCATCAGAGGAAGTTGAAACCCTCCATAATGCACCTGGCCAGTTATGCAAGAGGGGAAATACTCCTTCCTGACCCACAGGCAATTAGTCATCTGAGATCTTGAAAACATGAGGTTTGATTAGTCTTACTAACTAATCAAGTGTAACTGCAAGTATTATTAACATTGTGAAAGAGTCATAGATTCCAAGGCCAGATGGGACCATTGTGATCATCTGGTCTGGCCTGTAAAACATAGGGCATAGAATATCCCCAAAATAATTCCTAGAGCAGATCTTATAGAATACATCCAATTTTGATTTCAAAGTTGGCATTCTATAGAATCCACTGCGACCCTTGGTAAATTGTTCCAATGGTTAATTACTCTCACCATTAAAAATGTATGCCTTATTTCCAGCCTGAATTTGCCTAGCTTCAACTTCCTAGCCATTGGATCATATGTAAATTTCTCAGCCAGATTGAAGCCCATTGTTAAAACTGTTCTGCATGTAGATCTTTATAAACAGTAATCAAGTCACCCTTTTACCTTGTCTTTGTTAAGCTAAATAGGTGAACTCTGGAAGGCAGAGGGATATTTTCTCTCCATGGCATGGAACAAGAGAGTGGGAGGAATAGGAAGTTCAACATCTCAAAAGATATGCAAAAGGCTAGAGTTCATATTCTCTTGCAACCTGGAAGCAAGGTAGATTCACTGAATTGACCCTGGATCCTATGAACTTTGGTGGCCTCAACTCTCCTGCATAGTCTCTATGAGTAAGAGCAATGATGCATTTATATGATTAAATATTTATTTGAAATATATATTGTGGAGGAAAACTAGCCAATGTTTGTATCATTGCCCTTTCTTGGCTGCCTTTCAGAATATTTGCTACCATTGCTTGAGTCACAGTGACTCAAAACCAGTCGGAGAACACCTCAGCCTCCCTGGTCACTCAGTTACTGATCTCAAAGTCGCAATACTCCAACAAAAAAACAGACTCCAACAAGAAACTGCAGAATTGGAATTAATTTGCAACTAGACACCATTAAATTAGGCTTGAATAAAGACTGGGGTGTATGGGTCATTATACAAAATAAAAACTGTTTCCCCATGCTAATTTTCCCCTCCTACTGTCTCACACCTTCTTGTCAAACTGTTGAAACTGGCCACCCTGATATCATTACAAAAGTTTTTTTTCCTCCTGCTGATATAGCCCACCTAAATTAATTACTCTCATTACAGTTAGTATGGAAACACCCATTTTTTCATATTCTCTGTGTATATATCTTCCCACTGTATTTTCCACTGCATGCATCTGATGAAGTGGGTTTTAGCCCATGAAAGCTTATGCTCAAATAAATTTGTTAGTCTCTAAGGTGCCACAAGGACTCCTCGTTTTTTGCTGATATAGACTAACATGGCTACCACTCTGAAGATTTCAGACTGTTTCTGTGTCCCAGTTGGTAAACCCAATATTGAAGAAACCTGTACTGGAAACTCAGGTAAAGGGCAGAGACGCTTGACACAGTAGACAGTAATTTATAGCACTTCATAGCTGAGCTCTTTCTATGCAATGATAATTGCTTGAAGTCCTCTGGAGTTTACAGGCAGGTTATCATCTGACAGTGGGGAAAAAATGCTTTTCATTGTGCCTCCACATGTGGATGCTTTCAATGCAATGGAAGCACTGTGGAGGCAGCATTTCATTCAAACACCCCTTCTGCTCCCACCTGCAAAGATTGATGCCTGATTCTCATTTAAAGGAAGACCCCTTCACACTACTCTGGCAGTGGAGAAGGGGCCTCAGAGCAGGTTCAAATAACTACATGCACTCTACAGCCCTTTAAGCTGCCAAAGCCAGAGCAGCATAAAGAGGACTTAGCATAAATGAGAATCTGCTCCTGAGTTCTTGTAAGTGTTATGTCCTATTTTTATGCCATGCCCATCAGTGTGATCTCTGAGCACCTGAAAGGTGATATATATCATGTGGCAGCAGTTGTTCAGTGGAATGAATAAACAAATGTTAAAGCTGGGGCACCAAAACCATCATTTTTTTATCTTATTTGTGTGAATTCAAAATAGTCTACCTACAGAGCAAATTATGTAAATTAGTGTGGGAGAGGGAACAGAGCAGCGGGTTTTGTATTCACTTAATTATAATGAACCTCTGTGAAATAGCCTGAATCCCAAAGTAAAAACCAGTAGGAGCTGCCATTTCATGAAAAATATCATTGAAAAATGAAATAATTCACTTTATTATTGGGGGAGGGCGATTGTTTTTGGTATTGTGAAAGGAAGCACAAGATATGGCACTACATGTGCCGCCTACAATTGTGATGGGTAAAGGGTCTCTTCTTAATCTATGGTGAGGAGCAGGGGGGAATAGCAGTACACTTGCTGCTTGAATACTGTTTAAATATTCTAGGCAGACTATCTGGGTTTTAGTGGGTATCAGCAACAAGCAGTGTGCTAGAGGAGCAACAGAAAAAAGGGATGGTCTATCGGACCTTACACCTCACTGCTAAAATAGAACTGCTCCTGAGTATCAACTCTCACGGACTTCAGCTGGGGGTGAGGGTGTTCAGCACCTGGCCGTAACATGCAGTTTTGCCATTGGTTTTAAACCATGGTTTGGGAAGGATCATAAACCCAGGGCACATAATCATTGGTACTCATTGATATTCTTCAAGATTACATAAAGATTGGTCCATGATCGGCCCAGTTCTCTTTTAGACTTAGTGGGCAGATTCTCCATGGCCATGCCCATTAGATACAACAGTGGGTGTAAAACACTATTAATTAGAATGGCAATGATTTACACCTATGCTGGACTGGTATAATAAATGTACAAGAATGGGCCAAGTTTGGGGGGAGGTGTCTGAAATGGTTGAATTACCCCAAGTTAAATACAATGTGTTTTATGCAATCTTGAGCAAGTTGCCTGGGCACAATTTCAAAAGTGGCCTCTTAATTTGGGTTCTTCACTGTTCAGATGCCCAAATCTGACACCTATGTCCTGATTTCCCATCTCCACTCCCCTATCCACATGGTACCAAGCACCAATGTTCCTATTGCTACAGTTGGTGGAGCTGAACCAATGGGAGCAAAGGAGGGAAAATTTCTGGGGGGGAGCCCTATTGTACATACAACCTATTCTTCCTGTAAACTGATCTCATCAACCTATCAAAAAAGTGTGAGTTATATGATACTCCTTATGATACCCCTTATGCCAGACACATGCTATCCTTCGTACTCAATAGGAACTTACAAAGTGCCTCCTCAGATTTAGAGCACTTCTGATGATAGCCATTTGTCAGCCCAGAGAGAGAACCTTATCTACGTATAAAAGTTCTACCATCTTAATTATACTGATATAGTTAAAGTGCCAGAGCTCTCATAGTGTGGACTAAGTTAGGCTGGTTTAGCTATTCCCATACAGGAAGTAGAATAAGCTATACTGATATAACTGTGTCCACACTAGGAAGTTGTGGTGTTATAAATATATTGGTAAAAAAATCATAACCCTTACTGAAATAGTTATACAAGTACAAACACCCCCGTATAGACCAGATAAGAAATCTTGGCAGACACTTAAATACGATGATAAAAAATAAGATTTTTCTGTAGATAATCAAGTTCATGATTAATGTTTTCCAAATGCTTTCCTTCCAAGAGGCACCAGACAAAAAATCTATTATTTTGTAATGTGTTATCTTGTGGATACTGCAGGTATCGAACAGATAATAGGCTAGGCAGAGATACAGAGACAGTTGAGTTGAAGAGCTCTCTGAGGAGGACATGAATCTGGTCTCATCCATAAAGTTGTTGATGAAACAGTTAAATAAAGCCTTCACAAAAATGGAGGTTTCCTTGGTTCCGTTATTTTTTTATTATGGTAGCACCCAAAATTTCCAGTAAAAATCAGCACCCTTGTGCTGGGCTCGTATTAGGGTTGCCACCTGTCTGGGTTTTACTTGGATAGTTCAGTTTCTGGCTTCTGTATTCAGTTTTAACTGGGAAAGTCCAGTTGAAAAGGGGGCCGGCAACCTTAAATATTACCCGAAACCAAAAGCCAGTTCCCACGGGCTGGGAGACACATTGGGTCATTAACCTGCGCCAGCTCCTGCTCAGCGGGGCTTGCCTCCTACTGCAGGCAGGCTCCTTGAAACAATCCAGCAAGCAACGGAGGGGAGGGGGAGAGGAGCAAGTGATGGGGGTAGGGTCTTTGGGTTAGAGGCATGGCTGAGGGAGGGTCTTGGGTGGAAGAGGTGGGGCAAGGCTGGCACCTTGGGGTTCAATATCAGCATTAGACAGGTGGCAACTCTACATAGATGCCCTCACACTGGAGAATTTACAATATAAGGCCTGACAATTAATTTGATAGATTTCTCTGCAATTGCTGTTTCCAGGGAGAATTTATTTTTAATGGCAACTGTTAAAATTCAACTAGTGGCATCTGCCACAAATTTAAACTATTCTGGGTCCCTGAAATTTGCCTAATAGGTATAGCACCCTCGGTTCCACACACATACTAATCCTCTGCTCCGCTAAGCCTACCTGCAATTAAACTAGCTCTGTATAATCTACAACCGTTGTCACACATTTGGGTTCTTAGGGAATTGCCAGCTGGCAGCATTAAAGTTTTATTTGTAAAACAAAGCATGATAATAAAAGACCCTACACTTTAATAGTAAAAATTTACAACACAAAAGTTCACTCGGATTTTTGAAAGAGCCTGAACAATGTAAAGAGTGTAGATAAGAGGGGGGCCGATGGCTAACAGGTTCTGATGTCTAACAGGCTCTGAATGATATAATGATAGGCGGTGATATCTCAGTCTCTGCCAGTAAAATTCGGAATAGATGTCTGTCATTGGTGTGGAAAAGATCTCCTTTGCAGTGGGGAGTAATGATAGTAATGCATTAGTAAAAAAAGGTACAGTACTGCTGCTCACAAGCCAATTCCCATCGTAATGCAATGCTGTGAAAAAGTTCTGCTGACGCAATGCATTCTGACTAAGTTATGCCTCAGTGCCTTTTCTCACCTTCCCCACATTTAATGAAGCAGAATGAGTTAAAATGATACATCTGCCCAGGGACTTAATCCAAGTTAAAATCCTGTCTCCCACACCAAGAGCACAGGAGAATCCTCCACTTCATAGAGGCTATGTTAGCCTTTGCTTTATTTGCATCCTACTCTGCTCTGTGAAAGGCCATTTGGTCCTTGAAGTAGAAGATCAATCAGCCTCCTCCATGCTCCCACAGTCCCAGTGAATGAATATCCTTGCTTAAGGTCATCTTGTCAGAAACACCCTAGTTGTTGCAACTTAACTGTTTTCGAGATCTTTTGTGGGGGAGAGGCTAGCTTTTCTATGAAATGTTACCAACAGGTGTTGCAACAGCAGATTGGACTCAATTCAGCAGGCAGGCAGGTCTTCACAAATGCTTATGTATGGGGGTGTGATGGGGTGTACCAGCCCCCTACTGGCTCAGCAGATGTTAATCCAACTCTGAAGGCCAAGGAGACCACACCCCCTCAGCTCTGCTAGGCATGATCCAGATGGAAGACAGATATAAAAGGGAGCAGTTCTGCAGGCCATATGTGTGCAAATACAGCAGCCATTTTGTGCTCTTCAAAAGCTTCCCCACTGCCTCAGACTTTAAAAACTATGAAGGGAGAATACTAGCCAAGATCCCATGCAAAACTCTCAGCTTCAATGTCAAACATCATGGATTTGATGGAGTACTTCTTCCAAAAGTTACCATCATACTTAGAGCCAGGTGAATATTTTGGCTGAAACTTTTTGCAGCAAAAATTGCAGTTTTAGTGACACCAAATTGTTTTGGCCAGAAAAAAAATAAGGTTTCTAAGGTGAAAGCATTTCAATTTTTGAGTTGAAATGATTTTCATTTAGAAATTTGCTTAAGTTTTTTTTTAATGCAAAACAGTGAGAAAAGGGCTGACATTTAAAGAATGTTCATTTCTGAGTCAAATGAAATATTTTGTTTCACTCAAAAAGATTTTAATTTTAAACTTTTCAGTTTGCCCCAGATATTGTTTCAGATTGACCCAAAACAATGTTTTACATTTCTTTCAGAAGTGCCAATGCAGCAAAATCCATTATTCACATAGATCTTATCATGATATTAACTTCTTTATGAAATTGTAGATGTAATTCTCCTCTCACTTACTTCAGTTTTACACTGTTGAGAAAAGACAAATAAGCACCTGGATATTTCTCAGTTTCATGCCTGCTTCTTCCCATCAGTAGTCTGAGAAAATCATCCCACTTTTGCAGGTCATTCAGCCATTCAATCACATCAGAACCTCTGTTCTCTGAACCTCAGTTTTCCCAGACTTCTGTGCCTGAAACAGGGTTGTATCTTCCAGGATCTATTAATTATACCGATTATTATCCAAATGCATTTGCCATTTCCCAGGGCAAGGGGACTGCACAGTAGTTATAAAGATTTAACAGTAATAATTATTTTCATTTCAGCCCCAATATGCTGAACCTATACAGAACATTTCCTTTATTTTTTACCAAGCATCCAGGTATTTGTGTCTCCTTCAAGTGCTTGATGCTTTTACTCATGGCCGAGTTTACAGGAGGGGTGGGGGAATCTCAACAGAGATTTTTGCACATTCATGCATTAGCCTGGCGCAGAATATTTTCTGCATGGGCCAAAGACAAGGTGGTTTAAGGAGAGGCTGGTGAGAATGATCCTCCAAACATTGATTAATGTTGGTTGCAATGTCTTTCAAAGAAAAGAGGGGCTTTCCCACCCCCTTCTTCCTTTCTTTAAGATAGCACTGGACTCTGAAATGAATGCCAGCAGGAAGAAAGAGATTGCATGTCTTTTGAAAAGATGCCTCAAGTCTCTGTGCTAACATGTTTTCTGTTTGGTTTTGTTGTTGTTTGAAGCTCAGATTCAGTATGTGCACCTCATTGTGGCCCCTTCTTCTGCTGTCTTCCAGATCTTTAACCCTATCATTGCTGGCTATCTCTTGCAGCCTTTGTGCTGCAGAGAGGGGAAGGTGGGTTCTTTTAAGTGTTTATGTTGCCATTGAATGTGCCAGGTTGTGGCTGACTCTTCTTAGGGAGGATGGTAGATGAGACACAAGAATCTTCCATCTTGGGAAGGGGTGCCCATGCAAAGGCAGCAGCCATCCCAAAGCTGGAAAGAAGGAGGTGGAGTAATGGTCTGGGCCAGGGGGTTTCAAACTGCTGGTACATGAGCTCAATGTTCTGTCAGTTCATTTCACAATGATTTTTCCAGGTGGTACATGAACTAATAGAGTTCAAGAGCCACTGGTCTCAGCCATGGAGATACTTGTCCTGCTGACTAGAAAACTCTGAGAGTCTTAGTGTTTCCAAAAGGTACAATGCCTCCCTGTGCTCCCGATGGGGTGATTGGTAGTACATGCCACCCTAAGATCCACAACACAGTCCTGCATTAGGGATTTATAATGGGAGCAGGTAAAGAACAGGAAGTTTCCTTTCCAGGAGAAGATTCACCTCCTTGAAGGCAGAACTCTAGCAAAGACTTCTCAGTGATCCTGCCGAAACAGTATTTACAAAGTTTTGCCTTTTGACCAGAAAAGGAAGGATCATTGTCTAGTGCTTAGAGCAGGTCACTAGGAGTCAGGAGCATTACTTTGCCTCAAACTCTGTGTGTGACCGTGGGGCAAATCACATAACGTCTATAAAATGCCTGTATTGATCTCTACTTCATAGGGATGCTTGGAGATTAAAGCTTAGAAGGTGCTTGGAGATCCTTGGATGAAAGCTGCTGCATAGAGGCATGTTTCATTTATTTGTAACTGTTCAAATCTGTTAGTCTTTGCATTCTGGGACAAGAAGAATGCACTAACAGAGGGTCTACCTTTAATTATTCATTGCAGCAGTTTTACCAAGATGTCCTCTTGGTCTTTTTAGCAGTTCTCCACTTAATTCCTTCCCTTTCATACCCCAAAGGGTCATTTTAATTCATAGCCCTTTTAACTTATTAAGAGTTTCTTCTCCATAGGGATCTTTTTTTTTTTTTTTTTTTTTTTTTTTTTTTTTTTTTTTTTTTTGGTATTCATTCCAAAATGAATGAATCTCTTTATACGAGGATTATCTTTTTGTCCCTGGTTTTGCTCTGGCACTGAACTCAACGATAGTTTCTACCTCCTCAATTCTTTGCAAAAACCCTTATATCAGCATTTATTATTATATTTTATCGAGTAATTTCAAAAAAGTATTCAAGGGAGTGGGTGTCAGGGAAAGGCATTGCATTAACATTTTTCAGCTTTGCTGGTGCAGAGTCAGTTGAATTTCAGTTAACAATAGGAAATTATTTCTACCAAAAATTATTATTACCGAGCATAACTTTTAATCATCCTATTCATAGTAAACGTGATTATAATCCACAAACCTCATCATTGCGGCATGAATGAGGGCTAATAAATCCCCATTTTCAAACACTCTTAGCTATAGACTATCTTGCCAATATATCCATTCAATGTTTGTTAATATGGTCAAAACCCCAGAGACAACTACGGATTATAAAACCTGCACAAACTATTATAGGATTATTTGTAGCATGACCCTAAATTCCCCAGTACTTCTGACTTCAAAGTCTTGCATGGATTATAGAAAAGCATTGCTTTTAATCTTCCTTCTTAAGAGAGACCTTTACTGCATTACCTTCCAGCTCTGGAGTTACCCCAATTATTCTATAATTTAAACCTTTCCTCACAATAAATTGCAAATATTTTTGCATCACTATAACCACTTACATAAGTGCATGTAAAACTAATATATAGGGTAAGATTTTACACAACTCACTTTCCAAACTCCTGGAAAAACAAATTATGTGGTCTATAATACTTCCCATAGTTCACATGTGTAAAATAGTTCTCATATTGATGCAAGCTATGCACCTGAGGCCTGATCCAAAGCCTACTGAAGTCAGTGGAAAGACCCTCATTAACTTCAGTGGACTTTAAATCAAACATCTGAGTAGATAGGAAATATTTGTATATCATATCCATTTATGAAAAAAACTAAAATGTCACCAAATTTGGGTTTGTAAGCTCCCCAGGGCAGGGATGGTGCCTTAGCTTGTTTTGAAAGATATCTACCACATATTTGGGTGCTCCAAATAAACTGCACTTGCAATAATACTGTTATGTAAGGTATTTCCCAACTTCTTTGATGTGCCTATATGTAACTTCATTAACATTCAAGGTAAGCTATTTAACCTTTACCTCCCCATCTTTACCAGGAAACCTAATAGCCAATGGATGGTGCGAAATATTTCTTCAGGGCTTGCTTCAAGAATTATATATGGATATTTCAGATGGCGGACATTCAAGTTAGCCAAGGATGGTCACAAATTATCCCATGACCAACTTACAGTTTTCTCTACTTCAATATTCAAATGTAGTCACAAAATAATTCCTAGATTGTTAATTGCTTGCAAGCAATGTTCTGTAATATATTTGATATTTGAAAGTTTGAGCTGTGTTTTTTATTTTGATTGGACATGTAAGTCGCATCACATTGTTTGTTACCTCCTGGATGACTATAACTCTTATCAAGTCAATAGTGTAAATACACACATGCATGAGTTCCAAATTCACTTTGCACAAATACTCATACTTACAGCTCCACTGTTTCTGTGAAAGTTCCTGCCAGTAAACCTACAGGCAGGAATATCTACTGAAAGGTAACGCAAAAGGGACATCAAGATAGCAGAAGCAAGTTCAGGTTTTTCAAGTGAAAATTCATGAGAAAACTTGGGAAGTATTCACCCAGCTCTGCTCATTAAGACCGGCATTAGGGAATTGCTTTGATTCCATCAGGTGGGTCACATGGCATCAATCTTCGAACTCTACTCTTGGGAAAAGAATTGTAAGGAATGCCTAATCAGGCCTTCTGTGGTCACTCTGTAGGAAAGATTTCCTCCTCTGAAATTAGCACAGTTACCTGCAGAGATAAGGAGGGCTATGAACCCGTTCTGGCTCAGTGTCTGGCCTGGGGTTTTAGCTGCAGTCCTTGGAGTGGGATCACCACAGGGCCTAATCTTCCTAGGTTTTGGAATCCCCAACTCCCATAGTTCAAGTTGTCAAACACCTTGCAGGTGGCTTTCAGCCTCACAGGATCAGTTCCATTGTTTCTACAACGCAAAGCCTGAAGAGCTGTTAACAAGATTCTTTGTCTTCCCTATAGATGGAATCTGAACATTGTCCAGGAGAGAGGATAGAGGAAACTGATAGTTAAAAAATGTGAACAAGCTGGAAGCAATAGGCATTGGACACGTTTTCAAAGCAGAAGTGCCCATCCCATTTGATTCTCAGACTAAGTGTCTGCTACTGTATGGTGAGAAACCTTATTGTATAACTGAAGATATCACCAAGACCTTCTAATATTGGGCAGATACACTTGTGAATTACAGTGTCCTTGTGAGGCTCTGACCCAAGTTTGGCTGCTGTCTTCTCTCAATGCTGGTCTCAAAACATGAGAGGTCACCGCAGATGAAAGATTTGCTTAAAATTACTGGTAGTGACCAATTAGAACATGCGATTGTGATAAGTTTGTGGGCAATTTATGCATACAATTGCGCATATTTATACCCAGGTTGACGTGTGCCTATCTCTTTGCAAATCAGGCTCCAGGTCTCCCAAGCTCTGGGCCCAAGTCTGCTTCCATTGGACCATTGGAAAAACTCCTATTGACTTCAATGAAAGAAGGATTGGGCCCAGGTCCTCTTCTTTTGGGGTGGGGGCTTCTAGTGGTGATGATGTTTTGTTTTGGGTTTGTTTGTTTGTGAGTATGTTTGAAAAAAATTGAACAGCATTTGAGCAAATTCACTTCTGGTGTAAACCCAAGGATCAAGTTGATCCGCTGTTACTACTTTAAATTTACAATTAGAAGTTTATTAGAGAAGGTATTAATGTTTAACAGAAATATACTACGTTGTTCTCTCGGCTGGAGAAGGAAAAACACTATACGCTGTATCTAATTGGCTGGAAAAATTCTTTACTATAAATAAATCCACACTTTGCAAAGAAAATATTTACCTGTTCAGTGTCCAATATGTATTATCTGTAAACAGATGAATCCCTACTAAAGATTTTCAAGCAGTATAAATGTTATGCATGAACCCATATGAACGATGAACTGCTTAAAACAATATCTAGTATTAATCATGTATAGTCCCAGCACCTAACAATGAGGATCTTTTAAAGACAAATTTCCTATTTTTTATAGTATACATATACCCCTTCCCCTGAGCTCTTTACTGAGCTAATGTCATAGCCTGGTGGAGAGAAGGCAATAGGCTACTGTGTCCTCTTCCAGATGACTCTTAAAACTGAAGTCTTGTTCTACTGTGATAAAGCTCTCCAGCATTTTTTGCAAGTGTAGGTTTGTTAGCCGTTGTTTATTGGCCAAGTTCCATCTCAGGTAATTACTTCTACTGATTTAAATTGCCCCCCCCACCCCAGTTCTAACTGTATATACTTTCTGTTCTAGATACAAGTTCAATTGGATAGAGCATTCTACATGTTGTCTCCTAAACAGCTGTGCAGTGTTCTGTACTGTAAAATAATGCTGCATTTCTCCCTGCTGGTGCCTGCATTTCAAACATCATGTAATGCACCCTGTGTACTGTTTGTATATCAGTTTATAAAGTACTTTCTACTAGTTACTCTGTTTGTTCAAGTAGCAGAGGTCTGTGTAGTGGATCTCGTCCTGCTGGTGACCCCCCCAGCAGGACGAGATCCCCCCCCGAGGGAGTCAATATGGTTTCCACATAATGGGATTTCTGTTTTGTTTTGAGTTTGCTTTCTGGAATATTACATACAAAAAAATCTTATGTAATTAAGCTTGCAAAGTCAAGCACTGAAAAAAAGGAAATGCCAGAATTAAGGCTGCTAGTGCAATCTTAATTCGTCCTCCTTGTGTATATGCATTATATGATACAGTCTAATTCCGTGACCACATGCTACTTCCCCCCCACCCCCACCCCAAAAAGAGCCATGCCTTATTAGGAGCACAAGCTGAACTGTGCTCTGGGAATGAATCAGACTTTTGTAAAAGAATCAAGATATTGTTTGTAGCACCCCCAGTCTCACTTTGTTGCAGAAGCTGGAAGATGGTGGTGAATGAGACAGGCAACTGCAGAAGGAGAAAGGAAGATCTCACGGATAAGGCAGTTGAATGCTGCCCTGGACTGAGAATTGGTTTCTATCCCTTCTTCTGCCACAGAGTTCCTGTGATGGTGGGCAAGACATTAAAATAACAGGTGATCATTAATTGTGTGTTCCCCACTTTCTAGATGCTCAAATTAAGACCTTGGGGTCTCATTTACAGAAGTGCTGAGCATTTATAGCTGCCACAAGCGTTCTGTTCCGAACATAGCATTTTAAAGCATTTTGTAAGTACTCTCAAACCTCAGGCCCCAGATATCTCAAATTGGGTGCCCAAACTTAGTGGAGATTTGACAATTTTGACTTCCATTCCCCATCTATAAAATGTGGCTAATAATACCACTCTCCTCCTAGGGGTGTTATGAAGATAAAGTCATTAGTTGTTTGTGAAGCACTCAGATACAATGGTGATGAATGCCCTAGAAAAGCTCTTTAGGAAATTAATAACTCTATATTCAGAGCAATGTGTGGTAAATAACCTGAGGCCAGTATCATGGGTGTAACAGGCATTCACTGCCTTCTAATGGACACACTTGGCACACCTCGTCATAGTAAGTGGTCCTTTAAGAAGAGAAGGGCAGAGAGTTCTGACTATCTGGGGTTGCCTAGAAAGGCCTCCAAAGGTAAGCCGCTGGTGGAACCAGCAAAACTTAGTCCTCCAGAGGCAAAAAGGGCTGGGAACTGGCAAAGGCCAATCCAGGCCCACTCCACCAGATAAAAAGATATTTCTATCCAGTGGCAGTGCTGGAAATCGAACTATCCATCCTTCCTCTGCTTCAACCCAAGACAGCCTGGTCAGAGGCTAATTCTGACTGCACTTTTCAGTTAGGTCAATGAGAGACGTCAGATTTATTTTTGCGGAGTGTAAAGTCCAAGGGGGCCATCCTGACTTAGACATCAATGGGACTACCGAAAATTAGGTGAGCTCACTTAGTGAGATGCCCTTGGCATGACAGTCACATATTAAATGGTGAAGATAAAATGAAGTATTAAATATCTGCTCATTCAGTGAGCATCATCTGTCCTGGTGCACTGAATGAGCCAGGGGTCCAGTGGAAAAAAATAGTGCGTGATCATGTAATTAAATACTGTATCATGAGACGTGATTACATCATCATGTAATTAAAGATTATATCATGATGCACAGACTTCCTTATTCTGGCATTTACTAGATGTTCAGTGCTTGACTTTTCAACTGTAATGTTTATTTAACATTTTTTTTGTATTTCCTAAGTCTTTAAAGAAAGCAAAAGGGGGAACAAATACATTCCATCATGTGGAATCATATTAACACCGACATGGGTCATCAGCTGGGTTGGGACCTTTAGATCTACCCCACAGACTTCTCCTGCTTGAACTGAATAATGGGTAGCAATAGTTGGCAGTTCTTGTTTATGTGGACCAGCCACTAGAGGAGAATGATAAAGGCACTTTGCCAGTGCGTTTCATTGCTATCTGCAGAGGAATGATGAGATAGGGGAATCCTGGGTTCTCTAGTAATTATGGGTTCTTCATACTCAATGCCTCCAGCATGTCCCTTTCCTCCTTTCCTTTTATTTACTCTCCCTCGGAGGTCCTGCCCCTGGTTCCCCACCCCTTACTCCTATAGGCCCTCACAACTTCTGCCTTATTCCTTCTCCCCTGTGTTCTTGTCCCAGCTGTTGTACCCCCTTTCCCTCCTTTTCCCTTGAGTTCGTGTCCCTTTCCCTGCTCTCCACACCACCACCAAACTCTTACCCTCCAATCCCCCGCTCCTGACTCATCCCCCAGCTTCTCTTCCCACTCATACCTTACTGCTCCTCATCCCTCTGCATTACAAGAATCAGGCCTCCGCCACCTTCTCCTCCCTCCAAGCTGCCTGGGTACCAGCAGCAGAGCAAGGAGAGCACAGGACAGACAGGCGCCCTGCTCTTAGTTTTGGTGCCCAAACCCACGGCAGACCCCATAAGATGGGAGGAGCAATTGCAGAGAAAGTCTAGCTCAGCTCTTGCAGCCATGGGCTGGAGCATGCTCAGTTGGTCCATGGGGATGGCCTACGTACAGTCCAATTACACGTAGGAGCACAAAGAGGATGGAGCATGCTCAGTGCAGATGAAGTCTTTGGAGAATTTTGCTGCCAAACTAACACATCTATACTAAGCCTGTGTAAACTGAGATTTCCCAGAGGTTTATAACATGGTCAGATTTAGGTGAATTTTCACATGGATAGCAAAAGGCACATTCCTGATACCGAGATAGACTCCTTGTCAAATGTAATGTCCTGTCCCAAAGCATGGAGGGGTGCTAGAACTTCTCAATTAAAACAGTAGTGAGAATGTCTTTAACATGGAAAAACAAAGTATTTTTCCCTAATCTCAGATTAACAATTTTAACCAAAATGTAAAAACAAGCCTGCGGCAGACACCTGATGTAGAAAGTTTCAGCTTGAAAGGCTTAAATTTGTCAAAGCTAGAAGCCACTGAAAACAGTATCTTATAATGGAAAGTGTCAACAATCTTATTGACAGGCAGCACTGCCAGCTATACCTATGGTAAGGAGACTGGAGTTTGAAAGGGGTATTAGTCCAGCCCCCTGTTTGGCCCCTTTAATCTTTCTGGCACAAATAAATGCAGGTCCAAGTTTCTGAGGCTTGCAGCTACCTGACTTGGGGGTGGAATTATGGGCATTAGATATTGGCATATCATGAGATAAATTGCACCCACATTGTACCTACAAAACAGTGAATGAAAACTGGGGGACAGAGTTCAACAATCCAAGCCTCTTGGAAAAACAGAGCTGGGACAGCAATGAGAATCATTGGATTTATGGTGGCCAAGAAAAAGAATACTGGGAGAACAATCTCTCTCATGCTTAAGTATTTTGGTCCTTCAACTTCCCTTCCAGAGGAAAACAAGAAGAGCAAAGGCACCTGAAAATGACAAGTCATGTGAGGGGGAAGCCATTCACGTTCTCTCAAACCTAAACACAAATTGTTGGGATTGTTTTTTAGTTCAGTTACAGTGAAATTTGCCCCTGTACTAAAGATCTGCACAGCGCAGCACCATTTAGGACCCATTTTAAACTAACAAGAACTAATGTGGGATTTAAGTGGTGTAGTATGCCCTCTGCACAGTGTGAATTTCACTCAAGGGTTGGGCCAAGGGAGAAATCATTCTATCCCCCATACCAGACTTCCTTCCTCCCACTCTCAAAGACTTTGCAGTAGGGCAACCTCCCACTCAGCACCTGACTACGCTGAATGCAGCTCATTCCAGAGACACCCAGTGCTGATACCCCCATCACACTGATGTTTTCACCACATCCCTCAAAGCTTTGCTAGTAGAATAAAAGGTCTTCTGTACTTATGCAAAAGATTTGTTGGTTAGCAGTGTTTTTAATTTATGGATGTACCCTCTGTCAAAGCTGATTCCCCACACTGGCACATTGAGTGCAGAAGGTGGGGGCCCGCAAGGAATCTAAAAATTAATACTGGCCACTCCAGACTGGTTTAAACTCCCAAGGTTACAGCTTCTCTCTGACCTTGGATGGATAGACACTGCCACCACCCAAGTGCAAAAAAGAAACAAACCCTTTTGGAACTCAGGAAGGCACATTTGGGAATTCCTTCTTATGGGGTAAGCTCAAACCCTTTCACATGCACCCCTTCCCCAGGGAAGAGCTGAGAAAGAAAAACAAGTGAAATCAGCTGTTGCCACCAGCTAATTCAATAACATGCACAAACCTATTAGGACATTAAAAAAACCCAATCCTGTTATTAAAAAAGGTACATTTTATTAAAAACAAAAAGAAAGAAAATATCTCTAGAACTTAGGCTATTGCTAGATTTAAAAAGAGCAAATATAATAATTAAGCCTCAAGAATGGCTTTCTTGAGGTCCAGTTTAAAAGTTACAAGCAAAACAAAAGCACCTGGGTTTAGCACAGAGGAATCCACAAGCCATAAATAAATAAAAGGGATAAACCTAATTGTCTTTCTAGACATTTCCTGATCTACTTACATATTTGGGGTTTCAAATGAGTAGTTTCTAGGTATGATTTGATGATTTTTTCATACCTGGCGCAAACTCTTACAGCCTAGTTCTAGCCCAGTCCCTACTCTCTGGGAGTAGACAGACAAGAGGGGAGTCCTGTTTCAAATTTTAAAAGTTCTAGCCTTTCCATTGGCTCTTTTGGTCAGGTGCCCACTCCCTTCCTTTTACTTATGGACTTCTTAACCCTTTACAGATAGAGCAAGTAGAGAACAGCTACTAAAAGGGATTTGGTATCTAACTGGCTGGCTGGGTGTCCATAAAAGGGCGCTACTCCCCCCTTTTATTTTCACCCCCCCCCCCAATACATAACTATGCATTCTGGGCTCTGTTTCCTTATACTTCCGAGTGAATCACAAGACTCAAGAGAAACGGAGACAGGGCACAAAAGACAAGGATCATTATTCTCTCCATGTAGGATGCAAGTATTTCCAGCTGAAGTGAAATCATTGGGAATGACTTCCACATTGTGGGGAGAGAACTGGGCCCAAGCAGCGTGAAATCTGCTCTGACGACAGGATCCATTTCTTTCATCCTGTCTCGTGTGATGTTACTTTCTGATATATGCCCCACGTATTAAATTATTTACAAACAAAAGACTTGCGGGGATGGCTCTTTCACACGCACATGACAGTTTTCGTGTCAGACACACAGCTGGGATTATTTCTAAGTGTTAAAAAAGAAAGACATTTTGGATTCACCTAAACAAGTTCTACGGTTTCCTACCCATGATCTAATTTGTTTTGTTTTGTTTTGTTTTAATTAGGCAACACAGTTTATATTGCCTTTAATCACAGCATACTCACCATGTAATTACTCTCTAAGCATACATATAAGAATTGTTTGTGTGTGCAGAGGTGAGGGAGTGAGAGGGTGGATGTAATTATCTATATAGGGAAATGTAATGATTAATTATCTTGAGTATGTAATCTTACCAAGAGATTTGATAAAGTGCAAGCAAAACAATCTCTTCCTGTGTACTAATTACTCACAGCAGGGCTTTAGCCAGCTGTCGTTACTCAGGCATAATTCCCATTCAAGATTATCTAAAGGGAAGCCCACATACTAAAGACAGTGGGAGTTTTGCCTGAGTAAGGACATATGCTGTGGGTCACATTCTGATCTCAGTTACTCCAGTGTAAATCCTAAATAACTCCCTTAACTTCAATGACCTTACTCTGGATTTACTTCTGTGTAACAGATCACAATCTGTCCAATGAGTATGAAAAATGTATCATCACTGCAGTTTTTTCCTTTGCTGGTATATAGCAGAAATGTTACTTTCAATTTACATGACCATTTTCCCGTGGTACACCAGCCAGAATGACTGAATCAGTTTGGTACTTGAAGGTCATCTTCCTGATGAATGACAAAGTGAATGGAAACCTCTGGCCATGCGTCAGTTTATCTGCTTTTTCTATGGTCTCATTTTGATAGGCTCTGAATTGTTTTAGAATTTGAATATTTAAATACAGGTTTTTCAGATGCAAAAATTATCTTACTATCAGGCTAGATATCTTCCCATGGAAGAAAATAAGATATTCCCTCCATGACACTCCAAGTACCATATATTGGTATGTAACACATGCCATTTGAGAATCTGTAAAGGTACCCGTGCAGAATCAGCTTGGATTTTCCAGCCTTCAGTACCCCCAGTTAGGGCAAGGCTTTCAAAAGAGCTCCGCACCCAGAAGCTGCTATTGTGGCAGCAATGGCTAGATGTTTCTAAAGAACCCAGCACCTAATGTGGGGCAGACTTCCACCTCCTCTCCCCACGCACATGCACATGCCACCCTTGCCCCTCCCTGGAACTGTTTTCAGATCTTAAGAACATTAGGAAATTCTTACTCCCCAGAATAATTCCAGCCAGCCCTAGCTTGGTGAAGATTCCAGCAACACCAAGAGGATTACCACTATGTTAACTAAATCAGCTCCTACTTCCTTTTCTGCCCCAGATCTTCTGCACCATTTGACAAGGGCAGCATAGTCTGTTCTCTTCTGCCTTAGACTCCTCAGACACAAGTTGCTAGGAGTGAGCAAGAGGGATCAGGATGAGCATAGAAATAAATAGTGAATTACAACATGGTTGTAGGCAGGGAGGGATTTAATATTGTCTATGAAATTCTACCTAAACTCTCAGTCCTGGGTGGAAAAAAAGGGGTTTATTAGTGCAAACCACACACTTTCTGGATGTGGTGTTCTGTGCTATTTAGTGGCATTCAGATCATTTAGAGAGAGATATAAAATGAGTGCTCTCACAGCCTTAACTAACAGCTAGTTGGCCTTTAGCTCATGTGGTAGCAGCTCAGGTACTAAGCTCCCAAGGTTACAGGTTCTATCCTACCTGTCAACAGCCAAGGTCTGTCAGTGTTACATTAGGGCTAGATATTGTTTGAGATTTCTCTCTCCACATACTGTGGTTGTTAAAGTTGCTCTGTCTTTATATTGTGAGAAAATATACCCTGGGTTCTCAAGCAAAACATGAGCAGGACCACAAATTAAAGGACTGTGACAAGAACAGATTAGCTGAGTTCCATTTCCCTTTCTCATCACAATCTTCATTTGATTCCTCATTTTCATGATTGATTGTAATGACAACCAGAACGGACATGTGGGATGTAGAGCTCTGGCCATGAGGATAAGGAGAACGGGAAATGGATCCCAATCGAATTTTTAAATGCATAATGTGAGACATGCTGAGTGATTTATAGTTCATGCAGGTGGCTCCAATCATGGTGGTCTCTCTCTTCATCTCCCTACTGCACGAAATCCACCCACAAAACCTTGCCTCCACAGATACCTTTCAGCACATCAGCTAGACAACACTGTCAGTGACCTTTAATTCCCTCACCTACACATACATCCTCACACCTAGTCTCATGCATCTTGTGCATTTCACCCAGACCTTTAATGTCATTTAATATGTAAAGGGACAAAAGCTCCAGGGAGTTGGCTGTAATATTAGGTAGGGCATGACATTCAAGGGCCCCACTGCTTGTCCTTACCATTCACACTCACCTTCTTGTCTAAGGGAAGGTTCTTCTTTCTGCCTTATTCTTCTAACCTTTTGGTTTCCCCACTGTGCTATAGCAAGGACTCATCCTTTATCACTTCCCTTTAATGCTGTATACACATATTTACGTTATCTGCACTCAAGAAGAGTTATGAGTGAAATGTAACCCTGTGCAGGGAGTCAGCACAAGACCACGCACCGCATCTTTAACTTTGCCCCGTAGGGATATGAGACTCTGATTCCCAAATTCTGCTATACATTTAATACCTCAGAGCAGAGGAAAGCAAGGGGCAGTCATGTCTGAACATGATGCAACGTGTCTGAATAGGGATGGATTTAAGCAGGTTATTGAAGCAAGCATGTGCTTGTAGTATTAATTGAGGTAGATTCCTAGAGTGTTAAAAGACCTGAGTTCTAGTCTTGAGTCAGACATTTATTTTTTTGTCACTGGACATAACACCTAACCGCTTTGTGCCAGTTACTCCATCTGTAAAACTGAACTATACATGCACATCTTAGGAGAACTACAAATGAAAAATCACTATCCCATTAATATTAATCCCCATTTTTAGAAGGAATAACTAAAGGAACAGGTAGGTCCCCAACCTAAACCATCTATGCCACTCCAGCCCACTAGCAACCCAAAGAAAACTGCCATAAATTGAAACGATCAGAAATTAAGTCAATGGGACTACTCACTTTCTTAATGGTAAGCACATACTTGAGTGATTTGCTGGATTTGGGCCATGCTGAAAACCCCTATGAAAAATGTTCTAATGCATGTGCAGCATATAATTTTTACAGGGTGGCAATCAGTCAGATACAACCCAATTTTTACTGGAATGCTCAAAGGTTCTTCAGAGTAAGGCCTATCTTGTACTATATTTCATCTTTCGACTGCCCTGCAGTAACAGCTGCAAAGCTAGTCCAAAAAAGTCATAAAGATTTGTTTATAGTAGAAAAAGTATATCCCTACCCCCACAATCTCCTTGCTCTCAAAAATGATAGAAATTTTTTACTCAGATTTTAAAAAAAAATTACTTTCCAGCAGAGCCCAAACTTGAAATTTCCATTCTAAAAGTGAAAGATTTGGAAAGTTATAAATGAGTGAATACAAGTTCTTACAATGGAAACTATTAAGCAGCCTTAACTACAGCAGTTATTCCCAGCATAAAGCACTAGCTTAAGATAGTGCCAAGGTTCCAATAAGTGTGGCAATGCCCTTATTTCATTGGCTTATCAAATTTTCCTTTCCCCTAAGAACATCCCAGGCATCTAGTTCTGTAGCAACAGATCTCGTATATCACATTTCACTTCCCGCTCTTACCACTTACTATGAAGTCAGTGAAGCTTCCATGCACAAGCTTTAATTGCTGCAACCCGAGTGAAAATTCATTTAATTAGTAATTTAGGCATTTAAAATAATTGACAGGAACTTGTCTGGAATCACTAGCACAGTCCCAGGCAAAACCTACAGGATTAGTTCCATTGTTTTAAGTAGGCATTAAAGCAAATCTTTGTGACTTCAAGGCTCATACCTGACTTGCTGCCTGATGCTTCTTTCCTAAGGTATGATTTCTTGTCATTAAGGACTGTGGCCAGGCATACAAGAGGTTTAATTACACCAAAAATAAATAAATAGTGACAAACTAATTCAATTAGTGATTTATAAATACTATGCATGTCTATGCTGCTACACAAATAATTGTTCATAAAGCTGCTTGAATTATAGTAGGTGTTGGGCAGTAGCTACAGTACCTTTCCGTGCATCCTGATCTATCATTTGAAACTCCTAATGAATGGAGTTGCCTGAGGGACAGCCACCAATGGGGAAAATCTTTGAAAAAGTGGCACCATTGCAGACATTCTGCCAAGAAGGTGTGAGACAGAGACCCGGAGTGGGAACAATATATGGGCCTTGGCGCTGGTCTCGTGACACTTCCCAAGGATCCATCCCAACCTTTTGAGGATACATGGGGTCTGGGCATTGGCCTTATACCCTATTTCCATAGGAGGGACAAATCTCACTTCCCTGCAGGGGAAAAATTGGGGAGAAACTTGAAAAGGGGACACTTACAGAGACTTTTCTTCATAGCTACCATCTGTTGGTTTTCCTGCAGGAGGCAATGATGGTCAGATTCTTTGGTTTCTGTATTTAATATATATAATTATGTGTGTATGTGTGTGAGAGCTAGCGCTTTGGATTTATATCTGTGTAGAGCTGATGCAAAACACTACCATTCTGATGTGGTAGCATTTTACACCCTCTTTTAACAGGTGTAAATGACTTCACATGAGCAAGACATTGAGAAGCAGGCCCATAAAGTGCAATCAATTAGGAACTCCAGTACACCCCTCTCACCTTTTATTTCCATGTTCTTGACAAAAATCTAACCAAGATGAAATGCTTAACAGTAATATTTCACTGGCCACTGTAACAGCAGCACCAGCTGTTGGGGATCTATGATGCAATCAGAGGCTGTCTGGAGGAGAGGAAGGTGATCAGGAACAGCCAACACGGATTCATAAAGGGCAAGTCATGCCTGACCAACCTGATTGCCTTCTATGATGAGATAACTGGCTCTGTGAATATGAGGAAAGCAGTGGACATGATATATCTTGACTTTAGAAAAGCTTTTGATATGGTCTCCCACAGTATTTTTGCCAGCAAGTTAAAAAGTGTGGTTGGATGAATGGACTGTAAGGTGGATAGAAAGCTGGCTAGAGCATCAGGCTCAATGGGTAGTGATCAATGGCTCCAAGTCTAGTTGGCAGCCGGTATCAAGTGGAGTTCCCCAAGGATCAGTCCTGGGGATGGTTTTGTTCAACATCTTTCATGACCTGGAGGATGGAATGGATTGCACCCACAGCAAGTTCGCAGACACTAAGCTGGAGGGAAAGGTAGATACTCTGAACGGTAGGGATAGGGTCCAGAGTGACCTAGACAAATTAGAGGATTGGGCCAAAAGAAATTTGATGAAGTTCAACAAGGACAAGTGCAGAGTCCTGCACTTAGGAAGGAAAAATCCCATGCACCGCTACAGGCTGGGGACTGACTGGCTAAGCAGCAGTTCTGCAGAAAAGGATCTGGGGATTACAGTGGATGAGAAGCTGGATATGAGTCAGCAGTGTGCCCTTGTTGCCAAGAAGGGGTGGGGAAGTAGCTCCCTTTTATGGACACCCAGCCTAGGGTGACCAGACAGTAAGTGTGAAAAATCGGGATGGGGATGGGGAGGGGGGTGGTAATAGGAGCCTATATAAGAAAAAGACCCCAAAATCGGGACTGTCCCTGGTCACTCTAACCCAATCAGCCAGTTAGTTAGCTATAAATTCTCTCTTGGTGGCTGTTCTCTGCTTGCTTTACCTGTCTCCCAGGTAAAAAAAAGAGCACCTGACCAAAAAAGCCAGTGGGAAGGCTAGAACTTTTTTAAATTGGGAAAGCAGCTTTCCCTTTCTGTCTGTGGTTGTTCTCCGGAGAGCAAAGACACAGAGCAGCAATGCTGTAAGCAACTTTAAACCAGGTATGATCATAAATCATCAGACCATACCTAGAGCACTTATCTGGAACTCCCAAATGTATAAGTAGATCAGCAAGACGCGATTAGGATTATTTCTGTTTATTTCTTATGGCTAATGGACTCCTCTGTGCTAACTCAAGATGCTTTTGTTTGCTTGTAACCTTTAAGCAAGAAAGCTATTTTGGGTGCTTAATTTTTGGAATTGCTCTTTTAAAATTTGCAAAGTTCCAAATGTATTTTCTTTTCTTTTCTTTTTTGTTTTTAATAAAATTTACCTTTTTTAAGAACAGGAATGAATTTTTGGTTTGTGCATGTTGTTTGAGTGGCTGGTAGCAACAGTTAATTTCCTTTGTTTTCTTTCTCAGCTCTTCCACGAAGTGGGCAATGAGGGGATGAAAAGGCTTGAGGGTACCCCACAGGCAGGAAGTCCCAAGTGCTCCTTCCTCGGTCCAAGGGATTTTTTTGCATTTGGGTGGTGGCAGCGTTTACCAACCCAAAGTCAGAGAAAAGCTGTAACCTTGGGAGTTTAACACAAGCCTGGAGTGGCAAGTATTAATTTTTGAAATCCTTGCGGGCCCCCAACTTCTGCATCTGAAGTGGCAGAGTGGGGATTCAGCTTTGACAAAGGCTAACGACATAGTGGGCTGCATTAGTAGGAGCATTGCCAGCAGATCAAAGGACGTAATTATTCCCCTCTATTTGGAACTGGTGAGGCCACACCTGGAGTACTGTGTCCAGTTTTGGGCCCCCCAGCTACAGACAGGATGTGGACAAATTGGAGAGAGTCCAGCAGAGGGCAATGAAAATGATTACGGGGCTGGGACCCATGACTTATGAGAAGAAGCTGAAGGAACTGGGCTTGTTTAGTCTGCAGAAGAAAAGAATGAGGGGGGATTTGATAGCAGCCTTCAACTATCTGAAGAGGAGTTCCAAAAAGGATGGAGCTTGGCTGTTCTCAGTGGTGGCAGATGACAGAACAAGGAGCAATGGTCTCAAATTGCAGTGGGGGAGGTTTAGGCTGGAGATTAGGAAACACTATTTTACTAGGAGGGTGGTGAAGCACTGGAATGACTTCATCCTTAGAGGTTTTTAGGCCTGGCTTGACAAAGCCCTGGCTGGGATGATTTAGTTGATGATGGTCCTCCTTTGAGCAGGGGGTTGGACTAGATGACCTCCTGAGATCTCTTCCAATCCTAATCTTCTATGATTCCATGAAGTGGTCATTGTTCATAATATTATACATCATTAATTAAAGAGTTAATTAGTTCTGTGATTTTATGTGCATTGGCTAAAAAAGAATCACCTGAACTACTACATCTGTATTGGCTAAAAGTTTATGGGGTCAACATATTAAAGTTTTAACGTAGTTTCCACCTGCGTTTGTAGACAGGCTTAGAAGAGCTAAGGGCTGTAAAGGATGTTGACTTTTGGAAAAGGATAGCAGAGACCATTTTGTCCTCAGTCATTTCTTTCTGTGCTTAAATAAGAGTTAAGCATTTTGTAAAGAAAATACAGGTAAGGGGCTCAGCGCACAAAAGAAAATATATGCAGCTCTTTTAATGGAGCTTCCATCTCATTATCTCAAATTAGTTTACAAACATTAATGGATTAAGTCTAGCAGTCACCGCATCTCACAAACCACTTGTTTTAGGTATTACAATCTCTTTGTACTGATGGGGCAACAGGGAGGTCAGTGACATGACCAAGGTCACACAGTAAGTCCCCGTATAAGCTAAAATGAGAACCACATGATTTGACTGCACATGATGCAGTCAGTTACACCAGTGTAAAAAGGGTATAAAATGCTACCATATCATCATCATAGTAGCAGTTTAGAGCAACTTTTCCTTTGCTTTGCACAGATATAAACTGCCCCCTTTGTTCAAACCAGTAAAGCACCATACTTTCTGGTACATTTAATCTGCTATATTGTTGTTCTGTATTATTGAAATATGACAGATGTAAATCTTAACCTGGATAAAATGTAAAACATGAATGGAATAGAAATATTCAGTGTGTTCCATTGTTGAGCCTACATAACTTAATTAGAATATATATGAAAAGAATTTGTCTTCAGTCTTTAAAAGCAATTGCTTTTAATTCAGAAAATGTACAAGAAATCTACCGCTAAATGTTCTGGGAGATTATTACTTAGTGTTAGTTTTAGAATAATAAGGAGTTCCAACACATCACATTGAAAGAAAATTATTATAATAGAAAATCTGCTATTCAAGAAAGAGAAGCCAATAAAAGTAATGGTTTGTTTCTATTATTCCAATCCTTGATTATTGGCTTATGGAAAATTCTTCTTGCTTTAGAAGCCATCTCAGGGTATGGCAACACTTGAAACTTCAAAGCGCTGCCGCGGCAGCGCTTTGAAGTGCGTGTGTGGTCACAGTGCCAGCGCTGGGAGAGAGCTCTCCCAGCACTGCACGTACTCCACATTCTCATGGAGTTTAGCTTGCAGCGCTGGGAGCCGCGCTCCCAGCACCGCAGCACTGTTTACACTGGCGTTTTACAGCGCTGTATCTTGCAGCGCTCAGGGGGGTGCTTTTTCACACCCCTGAGCGAGACAGTTGCAGGGCTGTAAAGCGCCAGAGTAGCCAAGGCCTAACTGAAAGTAAATGTATTATCCTTCTACAACCTCTTCTAAATTCACTGACAGCCTCCTGCAAACCCTGTGAAAATCAGTCCTGTGACTCCCCTTGATTTCAGTGGGCTTTGGCTCAGGCCTCATCAGGCTAGCATGCCGCAGTTAAAACATCTGCACTTCCTAGATTGCAACTTGCATGGTGTTTGCTGAATCACATCTAGTAGTAAATATTAATATTGCTGTGTATGTTTTCAGACAAAACAAATAACTGGAGCAAATGCTGAAAGAACTACAAAGGTTCTATAATAGCAAAAACCATTTTGCTACTGAATGTAAAGTGTATGCCAATGATTGTAAGACCCGGTATCAATTCTACGGGTATGGGAGTGTCTGTGCTAGAGCAGTGATGTAGTGTTAGTACGGACTAACGGCCTGATTCACCTTTGCCTGGTATCTTGTGTAGTCATTTACATCAGTGCAAAGAGTGTGTAAAGTGCTACCCATTCATAATGGCAGGGTTTTCCACTGGCATAAATGATGGTACAAGGTGCAAGCCAATGATGAATCAGACCCTTTGCTTCTACTACCTGTGTTAAACCTCTAAGCATGCCCCATGTGAACTGGATGCTTGAAGAAACCTGAGCATATTCAGCTGAGCTGGTACTTGTGCAGTTTAGTATGTTCTGTGTTTTATCACCTGTATAACCTAACTCCAGAATGCGTATCAAATACTACAATGGTGGCCTATAATTTAACTTGAGGAGACCCAGCTCAGCTAGCATGGTTGTCCCTGGCTGCTAAATGATGGCTACACTAATAGTGTTCTAGGTCTTTGTATTTTGTTTTCTGCTGTTCAGTCTCTGAATTCAATTTTAATCTGCTCTGCAAAATTGTCTAAGTATTTTTATTTATTGCCACTTCCATTAAAATAATTTACAAAAAATAAATCAACTTTAACATGAAAAATATTCACCGTTACAAAAAATCACAACCTCCACTGTGTTAAATAGGTGGAGGCGTGTGGAGGGGGGCGCGGAATTAAGTACAAGAAGCAACCTGTAAAAAGAGACAGGATGGTGGTGGGAACAAAGGAGGAGGGAAATGTGCTAAAGTAAAGTTCCTTCTCTCCCCAAGTACCAAGCATTCCTTTCACAGAAGTCTGTGGCCCTCCAGCCCTTTCTCCTTGTCCAAATTAAACTGAAAAAGTATCATATTAAGCCATTTCAAGTGCACAACAAAACGTCTTATTGGTCTTACAAAACCTGGGATTATTAATGCTGCATATTCTTGAGTGCTGTGTTTGTACTTTCCCTATTTGTATATGCAGATTTCTCTTTTTCTAGAGTGCTCCTGTAACAGAACCACCATATTTTTGAGGGATGGGAGACCAAACCAAACAGTCCAGAAAATTGACACAAAAGCTCAGGGAAGGGGAAAAATCGGAAGCAAAAGCATGCATTCAGACTAGGTTTTTAAAATTTTTTTTAAAGGTGTTTACAACGATTTCCTTACTTTTTTGTGTCCTCCAATTAGGAACCATTTTTTTCAGAATGAAAGGATACATTGTTTAAACTCACTGAATTTGTCTTGTTAAAAGAGTTGGTTTTTTTACATGAAATCTAAAATTAAGAAGCCTGACTCTATGCCAGGATGTGCTACAAGAGGCTATCCATGCACCCTGGAGGGAGCTGAAGACACATGCACCCACAGGCAAATCTGGCCTCTCCGCCACAGGTGCAGAATTGGATGCTCCTTGAGCATTGGAAGGAGGGCACTTTCATTACACCAGTATGAGGCTGGATTCCTGTATAGAATCTCTGTAGCAGCTCTGTGGCTGGGGGGGAAGGACTACCCCATTGTCCCAGCTCCTGCACATTTGACCAGCACCTGGGCAGAGGAATTTGGCCCATGACCCTATTATGCAAATTGCTAACTGCTCTAATTTGCATATCTGCAAATAATTTACTGGTAGCCATAAATGTCTGCCTTTTACCAACAGTAAATCCACACATTTTTAAAAACCAGGACTGCAAACCTTGCTTTCTTTTAGTGATGCATTCAAATGCCAGGCTTGTTGCAATACCACCTTAATCATGCTGACATTCATTTCTGCACCATGTTCCTCGGACAGTCAACTGTTTTAAGAGTTAAAAGACTAAGTGGCCTGTGCAATCGCCCAGACTGCCCTGATGACTTGCATGTACTGCTGGACTTGTTTTAGTTCAGTTTCTTTCATCACAGTAGGGAATAATGTCCTTCTGTATCAGATGCCGAGTTCGCAGGGGAGAAGAGCCATGGTAATAAGCAGAGCTTTATAGGGGAATGATTAGTTTATAACATTTTGTTTAGCCTTTCTGTCTCTGAGCCATCGTGCAAACTCCCTATTAAAGCTGCATGGGGGACAGATGTTACAGCTTTCAAGGCCTAACTGAGTTAATAATAAAATGACTCTTTACTAGGAAATAAGGATGTCCTAAAGCCTTATTTCCATAGTATTTGAAGTTACCATTTCACAGACCTTTCTGATGAAGAATGTGCGTGAGAGCTGGCTGTCTATATACTGAGCTTGCTTTTAATTCGCTTACATTGTCATTAAAATAAGATGATGCTTACTGCTGTTTTGTCAGTTCTTTTCTCTGTGCTGCTTTCATTAGGACCAATATCTGTCTATTAGCTGCAGGAAGGCCCCTGGAGTAGTGTTAATTCAAGTACTTGCTACTTCTCAACAGGACATAGTCAGTGATTGCAACATTAGGGCACTGCTCTTAACGTCAGCTTAAGCTCAATATGAGTATGGAGGCTAAAGAGGAAAATGACCTCCCCAATTCTGTCATGTTCACTGTGTACAAGAGGAAAAGAATGCAGTGCACTTACGAATATGGGCAAACATTTAAGGTGGGCCCACAGAGCTCAAATGCCTGTAGTGCTGTGAAATAGCTGAGCTGAAGGAGCATATAGCAACGGCGAGTGACATGCACATGGTCATCCTAAGATTCATGTGCTCATTGGCATCCCAGGTAATGGCTCTTTCATAACAGCAGCTGCTGATTCCTGGGCTCTGGGAAAAATGGGAGGAACAGCTACATACTGTAGTGTATGGAGAGGTTGCTGTGAACAACTGCCTTCTTTTCAATATACAAGACCTAAAGATTAAAGGTCTATAGTTTTTCTATGAATTCTTGGCAGGTAGGATATTTCACAGCATGAAGAAGGCCTGCTTAGCATTTAAAAACTCCAAACTGCCAACATAAAAGATCAAATTCTGCTCTCAGAAAAATTCCTTTGACTTTAGTGGAGTTACCCAGAACTTACACTGATGTACTGGGCAATGGTATTTACATCTGAAGAATAACTGCAAACATTATGGTCTCATGGTGTCATTCTTATATATTAGTTTGCCCACATGGAAGCGTGAGCACACTGCTCTGTGGTAGAAAAGTTATGCTGGTGCAACCACTTTGATGTTAAATGGATTGGGTACACTGATGCAAACCCCTAAAGAAGAATCCCTAAAAGCAGTTTAAACCACTTTAGCTTTATTCTACAATTTATTAATTATTTGTATTGCAGTAGCTCTCAGTCATGACCCAGAGTCCCCTGGTGTTAAGCACAGCACAAACACTTCAAGAAGACCGCCCCTCTCCCAAAGAGCTTTCAGTGATGGGTCAGAGGGGAATGCAGGACAGGGTGAATTAAAAGGAGTAAATGAATAGGAGAGTAAGGGATGCAGCAATCAGAGAGAGTGAGTCTTGGAGTCGGGCGGGAACATTGAAAGAAAGGGACCAGGAGAGAGGCTGGTGCAAATATCAATAGACAAAGTAATATCCAGAGTCCCAACTGAAGAAAAAAGAGTCTGTCACATGGCATGGGGCTTGGTGATCGTGAGAGGAATCTTTGAATGAAAAGGTGCCCCCTCTGCTCTGGTCCAGTTGGGAGCTGAATAATGGGCTCCCACCTAAGCCTCACCAACTGCCCCTATTATGACTGGAGGAGTCCCTCTGGCTCCTTGGGGTTCTTTGCCTGTAGGATCTCCAGATCTACTCGCACAGACAGGACCAGTTCTACAGTTTTCGTCGCCCCAAGCAGCGCACCAAATTGCCGCCCCAGGTGGCGGAGGCAGTCAGTGTGCCCTTAGGACGACAGGCGCGTTTCCGTGGCTGTGGCGATTTGGCTGCAGCTTCTATGTTTAGCTGAAGCTGCCGCAGACAGCTAAATATAGAAGCTGTTGCTGAATTGCAGCCACTGCGGAAACGCACGTGCCGCCTTAAGGGCACACGGACTGCCCCTGCCCTCCACGGTGGCATTTTGGAGCGCTGCTTGGGGGCAAAACAACAGGGACTGCCACCCCTTGCAGAATGCTGCCCCAAGCACCAGTTTGGAATGCCTGGAGCCGGCTCTGCACACAAAGGGATGTGCAAGGCACCTAATCACATACAAAAAGTAACCTATTAAACAAATCCATCTCTCTCCCTCTCTCCTTTCTCCACCCTCCATGTTACACACTGGAAAGGAAGGAAAACAGCTGCTTCTGGTTTCTTTTTAACAATACTTGAAAGGCACTCCATTTCCAAAGCAATAGATAAATAGGGAGATATAAGCTGTTGCACGCTAACTGGCTGGCTTACTGTGCCGGAGAGATTGCCGATGTAGTTTGCTTTCTTTGCTGTTGTTCATCTGTGGGCAGCATTGTGCTGCAGTTGGTATTGATTGCTCTGCTCCCGTTTTAGCATAAATGCAAATAGAGGTTGTGTTCCATCATGTTTTATTTAGCAAAAGGCACTGAAAGAAATGAAAAGGAAATTGTTTAAAATTAAATGTTCCTGTCTCTTCAGGCATTGAGATGGGCGCTCTGATTCATTTTAGCTGTGGCTGAGAGAGGGAACAGTAACAAAACAACAATTATTTAGGTAAGATTTTGTTCACTAGAGAGTTGCAATTAGAAGAGAAATGTTTTAAAAAGAAATCATGAGAGTTAAATGTTGTTAACTGAAAGATAAAGATTGGCAGAACTTGCAAGGGACCTGTGGGTGCAATGTATGTGCTCTGCACAAGTTTGATACACCTTGAACCCAAATATGCAACCCATCTTATCCTAATCCTAGGTGGCTCTGTGACACCAAAACCTCTGATGCAACACCCCTGAGCTTTCAGATCCAGATCTGAACTCGGTAACTCGGGCTGCACATAGGACTTAATCAATGAAAAACTGATTATGTGAAAAACTGTCCTTTAACCCTCTGCACGGCAAAACACAGAGAAACACTGCATGCAGAGGGGCAATGAAAGAGCATTTGTTTTGAAATATAAAATTACAAACCAATTCATGATCTCAAAATGCAGTTCTACTCTAGAAAGTTATGATGCAAAAATGGCACCCTCTTGTTCAACTGGTCTGCTCACTATTTCTATTTGGAGTCAACTCTTCTAATTTTATGGGCATTTTTTTCTCCTGTTTATTCCTGTTAGCACCACAGAGCCAACACAACTATGGGAGAGTGAATTAGATACTATTTTGGATCATATGTCAACAAACAGAACTATATTCAAGAGCAGTATTCAATGAGGTTGCACGCATGTAATAGGTGGTGGAATTAGTGCAGAGTAAAAGATTTGTTCCAAAACATGAATCTATGCAAAGTTTGCCTGGGTTTGTTTTGTTAGAATTGAAAACTCAGCCCAATTTCTGACAGCTACAAATAGAGGGACTGACTCAACAAGGGATCCTGAACTCAATGGTATTTTAGGGCACTCAGCACTTAACAAGAGTAGGCAATGTAAAGTATACTGGCCATGAAGTTCCTTGCTGTGTTCTAGCTGCCAGAGCAAGCAGAGTCAGAAGCTGTTGCAGAAGATCTAGAGAGACGTGAACTCCGTTTTTGGCAGGAAAAACATAACCTACCTCTAAGCACAGTCACACTCCAGAGTCAATAAGTACACACAATGAATGAGACAAAGCATGAGCTAAGTATTCAAGCTATGCGTATATTGACAGACACACTCATGGTCATCCACGTTGCTTAACTCCTGCAAATCACTGCAGCATATAGTGCTGCCAACTCTCACAATATATAGTGATTTTTCTTTAAGCCCCAGCTCTTGGAGCCATGTAATGATGTAGGAATTTCAGCTTTCATTTGGAAAAACAAAAAGCAGGTTTCTAGCCCTGAGGGATGGCAAGGAAAGTTTGAAGACATGGACCAACATGGAATCTGGCCTACAGTTTTAAAAAAGTTCAACCTGTTTTTTTCATTGGACAGATTTTCTATGAAGTACTGCATCTGAGAGCGAAGAAACAGAGGTAAGATCATCCCCCAAACATGCAAAGACATTTAAAATAAGAGGAAGGCAGCATGCTTAAAAACAGCCTACTGTCTGCCTCCAATGATTAGGTTACCAACTCTCACATTCACAGACACAGACTGTCATATTCACAGACTAGATTAAGTCTAGTGGGCTGAGGTCACAACAGCTAAAGCAGGAACTAAAGTCAACAATGAGGGTGCTCGACTGGGACTCAGGGTATGTCTGCACTTAAACTGTGACAGTGGCAGGGCTGCAGCTGCGTTGCAGTAGCGCATCACTGAGGACATTCACTGAAGCAACAGGAGGGGCTTTCCTGTCACTGTAGATAATCCACTGGCCAGAGAGGCAGTAGTGAGGCTGATTGTTGATCAACCTGGCACGGGCTACACCAGGGGTTAGGGTTGGCTTAGTTACATCTCAGGGGACATAAGAGACATGTAGCTATGATAATATAAGTTTTCAGTGCAGACCAGCTTGCAGACAACCTGCAATTCCCCATAAACTTCCTATGTGACATTGGACAAAGGCTGGGATCCACAAAGTGAATTAGGCATCACAATGCTCAACATGATGGTACCTAAGTTTGGGGACCTAGAAAATCACAGGGACAACACTGAGTTCCATAAAGCTCAACTTAGGCACCCAGGCTCCCTACACAACGAACGGGGAGAGACAAGCACCTTACAATAGGATCCACAAATGCCAGCACCCTCAACAGGGAGCCGCCTAACCTAGACAATGAGACATGCCAACAAAAGGGATATATCTTATGCCTGAAGACTCTCTCTCTGGTCCAATGGCATTGTGGATAAATATTTAAATAGTCATGGGGCAGATGAAGAGAGAGAGAGAGAGAGACTGTGTAGTCCAGTTTTTGATGCACCCACTTGCAGGGGCAGGAGACACAGTCTAGTCCTCCTGCTCCAATTATTCTTCCATTACTTATCTACAGTGGAAGTTCAACAGGAGGGACTGAAGTAGTCTCACATCAGAATATGCCAAAACTCAGTGGTTAGAGCATTCTTCCGAGAGGTGAGAGACCCCTGTTCAAATCCTCTCCCCCACCCTGAGGAAAAGGGAATCTTAAACCTGGTTTTCCCACATCCAAGATGAATGTTCTAAGCACAAGGCTAAAAGTTATAAGGAGGGCACCATGGGCACTAACACCACCTCCTGCTCCCAAATTCAGAATGGGACCCAACCCCAGAGGTGGTCATTGAGTACACCTACCCGATTATGCCTCACATGCAACTTAGGCAGATGAACACCTATCTTTCCTTGGTTCATTACTCAGTCTGGGGCTTAGGTGAGAGACATGTTTGGGCACCTAGAGTGAGGCAACAGTGTGCATGCCTAGAGGCAGAAACTAAGAACTTTTATAGGTTCCGATTGAGATTAGGTGCCTACAGGGCTTGGTGACATTTTTTTGGACTGCAGTGAAGCCTAAAAGCAGGATTTAGGCCCCTATGTACCTTAGCCTACCCTGAACCTCTGTTCCCATCTGTAAAATGGGGGTAAAATTTCCCTGCCTCACAGGTGTGTTGTAAGCCTAACAACTTCATTGAGTGAAAAGTGTTCACATATTACGTGCTGGGAGCCATATGAGTACCCAGCGAGATAATGGAGATTGGCTTATTGGTGGTTGCGGTGGTTGGAAACTTGGAAAAATAACCTAATGCTGTCAAGGCTGGAGAGGTTAAGTGGCATGCCCAAGATTACATAGCAAGTCAGTGGAGAAGCTGGGAACAGCTGGGCTCTACTACACTACAATCCTTCCCCTTCCCCCACGCACTCATGCCTTTGGATTGGAGAGGCACAGGGTTTAGTCTCTTGTTCTAGTCATTCTTGCATTATTTAGCTACTGTGAACCAGCTTCAACAGGAGAGACTGAGGGAGCCCCAGATTGGAATAGCCCATAACTCACTGGTTACAGCACTCTCCTGAGAGGTGGGTGACCTTGGTCAAGTCATGTCATGTCTCTGTGCCTCAGTTTCCCCATCTGTAAAATAGTGATAATACCTCCTTTATAAAGCACTTTGAGAGAAACAATGTTGACAAGTGCTATAGAGGAGATATTACTAGATATTACTTTATTTGGCAAAAACAAGATTTGGGGGTTTTGTTGTTTTGTTTTAAATGTCTCTGTTACATACCACAGGCAATGCAGCTATGCTGGTTTATTTTCTACTCATGTATCTTCCATAAAATTGTTTACCAGATTCTGGTTGTAAAAAATTTTCATTACAGGTTCAGCTGCATATGGCAAAAAAGACCTCGCCTGATGTTTAGAGGCAAGGATTAATTTGATTTTTGGATGATCAAAACTGAGGGTGAGTTTGCAGCAGTGGCAGTTGGAAAAATCCATGTTTTCACTTCTAAAGGGAACCAATATATTTATCTGTTTGTTTCACAGCACTGCACTCCCCTTTATTTCAAGAGTTCAAGGCATGAATTCTGTGTTTTGTCCTGTATTTTTTCCTTCCATTTTGACATATCAGTTCAATAGTGTTTCACAGAAACTGTCCTTTTATTTATGCTTTTACCATTCCTATATGTGCCAAAAGAGAGGCAAGACTGGTATAGTAAAACATTCCTTTTAAACAGAAAAACAAAAAAACTCAAACCACCATGGCAAATGGACAGTGGCAAAAATCTGTCAATGTTTTTACTGGATAAAGAATGCCATCTGGTGGAATAACACCACACCAGCTGTTCTGATCTGGGAGATGAATATGTGGGTTGGGGGAGACCGCTTTCTTAGGAAAAAATAGCTTGTCTTCCTACTAGATAGATTCTGGATCAATCAGATACTGCTGACCTTGTCTGCCTTAAAAGCTAAATACAGAGCTGAAGAATGAATGTTGGCACATCAGTAGATTTTGAACCTTGACAGAACAGAAGCTTTATTTAATTTGATCAGCTCACACAAGAGATTTTAAATTGCCCTCAGCAAAGACACACTGGCATCCGCTCATAGATTTTTAAAGGCTAATGTTATTTATGGTGTATAAACTAACTATATTTTATGTGTTCAAATGAAATAAAACAATCTCTTGTGCCTTACCCTTGAATTAGCCTTCATGAGGCTCATTACAAGTCTACTGGATTATTCACCAATAAAGAAACCTACCTTAAACTCCTACTCCTTCTGAGAACCAAACAAACATTGTATCATTTAAAATAAAACAATTACTCTATATGGATTTCAATTTGACTCTACGGGTAATGAGTCTGTTTCCATCAAGCAGCTGTTTCGCAAAAGTAGGTTACACAACTGTAAAGAAAATATGTCCATCTTTAAATTGTTCTTCTTTGCCCTATAGGAAAAAGGATATAAAATATACTCATCAAAAAATCCCCTCTGGCTTATCTCTTCCTCAGTTTCCCTCAGATTGTGCAATTAAAGTAAGGATTATTAACATATATGCTGAGATCTATTTTTAAAACAAATCAAAAGCAGCTTTGCATTCATGAATATTTCTTTCCTCTTCTCTGTTGAAGGAAAGCAAAATAAGATTAATTTTATTTGTTTCCCCACGCTGCCTGGAAGAAGGGAACAAAGACCTTTGCTGCTGTGATATTGTCTTCAGCCTTATTTTCTACCCCTAAGGAAAAACATATGCTCTTAGGGCCAGATCCTGCTCCTACTGAAGTTAATGACAAAAATCTCCATTTACTTTTATAGTGAGGGATCAGCCCAGCCCACCCTCCAGAACCTCAACCCTTAATTCTCATTTGTTGTTTTTTTTTTGTCACATGGGCCAAATCCTTCAAAGGTGCTAAATACCGGCAATATTCACTGATTTTAGCAGGAGTTGCATGCATTTGGCCCCACAACATTCCACATTAAAACCACAGGGGGTGGATAATGTTACAAGGATAGCCTTCCTGAGTTTCTCCCTGAAGATTCTATTGAGAGGGCAGTGAACCCCCTTTCTTCTGTTCCCTCCCCCAGTCCTGAATAGTCTTCAGGGCTTGCCCCAAAGTTTTCAAGTCAATGGAGCTGTGAAAATGTACACAGGCTGATAATCTGCACCTATGTTTTTCTTTTAATCTTCTCCGCACTATTAAAGAGCAGTTACTATTTCTCATTTACATTGCAGTGGCACCCAGAGGGGATATTATAATCTATATAATAAGATTCCTGGATTGTCACTCTGTCTGTCACTCTGAAGCCTAAGCCAAAAATGCCTAAAGAGTCAGTGTAAAGAGATGGGAATAGCTACAAGCCTGGCTGAGAGGTCATTTTGTTTAGAATATCACCAGGTTGAATCATCACTGGGATTTGCATCTGTTATTATCCAATCTTAAATTATCAGCTTGTCACAGGTCCTAGCAGGTGCTTAGCCACCTATTAGGATGGATTGTGAGGGGAACCCAAGCCTCTGATGCTCTGGACTTCTGGGGTGTTTGAAGCTCCTGGAGCCTGAATGGAGTCCAGCCACTTCCCCAATGTCAAGGTCCTTAGGCATGTTCTTTGGGCATAGACCTTCTTCCATCCAGCATTCTCCTATGAGTGATGAAACCTGCTATCCAGCCGCCTAGCCATTCTGGTGCAGTGCTCATCCCTCAAACTCCCCAATACTGAGAGGCATCCCTCCCTCAGAACTCCACCCAAAAGGTGTGACACTTCTGGCTTATAGTTTAACTCTCTCGGAGGCATGCTAGTTGTGAAGCAGTCAACACACACACACACACAGAGATGTTGCCCAGTCTAACATCTTTACGCTTGTTATATTTAACCATGTAAAGCAGAGGAGAGCACAGATCACACAAAACAATACAACATCCTAAATGCAATGTCCCTCACTAGCTCACCCTACCCTTGGGAGTTCTTGCGGGATCTTATGTGCTCAGGCAGGCAGGCAGGCAGGCAAGGCACCTCTTGCCTACACTGCCCCTCTGTTTTCAAAATGGCTGCCACTCTATAGTTCAGGGCAGCAGAGACACTGTGAATGGTGACTGGGAAAAATGAGGGGGAGCAGAGTACTGTGAGGAGCAGGAGGCAGATTATGGCATTGCAGGGGAATAGGGCACAGTGGGGGCAGAAGGAGTTTGAGGGGCGACAAAGGACAATGATGGCATGAGAGATGGAGTGATTGAATGGCAGCTCCCCAACCTGGGGGTAGTGCTGGGTAAGAGGTGTCCCCTCCAAGCAGCCAGGGGAAGGCAGTATCACAGTTGTTTCCAACGCTCATAAACTGATGGCAAGTCAAAGGATTTTGGTGCCTGAAGGAGGAGCTGTCATGATAACACAAAAAGTTGCACTAATCCCTCAATAGTGTATTGTACATCTGTTCCTGTGCGTGTATCCACAGTCATATCTGTTTACTTTTCTGACTCAAATGTGGTTTTTAGACTGGTTTTTAACTCCTGTTAGCAGAATGGGCTTGATTCTACTCTAGCTAGTGCATTAGTAATAGAATTGATACCTGCAGTTCAACACACAGAACCTTTATTTCTGTTGATGTGCAAGCCAAAAAGAACACAAAGTACCTCTCTGATCCCAGGGTGGATTGACTGAGCTGGCCCTCGTGCTTTCGAATATAAAGTAAGGGTACATCTAGACTACCTGCCGGATCGGCAGGTAGCGATCGATCTATCGGGGATTGATATATCGTGTCTTATCTAGATGCGATATATCGATCCCTGAACGCGCTCCCGTCGACTCTGGAACTCCACCAGGGCGAGCGGCAGAAGTGGAGTTGACAGGGGAGTCGCAGCCATCAATCCTGCGCCCACAAGGACGGGAAGGAAAGTCGAAATAAGATACATCGACTTCAACTACACTATTCCCATAGCTGAAGTTGTGTATCTTACATTCCCCCGCTGCCCACACACAGTGTAGACCAGGCTTAGCTAAGGGAGTGGGAGAGGGAAGGGGAGGATGAAAATTCCCTACTAGGCTGGTCATTTCATAACCGTGCTTCATGTGGTCCTGTGTACTTCCTTGTGGAGCAGCTAGTGCTACCCCATCAGAAACAGGATACAGGACTTGACCAACTATGTATGGCAAAACCTATGTCACAGGGAAAAATTAGTGTATTGTGCACTGGCCTGTTTGTTAAAACAGAAGTAAACCCTTTGAGCATGTTTAAAGTACTACATGCCGAGGATTAAAGAAGCAAAAACCAAGAGCAGAAGTACGCAGTGTTGTAGCCTTGTTGGTCCCAGAGACAAGGTGGGTGAGGTAATGTCTGTTATTGGACCAACTTTTCTGTTGGTGAGAGAGACAAGCTTTTGAGCACATTTCCCAGACCCAAAGAAGATCTCTGTATAAGCTCAAAAGCTTGTCTGTCTCACCAACAGAAGTTGGAACAATAAAAGATATTACCTCACCCATCCTGTCTGTGTAGAAGCCAGAAGTGTCCATCTACCACCCTTGCACATCTCCTTCTTCAGAGTGTAGGCAGATCAAGTATGCTCTAACAAGCTTCATGCACACTTGCCTACTCTGTGAGCCATTGTCTGCGGGAACTATGGGGTAAAGTGCATCCCCGTGGACACACAAATGCCTCGTTTACACATAGTTTTTGTACTGGTATAACTAGGTCAGTTAGGAAGGATGATTTTTGCTTAGTTAGATCAGTACAGTGAAAGCAGTACACATTTCTAGTGTAGACAAGGCCTAAGTAGCAGTCCCTGTGCTTCCTCAAGAACTGTGATTATCTCTGGCCTTTGTGCACACGTTGGCCCCAAACTCTTCTCCCTCAACCCTCCCCTCAAGGACCAAGAATAGCCCAGCTGCTGGATTTTGAGATGGGGGAAAGTGTTTCTATTCTTTGGTGAAAAGTCCAAATAGAAAATGAAAGGGGACCTAGTAGTCAGTTCTGGGTATTTCCTATCTCTGTGAGGCCCTGATGCATGAGGCCTCCTGTCTCCATGGAGACGAATCTGATGTGCATGGTATTGTCTCCAAAGGCCTGGAAAGTGTCACTGTAAGATGTGCAAGAAGGAAAAGATAATGCCTGGTGGGAGGTGTGGTGCACCCTATCTTCATGGGGAAGGAAGAAGCAGAGAGAAGAGAATTTGCTGTAAGGCTCAGCCCCCCCAGGACAACAGTAAAGGAAAGGTGAAGGGATTCTCCTACTGCTTTGTCTCGCAGTTGTAAAGTAGGTGTGCTGTGAGTATGGCCTGCTCCTTGTCCTCTCAGACCAGACGGCAGGGAATGGGACACAAAGGAAGGATTATTGTACCCATTTCAGCTTAGAGATGGTGCTTGTGCCACATGAGCTGAGACAGGCCCCCTGTTGCCTCTTCAAGACTATACTGACTCTGCCTTCTGTTCTCCACATTCCCACCTGTCCCCTAGGGCATTCAGAAAGTCGATGCCGACAGTGATGTGGGGCAACTGCAGCCTCTGTGAGAAAGGGAGACTGGCCCAGCTGCACGGGGCCCAGAGTTTACTGGTAATCGTTAGAGAGACAGTAGGCTCTTTCTGCACAGGAGATGGCAGTAGGAGTTGTCAGTGCCCAGAGATTGCAGCTACTGCACCAACACTGACCCCATTCAGCCGCCCCCATTGCATGCCAGTCATTGCCATCCCCATGGTTGTGCTCCTTTATTCTGATATGCTGGATATCAGGGGCAAGAAATTCAGTGAGCATCCACTCAGGGCTGCTATTTACCTCCTCACGAGGTCCAGCCGAGACGACAGCATGAAAATCCTTTTAATCTTGGCAGTGAGCACGTCATGACTGGTGGCTACTGGGCAGAGCTTGTGGTGGCAGCAAAACCTCAGCACACAGAGCACCAGGATGAAGAGGATGAATAATACAGTGACAAAGCGGTTGACTGCACCCTCACCATGATCTGTGTTACCACAGCAACGTCCTCCTTGCTGCTACGCTTCTCTATTGCTTCCATAATCACTTTGTGTGTGTTGTGATTGGGATATTCTGCTGCATTTCCTCCAAAGCTCTCTACAGTTGCATCTCTCCTTTTGTGAGAAGAATCCTACTTGGAGAATGAAGGATCCACTTGCCCTGTTTACATAAGAGCACACAAGTTCAGATGTTGCTTCTGAAAGCATCTTGCAGCTCCATCATTCTGCTCTGGTGGGTTTTCCAAAATGAGGACCGGTGGGCATGGATCCTACAGGATGCTCTAGGTGTGGCCTACTGCCTCTTCATGATCAAATCCATCCACATGCCTACTATGAAGAATTACACCTTATGTATTGGCTTTTCTGATGGCTGATGTGCTTTACATATTCATCTCTCCTTTCCTAGCCCAATCTGGGGGAGTATTATGGAGGTAGCAGCTCTCCACCCCTCAGACTCTGCCATAAATGAAAAGATTATTTTGGTACTGAAGGTTCCAAATTTAAACTCCTCTCCCTTGGATCTCTGTAACAAGGTATGCAAGATCCTAGGATTAGGGGATATCCTCAGTCCAAGTTTCCTTGTAACATCCTGACACAAATTTGATATTCAGGTACAGTCGCCCAAAGTCTATTATGTTGCTAGCACTATACCTTATGGCCTTAATCTTCTAGGAACCTTTGGTGTCAGGGTGTTGCTACAGATAGGCCAACCAACTCTACTGCACTTGGTGCCCTGTATGCTTATCATTAGCCTTTTTGTTGCTCTTTGGTGCCAGAAGCTCACATTATTCTGGACAGGTTGTGGCTTTGAGAAGAACCAGCTCATCTCCCTTTGGAGTAGGCTCCTGCCAACTAATTCTATGCGCCAACATCTCAACAAGAGAGAGAGAGAGCAAGAAAAGACCGATCCCATACTCAGCTGAAAAAGACCACAGAAATGAGTGATCACAAAGTGAACACGAGTGACCTCAGTTCCATGCCATATACAGAAGAACCAACAAGCCAAACTGGGGGTGACCGTGTGCGAGAAATCTTCTGAGCAGAAAAGAGCAAACTGAAGTAGATAATGCAACTCACTGGATTAGATCATATGATCACAAACTTCAACGTCCCTCATCATGTGTGTGAAATGGAGGATGATTTAAAAGGTTTCTCATCTATGATTGTCAGTGATCATTTTAGTGGCCATTGCCTTCTTGTTTTCTATGTCATTTTTCCAGGTTTGAACTAAGGCAGCAAGCTGGGAAGGAAATTACAGAAGCCCTAGCACTATCAGCAGCAAGCAGGGGCAATTACTATTATCCCCCTCCTCCCACCACAAAAGGGTCTGTGCTCCCCTCCGAAATTGAAGGATTCCACAACTGTGGCTTTCATAGGTTCCAAAGATCAGCCGTTGGTACCATAGGGAACAATAGGGAACAAATGACAAAACTCCAGCCCTTGCAATCATGTTACCTTTTCATAGCTAGCTATATCAGGCAAAAGGCCAAGAACCTTGCTAAAAACAAACCAACCTGAGGTTATCCTTTACATTTATCAGCCCTCAAAATCAGGGAGGGGTATTGTGGCCATAGATTTCACAGACCCCAAAGGCAAGTTCGCTTGTGTTGGCCTGGTTTGGTTATCTGATACCTTTGTTCACTAGGTTCACCTACTAGTCACGGGGTTGCAGTTGTTCCTGCCTTCCTTCTGAGATAGACAACCAGAACATCTTCCTGCAATCTGGCCCAAATAGTTATCTGAGCCCTAGAGGCACCGCCTAAGGTCTACTTAGTATCTGGCAGAAAGCCAACCAGGTGAAGGCAGTCTTCAGATGAGTGGGGCGGGACCGGCTCCAAGATCTAACCACCCTACCCGCAACCCCCGGAGTGATGTTTCCCTTCTCCAATGGGCAGGTTAGCTGGCAGAAGGAAATGAGTGGTTGAGATTGTGATTGTGGCCTATGGACTCATCTGCTCTCAAGAGGGGCCGAGCTCATCTCCAGAAAATATCCTTGTAGTGCGAAGAATTGAGAAGAGCCCATTTAGCCCTGATCTAGGAGTTGCCCTAAAAAGTCCCTTCCTGAAATCCAGCTGCAAACCACAGAAAAACCAGGAAAGGGATCTTCATTCAAGGACAGGCAGCTCTCGCTGTGTCCCTGCCTTCCCCACCAGTGTCAAGCCCACCCCCATCCAGTAGCTGCTAATGTGCCTGCATCCCAAGTGAGTTCATCAATACATTCTGAATAGCTACAGCCCCTTTGTAGGGTTTACCTCCCCTGTATCTCTCTTGGAGCCTCTCCAGGAAGTGTTTTTAAGTGAACTGACCTGAACTAAAAGTGTCTCACCTCTTCTTTCATTGAGGATGTGCCCATAATGCCAGCAGAGGAGCCTCTAGGTACATTTTAGGTAGACAGTGCTCTGGGCAGAGAAAAAGAAGTCTGACAAAGTATGCGTATCCTCAGGAGGAAGCTATGTGTGAACCACAACATAGTAGTCTCCTGAGCTTACAACCTTAGAATCATCTTTGGGTCCTGTTTTTGCAGGTGTCAAAGCAAAATTTAAGGAATGCACAAATGTGTGCAAAGTTCTTCCTCCTTTTACACAGCACTAGTCACCATATCCAAACAGTTATGAGGCTAATGCATGAAACCAAAGCAACAGCTAGCCCCCAAAATGTGCTTTTTTAAAATGACATTAGAGACCGTTCGAAATACTTCCTCTCCAGAGTTTTACATCTTACGTTTTTATTTCCTATTTATGATATTCTCTCTACTATAGGTTGAGCTTCCTTTAAAACATCGAAGCAAAAAACCTCAGAAGTCAAGCATGAAGTGAATACACTGACGAAGCAGACTAACTTACAACAGCAATACATTTCTAAAATTATGCAAAAGTGGAGGGAAAGTCTCCACAATGATATGATAAAAAATCATAACAGAGAAGAAATGTCTCAAGCTGTTATAGTAGCTGAAATACTTAGGCTGAAAACCAATGTGCCGAGATCTAAAAGACAATCCCAAACAAGTAAAATAAACATAAATGATTACTAACGCATTATGCCATTTATGTTTATTGAAGGACTACTTGGTTTTGGATTTCCAAAGGCTCCTGATCTCAGATGCATTTACCCTACATTGTCATTTTGCAGCAGATCTTTTTAGAGTTTGACTGCAGCTCTTTAGAACTCTTAGCATTTTTGCTCAATGTGGCATGACAATTACCAGGCACTGGAAAACTCAGAGAGGCTTCCTACACTCAGATATACATGAAAGCAGAGGGTGAAGTCTGATCAGAAAACTCCTTTAATTGTATAAAAGAACATGAGATTTTGCAGGCAACGACTCCTCTCCCCATTACTCCCAGTTTCCCTCAGACTACCAGGGCAGTGGGGGTGGGAGGTGAATCTCTCTCTTTCAAGTGCTCACACACAGAGATAGACTACTGAGATATACCGCTCTGGATGCTAATTCTAGTTGGCTTATTTATTAAGGGAAAACTTTAATATAGCCCAGCTATTAAGACTTGATGAAGAAGTGATGTGTAGATTGATTAGCTGTCTTTAGACTCCTTCTCCTCTTTACCATTAATAAGGCCTGACTGAGGTTATTTTTTTTAAGTTGTTTACTACAAAGAGACCAGAACTGGAAAGACAGTATGGAGGGAAGAGGTTCAACAAAGAGCTCAGAGGAGGAACCAAGCTGCTTAGTCTGAGGTTTAAAATGGCAATTTAAATGAGTGAAAGAATGGAGGCTGTCACTGTATGTGATTAAGGGAGAAACAAGGCTAGGCCTTCAGATGTAAAAGTGATGGCCACAATGTAAAACCTAGGGGCTGTGGAGGGACAGGAACAGAAGAATATTTAAATGTTTCCCACCTTTATCTTGCTCATGAAAGGACCCTTTGGCATCTGGTTGATACACTGAGGACTGGACAACTTTGTTCCGTTTGTTCATATGGTTCCACAATTTGTCACATCTCTCAGAATAATGCACCACATACAGAGCAGGGAACTTTAAGATCTGCTTATACTGAAGTCAATGACAAAATATCCATTGACTTCAGTGACATGGGATCAGGCTCTAAATCTCTTTCTCTTAATGCTCCTTCCCCCATTAGTTCATAAAATCTTGTTGTTTGATTGTGCAAAATACTAACTGGCCAGTGGCTAATTACTGCTCCCATGTTCAAGTAATAAGGGACAATTCTTAAAAATATGTGGTAGAGCTGAGAGATTATTTGGGGACTAGATGCGGAAAAATAGCAAGAGAGGATGGTTCAGCTGTGACATGAAAAGCAGCACTTTACTGCCCCAGGTTTATAGGATTACTGTTCCTAGAGGGCCTTCCTCTTGAGCTGTATTTGGCTGTGGTGATAACAGAATTAAGAAAAGGAGGAGGTCTTCTATCATATCTTTTCAGTGCTATGAGGATAAAGATCTGACGTTTCTCTTTACTGTGGGTAGAGACTAAATACTTTTTCACTATACCTAAATATCCTATTATACTCAATGATTTAACAGTGAAAATGCAATATGATGCTGCAGCTGCAATCTTTCTTACACTTGATTGTCACAGTTAGTGTAGAGCCGTTCAATAGCCTCAGCTGGTGTAGATCAATTAAGTTAAGTGAGTTACACTGATTTACACTCACTGAAGATTTGCCCAATATTTTCTATATTTTAAGATCCTATTAGTGATCATGACTACAGAACGGGGAGCGTATTAGTTTTTCGGAGATTTTAAGGCCAGAATGGACCATTACAATCACTTGGGTGGACTTCCTGTATAGCACCGGCCAGAGAACCTCCCCCAGTAACATCTGCATCAAGCACATAACTTTTGTTTGAGCTATAGCCTGTCCTTTAGAAAGATTCAGTCTTAATCTAAAGTCTTCATGTGTCCTTACATAAGTTGGTCCAATGGTGAATTACCCTTATTGTTAATTGTGTGTCGTATTCTTAGGGTGAATTTGTCTTGCTTCACCGGCTCTCACTACACCCTTTTCTGCTATCTGTTATCAGTACATTTTTACCAAGTAGGTACTTGTAGATTGTGATCAAGTTACTTTTGAATTCAATTTTTTTTAATTCGATTCTTTAAATAGAGTATATATTAATATAGCATAAAACTTTTAATCAAAATGAAACATTCCAAGGGATCCCAAACTAAACATTTTCAGCATTTTCCTTCGTGGAGAATTTCAAAGTGTCCAGGTGTCATTCAATTGTGGAACAAACTCAAATTTTGAAATCTCTAAATCCTTCATGCAACAGAATTTCTGTCCTTCACGCAGCTCTAGATCAGATCTTTAGTCATCCTTCTAGGGCCTGATCCAGTTTCCATTGAACTTAATAGGCCCCTTCTCACTGACTACAATGGGAAATGAGCCTTTGTAGGGTGCCTTGAGGTTGTATCTGTAAGGCAGTGGAACACACAGATACGGGAAGGATTAGTAGGTGGAAACCAGAAGATTAAAAAGAATCTTTTGTACAGAGTGAGCTTCTCTCAAAACAAATGAAAAACTAATAGAAAAATGTACTGGATGACTATGCGCTAGGTAACCATGGAGCTGCCTATAAAAGCTCTGATACTGGCTTAGAGGAGAGTTGTAGATTAGTGTGAAGTTTGTGAACCAGTATTTATGAAATGTCCAGAGCCAATAGCAACACCTTTCCTATGGGCAACGTCATTTGAAATTATACGGAAATGCGTTATTTCACATAAGAGAAGCTCCCTAAAATCTGCCTATAATTTGAAGCCTGACAGTTTTAGATAGTGTAATTGAAAAAAAAAGAAGGGAATGATGAGGGAATATCATGGAAGATCATCTATTTCCCCTGATATAAATAACAATCTCAACCTACTCTGCATGTTAACACTTTGTATTTACCTCATCTCTTATTTACAGAAATATGTTGACTCTAGTCTCCTCCCATAAAAGCTGAAAGTGAACATTTGGGTTAGTTCATCCTGCTCCAACAAAGCAACTCCAAAAAGCCAGTGTATGTGGATCAGCTTGAAATGTCTCCTTTTGTACAATTCTTCAGATCTTAAATTACATCTATCTTCATCTGGAAGAAAAGGTAAAATGGAAATATACTTTGTATATAAAAAATAGACAGTGAGACAACTCACATGCTTAAAGTGAAAGTTTGCTGGATCAGGATTTAGTATTTAGCGTCAGGGACTAGGAGGCAGGGACTTGGTTCTGCCATTGTGTGACTGTTGGGAAAATCATTTAGACGCAGATTTTCAAAAGTAACTTCTGGTTTTGGATGCCCAAGTGAAGTGATAAGCAGTGGGCCTGGACTTTCAAAAGTGCTGAACACCCAAAAATCCAGTGAAAGTCAATAGGAGCTGCTGGGGCTCAGGTGTTGCAAGCAAGGCACCCAAAAACAGAGGTACCACAAACCAGTGGCCATGTTCTAACAATATGAACCATGATCTCCCTGTGACTCACTTTGTGCATCTGTAAACTGTAGATTACATCCACACCAATGTGAAATTTCTGAGATACCCACATGAAAGGTGCAATACAACTGCAAAGCATGATCACATATAAGGTACCCGGAACTAAATTCTGAAAGGGCTTCATGGGAGGCACAAGCCAAGAAAAGTATTATATCATTTTGTAACCTCACAAGGCTTTGCAAATCATCGAATCCTGATCACAGAGCAAGGATAACGTATTCAAAAATGCACATGTGGTTGATTAAATCCCAGTACCATGGCAGTTGTTTTTTTTCTATACCAGCATCTCCATTGTGCATCTGGTACCCATAACCCAAATTACACCTTGTATATCCCCGTACATGTAATGATATTACCTCAGCCTTCTGCAATTAAAGTATTATCCTTCTCCTTTAGCTTAACTGAGTGTTAAATGACTTGCAGATGCAGACAAATAGAGATCACAGAGTATGTTTGGACTATTATGGAGCAGTTAGAAATCCCTGAAAATACGGTATGTGCAATAAAGAAGCATTAACATTGCTATTGGAATCTTAACTTTTGTTCTTCCTATAGTTTTATATTCAAATTTGCAATCTTAATGTTGCATCAGCACAGGCTTTTGTATGTAGACAAGGCCTCAGAGTAGAATTTGGCATTATATCGTAATGGAAGGGGAAAGAGTGACAATTGTATATTCCAACTTAATTTCACATGTTCTTTCTAGATATTTCCATTGAAGTATTTAATATGGGCAGTATGTATTTTTGTTAATAAACATTAAATATTTTCTCTGTCTATACACACGCACCCACATTCTATTTCCAGGAGACATAGCCCCATACGAATATATTTAAGTCAGTGCAATGAGAACTATAAAGAATTCTTGTGATACTGCTTTTAAAATAAAATACTTCATTTGTATTCTTCCATGAGATGGAAGCAAATGTGAACAGCATCTCAATAAATTCCTAAAGGACAGCTTGAAAGTCATGAGTAATTGAGTTTGCCAAACAGCTGGGGAAAATATGGAGAAGTAAATGTAAAGTTGTCTATCCTGCTAGAGAGAGAGAATGCAGACAACTGAAAACTCAGTTAAATATCGAATGGAGTAACTGATAGTTACTGTTAACCTGTGCTTCCCATGGAAACACTGAAAGTACTGATCTCTAATTAATGTTCACTATGCAAAACTATCATAAGGAAGCTTAAAATGTAATCAATGATTACATTAACTGCTGATCAACTCTATTTCAAAATGGACAAAACCTGACACTCTTAAGCATATCTTGACTCATTACTCTGGCACTGATCCAGCCAAACGTGATTAATTTTGTTGCTTGGACCATCTTCTCTAGTTCTAAACATTTGTGTGATCCATTGTTATTTGCTGCATGCAGGGTTTATATTGGTCATTTATTAAGTGTCGACAACGTGTTTGACTCTCTCCAAGACGTAAAAGTACAGAAAACAATTACAGGGTTTTTGTGTGTTTGTTTTGAGAGGGACAGTTGCTAAAGGTTTAATTTTAGTAACCAGATATGCATCGCTTAACTTTTCTTTATGAGTTGACCAATTCCAGTGTGGGTTAATGGTCCTGGTAGGAAACTGAGACATCTTGGTAAGGGCTAATTTTCTCACTGTTCCAGGGGTCGAAAAGCTTGGCAAAGTGGCAAATGTCTGGAATAGAAATCTTCAATTTAGTTTGCTACTGTCCAACTCTCAGGTGTACCATCTTATACAAATCTTTAATTATGTATTAATTTCAATGTTACATGCAGTACACAAGAACTGCTCATTAAAAATTGATCTGTATTTCATCAGTTCTATTTAGCATTAATTATAATGCAATATTCACTGGAAGAGGCCTCCAGATGACGATGATGATGATGATGATGATGATGATGATATTTTACATAACTAAGCAATAATTTGCTAGCAAGAGGAAATACCTTTACGGGTTTAAACTCTAAATAAATCAGTTAGAAAAATCAAGCCAGTAACATATGAATCACAAGGAAGTCATTATGCAGGTGATGGAAGAAGTGTCATTCAGTAACTAGAGCAAGCAGCTAGGAGTCAGGAATCTTGGGTTACCCCCAATGTCCTTCCTTTTGAGTCTAGTTCAACCACAGCAATCAGATTTGAAGCAGTTGTTAAGTCTGGCAAGTCTTATGGCCAGGGTTATGCAAAACATCAGACTAGATGCTCACAATGGTCCCTTCTGGCCTTAAAATCTATTAGTCTATGGAGGGGCTGGGGAAATGAAGTCATGGGCAGCAGCCTCCCTCTCTCTTCCCTTAGGCCAGGGAAGGAGAATGTTGCCATGGAGGTAGGTATCAGTCCCCATTTGCCATTTCTTTCTCCTCTGATCTGATTGGCTCTCCTCCCTTTCGCCCACACAAGGAAAATAGGGTCCCTGTTATAGAGCGATCATTTTTAATTCAATATCCTACAGCAACATTTGGTTTAAATGCCGGGGAGAGAAGTTGCTTTTAACCGTTAGTATATCTATGTTGTTAAAGGGGACAAAAAGGCATCTCATGCCAGTGATGTTAAGTGCCTGGCAGAGTCACACTGCACAGTCCCCTCTGAAGCAAGTTATAGAGATCCTGTTCTTTCTGTGAAGTCTAGCCCTGCTCAGGGGCGGCGCCAGGGTTTTTGGCACCCTAGGCGGGAGTCCTTCCGCATTCCCCATCATTGGCGGCAATTCTGTGGCAGGGGGGTCCTTCCGCGGCTCCCGGTCTTCGGGGCACTTTGGCGGCAGGTCCCGGAGCGAGTGAAGGACCCGCCGCAGAATTGCCACCGAAGACCCAGAGTGCAGAAGGACCCCCCGCCGCCGAATTGCCACCAAGGATGGCAAAATGCCGCCCCCCCCAAATCCTGGCCCCTAGGCAACCGCCTAGGTCGCCTAAATGGAAGCACCGGCCCTGGCCCTGCTACCACTGCAATCAGTGGATATATTGCCATTGACTTCAGCAAAAACCAGATCATGTTCTGCGTCTGGATCGGCTACTATGCAGCGATTAATCAGTCAACCACAACGATGCAAATGAGACTTTTAAACTGTGTATGGGAGAAAACCAAAACCCCTATGAAGTTACCCCTCCACTGATGCTTAATTCTGGGAAGCTTAGTTGAGAGGTCTCACACTCAAAGCCCCAGCTTTAGAGATTTCTCCTCTTCAGAGGATCCAGATGGGAGACTCTCATGAGAAGTTTTAAGACTTGCTGCTGCCCCTTGACTAGCTAATTGTGAGCAATGCTTCACCCTTCCCTGGACCAAACCACTCAGAGAAAGGGCCTGGGGAGAGCAAGTTTGGCATTACCGATGCAACAGAAGGGACCGTCTGCAGGCAGTCATCCTGCCTACCTGCCTGAGGCAATGGAGGCCCCGGTGTGAATGCTTGTGGGACTTGTGGAGGGTGGCTGGGGATAGTAGGAAGGGAAGGGGTCTGAATCACTTTCCCCCCCACACACCCTCTGCTGCTGGGTTGGAGCTGAGTGGGGACCAACTGCACAGAATGAGGAGTAAGCCCCGGCCTTGTAGCTCACTGGTATCAGAGGTTGCAGGAGCTGGCACCTTTCATGGCAGCTGAGATCTTGCAAGACAGACTGCTTCTGGGAAGAGCCTTGCTTTGCAGCCTTCACCTTCTCAGCAGTGCACAGAGCCTGCCAGCTGGCAGCCAGAATAGCTCCCCTCCTGGTTGTTACAGGGGGAGCTGCCTATCCATGAGGTTCAGAAAGCTCCTGTGAAGCTTCCCTGCCTGCTCTGCAAGCCGTAAGAATGGGGGTCCCAAGCCAGGGAGATGCAGAGGGACTATAAAAAAAACTTACCCCTCAACTTCATGTCACTGATTCTGTTCTGGTCTCAGTGAAGGGAGTTTCCAACATGGCCAGGTAACTGCCTCAGTATGGATCTCGCCTATGTACTGGCTGGGAGCTGGGTTTCTGTGGCTTGCTCAGCCCTCTTGGTATGGGCCTCACCCACACAGAGGCTGGGAGCTGGTTCTGATGTGTCCTGGTCAACTGCCTCAGCATGGGCTCGCCCACACACTTGGTGGTAGTGCCGGGTTCCCTGCAGCCTGCTATTTGTCTACCATTTCAGAGAGGGTGGGGGGAGCAATGCTCTCTTTCAAACCCTGCTCAGAGGCAAAAAAAAAGAAAATGTTTGTATTTAATTTAGCAGTTTGGAGGACAAATCTTGATGCCAAATTAAAAACAGATAGTTAAAAATGCTGGGGAACTCCTCTGCAAGGGGAACCCTCAATTCTGCTCTGTGTGCCACTGGGAGACAGAGAATTCTTCTGGAGAGTTCTTCCCAAGGTGAGTCCTAAGCCCAGTCTCACAGCAAAGAGCTGGTCTGCCTCCAGTTACCCCAGTGTGAACATAGTGACATGGAGGGGACTGAGAATAAGAAATTGTTGACTTAGTGCTGCAAGATGGGGAACCTGGCACGAGAACACCAGACTTGCATGGCTTTTATTTTTAAGGTATATGCATTGTATGTAATGTATTCCAGCAGACAGCATTGCTCCTGGTACATTACTTGCAGCTCGGCTTAGCATCTGGTTTTCAAAGAGCTCAGCACCTCGGAAAAAGCAGAAGAAATATAATTAGTAATAAAGGTTTGACCAGCTCTGCACATCTCTGGCAGTGTTACTTTGGGTACCCAAAGTATTCATAAAACAGCTGTCTCACATAACTCCTCGGGCTTCCTGTCACCAAGGAAATGTCTTGGAACTTCCGCCCTTATGGTATCGGGGACTAAAATGTATTGCCAATATGATTTCTGAAGTTGGTTCATAGATGCACCCTGCAGACTGCTACCACTAGAATTCCTATGACTGTTCCAGGACTGGCCAGAAAACAAGGATTTGTTTCACCAAAAATTTCAAGGTTTTGACATTTTTCTTTCCACATTAAAATGACAACTCTCTCCCACACTCTATGTGAGTCCCCCAAACACTGGGCTAATAGTTTTATGGGTGAGTCTCGCTCCCCAGACCTGAGAAACCTCATAAAATGAAGTTTTAATCAAAATGGATACATTTCTGCAAAAAGTTTCAGTGTTGACAAGTCTGTTTTCTGACAAAAAAAATGTTTTTCAAAAATATCCTGGCCAGCTCTAGTTCTAAGGCTTTGACATGTTGTGAGCCTAGTTATATCATATGACTTAGAAGATTTTGACATGTTCCTGTGTACAATGGAATATTCTTAAAGCAGCCAGAGCACTAGATGTGCCAAAGTGCCAGAGCACTAGAAGCCAGCCTGAATGTGAAGGTGTTTCAAATGAATGCATCATTCAATTGTCAGCATTGGAATTTAGGTCCTCATTTTACCCTTAGAACTGATCAATCTTGGACAGTGACCGTTCTCCCACCTCACCTCCCTGTGCACCACAACCCTGCATTAATGGCTATTAATGGTGAAGGGATAGTTCAGCTTCTCCATCCCATCAGTCACTGGTCTTTACAATGAGGGTGAGAAACAATGGGGTTGGCTTCTGCTAACTGTGGGGGAGTATTTTATGGATCATAGGAGGGAAAACCGGCTCTTGTTACACAACATACGTCTGTGGAAGTCTTTCATCCCTCCTTCTATGACCCATGCTGGATGCCCATAGAGAAGTTCAGCATGGAGGCGGATTCTAACCTGCCTTTGATATGAAAAAAAAAAAGGGATCAAAGTGTTCTATGCTAGGAACTTGCTTTTAGATGTAGAACTGTATTCAACAGAAAGAGTTCTTAGGGCTGATCGATCTGTGTTGTGGCTAGAGGTTGTTGTGAAATGGAGGTGTTCATTCTGCAGAAAATTGACACAAAAAAAGTGTTTCAGGTTTCCATGGAAATTTTTAAGCTTTCAGCAAAAAGTAGAAATCTAAAATATTTTGGCTGAAAACCCAGAATATTTCGATTCTGAAATGCTGCACTGGTGCCTCGTGGGAGATGTAGTCCTGCAGAATAATCCGACATACAGAGTTATTGGGAATGAGGCACTGAAACTACAACTCCCATGAAGCATCACAGTGGAAGTTAAGAATCAAAACATTTTAGCTTGACTTAATCTTTCTTCAAAAGAGCAGAAACTATTCATGAACAGTTTCATTTAATCAAAAACCCAATTTTCCATCCAAGACAGCTTAGATGGAAAATTGTCAACCAGCCCTAGGTTTGTGACCATGGTAGTAGAGTTATGGAAGCCCGTTACGCAGCTTTTCCACAGCCTTCCATCCCTAGACAGTGAAACATGGTAGTTCTGCTTTGGGAGTCTTGTGCATCTATGGGGAGTATTATAATCATTATTGTTATGCAACAGTAGTACCTACAGTCCCCGTTGTGCTAGGCACTGCATAAGCACATACAGATGGTCACTGTCCTGAAGAGCATACAAACTAAATGTAAGAGACAGAAGAAGTATTATTTTCCCCAACTATTAGATAGGGAACTGAGACTCAGAGAAATGAAGTGGCTTGCCTAAGGTCACACAAGGAGTCTGTGGCAGAGCCAGGAATTCAGCCTAGAACTCCCAAGTCCCAATTCCTTAATCGCAAAACCATCCACTGTGCAGTAGAAAAAAGTTTGGATTAACTATCTATAAAGCCAAACGCCTTAACAATGATAATATTTCAGTATTCTCAGTCATAGAAATGTAAGCCTGGAAAGGACTTCAAGAGGTTATCTAGTCCAGCCCCCCATGCCGAGGTGGGACCAAGTAAACCTAAACCATCCCAGACAGGTAATAATGTAAACTAGTGTTAAAAACTTCCAGTGATGGGGATTCCACAGCCTCCCTTGGAAGATTTTGCCAGCACTTATTACCTAGTTTGAAAGTTTTTCCTAATATTTACCCTAAATCTCCCTTGCTTCAGATTAAGCCCTTCACTTCTTGTCCTACCTCCAGTGGACATGGAGAACAACTGATAACAGTCCTCTTTATAACAGCTGTCAAAATATTTGAGAGCTTATCAGGTTCCTCCTCAAGTATCATTTTCTCAAGGCTAAACATATCTTTTTTTTAAAAAAAAAGTTTTCTAAAACTTTTCTCATTTTTGTTGCTCTACTCTGGACTCTCTCCGGCTCATCTACATCTCGTCTACATGCTTCTGACAAAGTGGGTATTCACCCATGAAAGCTCATGCTCCAATACATCTGTTAGTCTATAAGGTGCCACAGGGCTCTTTATCTCTGAGTGTGGCACCCAAAACTGGGTGTTGTACTCCAGCTTAGGTCTCACCTGTGCTGAGTAGAATGGACAGTTACCTCCCATGTCTTACATTTGGCACTCCTGTTAATACACCAGCTGAGGAGTGTCCTTATCTCTAGGGCACCCCTTTGTACATCGACACAGCCTTACAAGAGACTTCACCTCTCGTACCCCCTAGCCCAGTGACTACTTCCTCGGCCACGATGGCCAGTCCCAAGCAGTGTCTTCTCCTGACTCTCTCACTGGGCTTTCGGTGGGCCAGCCCTCCAGCCAAATCACATAACAGCTCACACCTCTTCTGGGGTAACAAAAGGTCCAACTTAAAATCCACATCAAATCCCCAAACTATGAGTTCTTCTGCCCCACTAGAAACACTTTGGCTCATATAAGTGACCTGATTTTCTAAGGGACCAAGCACCTGCCATGTGAATTGTAGCATGTGGGGTTTGGAACCTTTGTAAGCCGCCCTCATCCTGCCCTGCCCCCCTCAGCTCTCTGACCTTTATCTGTGTGGAAGGACTGATTAAGCTGCAATTTTGATGGGTTTTTAGCAATGTAGAGGACAGAGCATGGAAGAAAGTATTGATCTTCTGAAGACTCTTACCCAGATGCAAGCCTTGCAGAGTATAATTGCACCATCCAATAATACTTGGCTGATTTATGCTCTTGAAAAGTCCATTTGTTTTAGTGATCTTTTAAAATCTGTCTTAAAAGGTACTTAAGTTGTATGATGTATTTTTCCCACTAACATTGTGCAAAACAAGCTCATAATTGATTTTCATTTTCCCATTTCATTCTGTTCAAACAATTATAGGCTAAAAATACCCTAACTGATATTAATGTCATTATGGAGGGAACTTACCACTTTCCATTTTCAACAGTATGAAATGTCTGATCGATTCTTTTCTAGCCAGTGTTTAGAAACAAGCAGAAGGACATTTTACGTTACAAATCCTGCTCTCTGGTTAGCGGTACCCTTCTGTCCTTACTTACTTCTCAGTGAAGTGGTGCTAATACACTGTGGGGAAGATACAGAGCACACTGAAATCAATGAAAGTATTTCCATTGTCAGCTTCAGTGGGTTTTGATCAGGCCCAATGTGAAGGCTTTTCCAGATGCTATACCATTAGTGCCTCTCGCAATTGGCCACTGAAACTGCACCCACAAAACTTGCCTGTGCCCCTCTCACCTTTAAAAAAACCTGCCCCTTATCTGTGCCAGTGAAGTCCTAAAACGCAGCAGAACCAAAACGGTGCTGCTGTTCAGCTGGGGAGAATCTAGGGAGATTGTGATACGGGTGCACACTCCTTGTCTACTGCAAAGCCCAAATTCTCCCCCGTCTGGGGTTTGGAGGAGCACAGTAGGGAGAAAAGGGGCAAATGGATGCACAGCAATGCAGAATCACTGGCTTTGTCCCATAGCCAAAGAATTGGGGTGCAGACATAGGCTGCAAGAGCCACAGGATATCTTCATGGCCACACCAGTGACTAGGGAGACATGGCAAGGACAGAATTAAGGACAGATTGACCATACCTATTAAGGCTACAGGTCTGGAAAGCTGGAGACTTTATGCAAATGAGGCAATACATTGATATGCATATTTGACTATCCACTGTCTCATTTTCATAGCCCCCATCAACTCCACCTCTAGTAGTGAAATCTATCAATCATCCTCTCAGGTTTCTCCTTGGTCTCCCGTCTCTCTCTGGTTCTCTCACTTTTCCTCAACTTTTCCCATGTCCCTATCTCTCTCTGGCTTTCCCCTTTAGTTTCCCTGGTCCTCCCTTGGGAAAGTGGTACTTGCTCCCTCAGATTCTGGCAAGGGTCCTCCTCTCCAGTGAGTACGTTCTTGGCACTGGAAGCCAGAATTTAACTCCTTCCTCACCTTGTTGTAGATGGTTTCCTTCTTCCAGCTTCAGTTTGCTGCTTCTGTTGCTTATAGAGCTGGCTGTGGAGTGGCTTTGCAGGAGGAGAGGGAGCAGGGAGATGGAGAGGGAGGGAGCAGGAAGATGGTCCTTGCCAAAGCACACAGCCTCTGGGATCATTCCACACACCTTCTAGAGAGGCTGTCTGAAAAGTAGGCTTTTCAGGCAGCTGCTTAGCTGCCTAGTTTGGGGGCCTGGAATCTGGTCTCCTAGAGGCAATGGGAAGACTTACTGGGTATTGTCCATTGATTAGAGCTGGGAGCAATAGGTATACTGAGAGTAAGTGAGGAGACTGGGGACACTGAGACAACACAGGGTGGATGGACTGGTGGGCTGAGTAGAGAAGAGGATACACTAAGGCGGGGAGGGGAGGATCTGGCTCATCAGGGCTTCCAATCCGGCTCGTGGGATTGCCAGCCCTGTGGCGCAGCACAGTTAAGGCAGGCTCCCCTCCTGCCCTGGCCTCATGCCACTCCCAGAAGCGGCTGGTACCAGGTCCCTGCAGCCCCTGGGGGTGGAGGTGCAGAGGGCTCCATGCACTTCCCTGGCTGCAGGCAACGCCTCTTCCCTCCACCCCCAGCGCCCATTGGCCAGGAATGGGGAACCACGGCCAAAGGGAGTTTCAGGAGTGGTACCCAAAGGTGAGGGCTGCACGTAGCTGACCTGCCTGCCCCAACCCAACCCAACCCAAACCACCCCACCCTCAGCCCACCCCCAGGAGTCGCTGCCAGGCATGCTGGCCACTTCCAGGAGCGGCGCAGGGCCAGGGCAGGCAGGGAGCGTGCCTTAGCCCCACTGCATGCCACTGCCACCCCAGAGCTGCTCAAGGTAAGCAGCTCCAGGCCAGAGCCTGCACTCCGAACCCATCCTGCACTCCACACCCCAATGTCTTGCCCTGAGCCCCCGCCACACCTGACCTGCCCCTCAACCCCCTGCCCTGAGCTGCACCCTACACCCCTCTTGCACCCCAACCCCCTACCCTGAGCCCCCAACCCCTGCCCTGAGCCCCTGCCACACTCCTCCTGCACCCAACCCCCTGAGTCCCCTCCTACACCCTGCAACCCTCTTGCACCCAATCTTCTGCTTTTAGCCCCCTCCCACACTCTGCACCCCCTCCTGCACTCCAACCCCCTGCCCTGATTCTCCAACCCCTGCCCTGAGCCCCCAGCCTCACTCCTCCTGCACTCCAGCCCCCTGAGCTCCTTTCTGCACCCCAAAACCTTGCCCTGAACCCCTTCCTGAACCCCACACTTCCTCTTGCAGCCCAACTCCCTGTCCCAGCCCTACATTCATGGCCCTGCATGCAATTTCCCTACCCAGATGTAGTCCTCTGGCAAAAAAGTTTGCCCACCCCTGCACTGATAGCTGAAGAGAAGGGCGAGGATGAACTGTGGAATTAATTAGGATTCAGCAGGAGGCGGATACTTTATACGCGGGCCAGAGGGAGAGTAGGAGTTGAAGTGGAGTGAGAATCCATTGAAGAGGCTGCCCCTAACACAACTTAGAAACTAACAAATTTATTTGAGCATAAGCTTTCATGGGCTACAGCGCACTTCATCGGAAGCATGTAGTGGAAAATACAGTAGGAAGAGATATATATATACACAGAGAACATGAAACACTGGGTGTTACCATATACACTATAAGGAGAGTGATCAGTTAAGGTGTGCTGTTATCAGCAGGAGAGAAAAAGAACTGTTTGTAGTGGTAATCAAAATGGCCCATTTCCAGCATTTGAAAAGGAGACATAAGGAACTGGGGCGGGGGGGGGGGGGGAAATAAGCATGGAGAAATAGTTTTATTTTACTGTTGTGCCCGATTGTTCAAAGAATAGAGCAAGAGTTGGCAACCTTTCAGAAGTGGTGTGCCGAGTCTTCGTTTATTGACTGCAATTTAAAGTTTTGCGTGCCAGTACAGGTCTGTCTCATCTTACGCTGGGGTTACGTTCCACAGTCAGCGCATAAAGCGAAAATCGTGTATAGTCAAAATTACAATGAGTGTAATGGCAGGCAAATCGCCCGCACTACAGGTACAATATTAAAATTATTATTTTTCTTTTTTTTTGCTGACCACGTAAAGCTGAAATCGTGCATGTTAAATGTGCGTAAGATGCGACAGACCTGTAATACATTTTAATCTTTTTAGAAGGTCTCTTTCTATGTCTATAATATATAACTAAACTATTCTTGTATGTAATTTAAGAAGCTTCATTTAAAATTAAATTGAAATGCAGAGCCCCCTTGGACCAGTGGCCAGGACCTGGGCAGTGTGAGTGCCACTGACAATCAGCTTGTGTGCCGCCTTTGGCACACATGCCATAGGTTGCCTACCCCTGGAATAGAGCTAAATAGGCTTCATTAGGAGCATCTTTTGTTATTCTAACTGCTTAATCAGAGCTGAAACCAGTTGCGGTAGCACTATGTTTCTGCCTTGTCTGCTAAGGGCATGGTTACACTTGCAAGTTGGAGCACATTAAAGAAGCCCCAGGCACTCTAGCTCCCAACCCATCCACACTGGCAAGGCACTTAGAGTACCTGGGCTCTGCAGATGGAGCGCTTCTGGTAATCCACCTCCAGAGAAGCATCATGCTTGTTGTGCCTCTGCTAAAGCTCCTGGGCATCGGTGTGAACGAGGTGTTGCATTACTGCGTTTTGATCGGCCTCCGGAAACATCCCATAATCCCCTTAAATCAAGTGGCCACTCTTGTCATTGCTTTGGAATCAGCTGTAGGAATGTGGATATCCCCTTTCAAAGCTCTGTTTCTGACAGCCGGCTGCTTATCTGCTCCGAGACAAAGCAAGCCATTAGTGTGCAATGTTGCTTGCTGTGAATGTGTGAGAGAGAGGCGAGAGGGAATCTGAACTTACAAGACAACATGCTGACACACTCTCAGCACGCCAAAAACCCACTCTCCCTCCCCCTACGTACACACAACACACTCCCTGTCACATTCCACTACCTCCCACTTCCCGCCATTTGAAAAGCACGTTGCAGCCATTTGCATGCTGGGATAGCTATCACAATGCACTGCTCTCTGTGGCCGTTGCAAGAGCTGCTCATGTGGCCACGCCACTGCGCTTCCAGCTGAGAGTGTAAACACATGACAGCATTTTCCCTGCTGCGGTTGCCAAAGGCTGGTTTAACTCCCAGCACCCTACATCTGCAAGTGTAGCCAAGCCCTAAGAGCTAAAATCATTGAGAATCAAAATTACTTAAGATGGGGCAGTTTTTCTGCCCAGCCTGCAAAAGATCTTAAAATCAGTGAGAGACTGATATGCAGAGGTCACAGCAGAGAGGCAGAAGGTGACTAATAGCCAGTAGGGCCATGGCAGAGAGGTGTGACAAGGGACCAGCAGGGCGGCAGCGGAGAGGCATGATGAGCAGCCAACAGGGCGGTTGGTGGAGAGGCACAGCAAGAGCTGTGAGCAAGTGGCCGGTGAGCGGCCAGCGGAACAAGTAAGATGCCTCTTTACCCCCCAATCCAGGGTGGGAGGTGAACTCTGCAGATACACCTCTGAACTCTTGGTCTGCACTGACCAAGGACAGCAACTGCGATTGGGGTGCAGAGAAGCAGAGAAGGGTTGGGCATGTGAAAAGGACTTTTGGGTTGCTGGACTTAGGAACTTGAGGGGAAAAGGGCACTGCCCAGCCTACTTGGGGATGGGTCTTTTATTCATGGTTTGTGTTTATGAACCCTGTTTGTGGTGTTTTCCCAAATTAACTCTGAGTTACTTCCCTCCTTTTATTAAAAGTTTCTTTTCTACACTCAGACTCTGTACTGGTGAGTGGGACAGTATTGCATCTCAGAGGTGCCCAAGGGTGGTGTGTAATTTTCGCAGGTTACGAGATGGGGGCTTGAGCCAGTTCTATGTTGTATCTATGGAAAAGAACCCCTAGATATTGAACCCAACCCTAGTTGCTGCTGGTTCCCTGAGGCAGAAGAGTTACATCTGTTATCTCACCTACTTAATCAATGGAGTGTGTCACTTAAGGAGATGTATCCCGTGGGAGGTCTTTTCTGTGACTGCTTTGGCTGTGGCCATTGTGGGCTACTGTAAATATGGCAAAATCCAAATGACAAATCTATTTCATGACCTTGTGTGTTCATTCCACTTGTAACTAAAGTACGTCTGAGAATGACCCTGTAACCTGAGGAAATAATCTTACTCAATGTCAGTAACTTCATAAAAACAACTCTCTGGCGCTGCCCTTGTTTCATTTATGTTGAAGTGGAGTGGCTGGAGCAGGCTATATTTAGTAGCCTGGTGCATGAGAACGTCAAATCCAGACACCTACAGAGACGGACAGCAAGTCTTTTCCTTGTTTTTTTCAGCTGAAATGTCACATGTGCGCCCTGTTCAAGACACTTAAGACAGTAGTCTTTGCTTAGTTACACAACAGTCTTCTTTGCCCTGGGTTATTGTAGTTATGTTTGGAGATTGCTGCTAGGAGAAAGAACTGAGAGGTGGGAGGGAAAAGGGTTGGTGTGATTAAAAAAGTGGAAAGACAGACTTATTAGTGAGTCCAGCAGTGAGGAATACTGTGGTTGATTAGCTTTGCTCTCTCCCTACCACAGCTATCATTGAAATTGAAAGGAATGATCACCAGAGGCTTCAGGGGGTGTGGTGGTATTTCAATCAGCTAAGGAAGCCTATAACTGGACCAGAAAAGACTGCCTCTTTGAGAAGTCTTCAAAGGAAACCTAGAGTAAAACAAACCAAAAATACCTAAAAAGTAGCAAGACAGAGATTGTTATGGATAGCTGCACTGTGTTGCTGTTACAACAAGGAAAATCATTTTGCTTTGTTGGGTTATCCTTCCTTTCTGGTTACTAGCTATTATACAGTACATTCATCTGCCTATTTGCTTTGGTAAATAGAAACCTACTAATTTATTTCCTCCATCAGCTAAACCCATCAAATAACCCAAAGGCAAAATTTCATCCCATCCTCAGTGAAACTTGCCTAAAGTAAACTGAACAGGTAGAAATGCAGTTTCAAAGACAGACATGAGTTGGCTCTCCATGCTAAGCCCCTTTGGTAGAGCACACGACCAGCCTGGCACTCATACGCAACTTGAATTCTCCTTTATCGTCAGGGGTTTAAGGAATGGAACACTTGGTATATTCCAAGCCCTATCCTTCTCGCTCCCTCTCTCTGGTTCCCTACCACTTCACTTCAGTGGTACTCTTTTCAATATGTATTACTGAAATGACTATACAAGTCAGTATTATGGAGATGGAGCTCCAGCTAGCAGGGTTTTGATTTTGCAAATCTAGGGCTGGATCTTGACTTGGAATACAAGCCCTTCCAGCAACTTCTCTTATTTCCCCCCTCTGGGCTACCTGAAGATTGGGTCTGGACATGCAGAAATAAGTGGGGCTATCTGCTTGCTTACTTCTTCTCTGGTGTAGGTGGGGAAGGGCAGAGAATCGGTGGGAACTTGACTCCACACACCCCAGCTCAGTAGCAAATGGAGCTGAGCCAGCACCATGTGGGTAGTAATTTACTCCTGGCATAGGCCAACAGCAAATTACTGGCCCCTGGAAATAATAGGGAGCAGGGAGGAAATTGTGGTTCCCTGAGATGCAGGTCCTCCTTTGTGATGCTACTGAGGTGGGGCTCCTTGTTACTGTGGGCTGTGCCCTTCTGGCATAAATCTAACTAACAGGGGAATACAAGAAAGGAATAACATAGTTCAGGGGTTCTCAGACATTTGTTCAGTGTGGCATGTAAATAATGAGAATCCACTGGACCAGTTCCCCTCAGATCTTTATTGCATGGATCACGCTCACTCCCATTTGCAATTGCCCTTTGGCAACAGTAGCATTTGCTTATGTAACCCTCTCAATTTGTGTCACCTGTCCCTTTCTATTCCCAATCCAATACAGAGGATGAGAGTCTGATCCAGCTGACAGCTAGATGGCCTGCTTCTTCAGCTCAAGCATTAGCGACTCATGCGTCTAACTCTGGGGGGGAGGGGTTAGGTTGGTGTCTGCCAAGATAGTGGCTATCACATTTATAGCATGGAAATAATTATGTTAATTTTGTTTAGTCACTTTCTGATGCATTTGTTTCATTTGCAGCTGATTTATCCCCTTACAGACCTTCACTCTGCTCTTCCCTATAGAGCCAACTTCTTGTTGCTTTATTGGTGTTTTCTGTATTGAATATGTGTAAGCAATAAATCATGAGAGGCCTTGTGACCATTCAGTTGTTGGAATGATGAGATGGAGTGTTCCTGGACTCCCCATATCTTATTTCTTATACATTTCTGTGGTTTCCCCTTCAGTGGTTATATGCATGTCATCATCTCATGGTGCAGTTCAGGAGACAGGAGAACAAAATGGAGCTGGCTGGCTTTCCCTTTCCATTCTCTGTGGAGGGGCATGCAGCATGGAGATTGGCCAATAGTACGCTAAACAAACATATGACAGATGATAGTCACTTCACTTGTGTATGAACACAGTATAGAACTATTATAGAACAGTATAAAATATCTCTATCCAAAAGATTCTAGGCACCATGCAATGAACAGAAATACTTATTATGAGGCAAATTGAAAGCAATGGACATGAGATGTTTCAAAATTCTGGATCAGATTCTCAGTATAAATCAGTATATCTCCATTGCCTTCAATGGAACTGCACTGTATTTACATCATTTGAGGATATGGACCTCAAATGAAACAAAGGAGCACAATGTTTAAAAAAAATAATCCAATAAAATGAAATGCTCAACCATAAAACCTCTATTTCTCTGGAGTCAGCCAAATCCCTACCACTGCACATATTAATTTCTGAATTATTTCCTGGCACACTACCTCTTTATATTTTTCCTGCAGTACTTACAGTTGGGTAGCACATAGAATTGAAAGGTAGGCAGCCATCATTCTTTTTGAAGTCTGACTGTGCTTACTGGGCCACATCCTGAGCAGGTATCAGTTGGCATCGCGCCAATGAAGCCAATGAAGCTGTGCCAATTTACACCAGCTGAGAAACTGGACTAATTCCAGTATCATAACAGCTACAAGGCTACATTTTTATTTAATTAATTTCTGTTTAGAACCACTTAGAAAGAAGTAAGAAGCACCTGTGTATTGATTATCTGTGGTATGTTGCACAAGGGAGAAAAGATCGACTGTAGTTCAGTGTTAAGAGAACAGTCCCCTAATATCCACGAGTATGGAGCTAACAGCTGGATGTTGTGTATAAGAAGAAGAGAGACAAAATGTTGGCCCTCCAAAGCAAAGCTCTGGTGAACAGATTTTGTGTGCAGGACCTCATCCACTCCAACCTGCAGGTTATGCAGGTAACAGCAGTCCGCCCACTCTGCTATCTGAGCAACTTATATGTCCCTCATGACCACGTTCACTTTTAGGAGTGGGGTGATAGTTTAGTCACCATGGCCTATTCAATCCTTGGCTTCTCTGCTTCATTCTATCAATGGTACTCGTAAGGACTCTGTTGCCATACTATCTAAGCATCTCAATATTTTTATATATTTATCCTCACAACAGCCTTATGAGGTAGGGCGGTGCTTTTTGACAGATGGGGAACTGAAGCACAGAGAGCTGAAGGCTACGTCTATGTAAATAGCAGAGTAGCCATGGCACTGGAGGCACAGCTGACCCGTGCTGAGTACACACCCACTAGTGTCACATGGGTTTGTACAGCTGATGCTACCTATGCTACCATGGCTACATTGCTATTTATACTAGCACTAGCTCGAGTGTGTGTACAGGGGCAGGGGAATCACACCCCTAACTCATAGTGTAGATCAGGAATCTGCAACCTTTGGCATGCAGCCCACCAGGGTAAGCCCCCTGGTGGACCAGGCCTGTTTATTTACCTGCAGCATCTGCAGGCTCAGCTGATCACGACTCCCACTGGCCGCAGTTCACTACTCCAGGTCAGTGGGGGTGGCAGGAAGCAGTGGCCAGAACATCCCTCTGCATGCGCTGCTTCCTGCAGCCCCCATTGGCCTGGGACAGCGAACTGCGGCCAGTGGGAGCCACGATCAGCCAAACCTTTGGATGTAGCAGGTAAACAAACCGGCCCGCCCTGGCAGGCCACGTGCCAAAGGTTGCCGATCCCTGGTGTAGATGAAGCTTAAGTGACTTGCTGAAGGTCACCCAGGAGTCTTGTTGCAGAGCAAGGATTTAAACACATCTACCAAGTTTGAGGCTCCTACTCTTACCACCAGGGCATCCTCCCACTCCAAATCCCCTAAAGGGCATGGGTTGAGAGGAGGAAGGGTCAAGTAGTTCAGGTGCTAGCCTGGGGTTGGGAGAGCTGGGTTCCATTTCCTGCTCTGCCACATACTTCCTGGGTGTCGCTTAAGGGAACTGAGACAGAGAGAGACATCTGGAAAAGGGGATAATAGCACTGCCCTGTCTCATAGCGGTATTGGAAGGATAAATACATCAAAGATTGCAGATTGCTCAGACTGTGACTATGGGGTCCATATAAATACATGACAATACTTAGTAGTAATTGCAGTCTCCCACTCCTAGGAAGTGGCTTTGGCTCATGAATTCATGGCATAATGGCCATGGCCACACAGTGACACACCTTCTTTCTGCTGCCATGAGCCAATGCAACATTCAGTTTGCAGAGCCACCTCCTATGGCCTCCCAGACACCTGCAATCTGACAGCTGTGTAGTTTGTCAGGCCTTGCGAACTCATGCACAACGGGGACAAGCAAGTGAATTCATCTACCCCAGAGTGCTGAGAGAGCCCTGCCTCACGGGAGCGTGAAGAAGCCAGATGACAGGGAGGTGGAGATGTACCCCAAGCACAGGGAGACCTTTCCATCTCCAATTATTTGTGCATTATTTATTTGCAGCATTTTATGACTCCTTGCCATCAAAAGTGACACTGTTTTTGGAGCTCCATAATGGAGCAACATGCTCAGTTTGCTGGCTCACTGGGAATAAACTTGAATTAATAAACTAAAACATTCATTTGGCTTTTTCAGAATCAGGTTCTTGCTGAAAGCCACAATTACCAGCCCAAATCAGCAGCTTTTAAATAGATGCCAGATATAATTCCCAGCCTAGGAGATTGATATGTCTGATCCAGCTTCATATTTTTTTTATTCATACTAAAGTCATGCTTCATTTTTTCTTAAAAAATTATGTCCATGCCAATAATCTCATCTAAACAGAGGTTCTCTCTATACCTCTGTCTATCAGTTGTAGAGCGTCTCTCTTTCCCTCATAGACTCAGTTATTCTGGAGTATTATGTTCCTGTTCTTATTAACCAGCACTGTGGGAGCAGATATGTTTATGTTTTTCTCCCATCTATAGCTGGATCTATTACAGTAAAAAGAAAAAAAATCAGCTAGCAAAACCCACCTTCTCCCCTAAAACCCACATGCAGGGCCGGCGCTTCCATTTAGGCAACCTAGGCAGTCGCCTAGGGCACCAGGATTTGTGGGGGCAGCATTTTGCCACCCTCAGCAGCAATTTGGCAGTGGGGGGTCCTTCCGCACTCTGGGTCTTCTGCAGCAATTCTGCGGCGGGTCCTTCACTCACTCCGGGACCCGCCGCTGAAGTGCCCCGAAGACCAGGAGTGCGGAAGGACCCCCCCACTCCTGAATTGCCGCCGACCGGGAGCGCGGAAGGACCCCCACCTAGGGTGCCAAAAACCCTGGCGCCGCTCCTGCCCACATGTGGTTTCTTCTTGTTTTCTTCAGTTTATCAATGTAGCTTATAAGCAGCAGATTTTATGAGCTGATTATCCCTGTATTTTCACAGAGACACAGCAAATGGTACAGACCAGTTACGCACTGAAGGAGGCTAATTTAAAGGCCTCGGTCTTGTCCTTTTAGAAGTGGGTGGACTGTACATTACAGACAATATACTCAGAAGCGTTTTGGAGCTATGACTCTTTAGCAGAACTGGGCAACTATTTCATGAAGATTCATTTATTCAAAAAATATAGCCTCTTTCTCTGCTTGTAAATTGTCTGTGAGCAGACAGCAAGGTTCTCAAATCCATGCAGTATTTGAAATGATTTTCTGAATAATTTCTGCAAATAATACTTGGTCTGTAGCTTGTTAGGAGGAGTACTGTTTTGATTGGACAGGCAAGTCATAAGGTGCATCTATTTCCTTACTGGATGAGGGGTAAGACTTTAGAATCAGGTTTAAGGCACATAGTCACATTTATAAATCACTTTCCACCAATATTTTCCAGGATTTGTGCTAGGCACATATGTATCCTAGCCATCCATGGTATCATGTTACCTCTACCTTCTTCCTCTGACCTCTTTTCCTTCCTATTTAATATTACATTCTCTATTATTTTTATTGGAGTCAAACCTACAGGCCCCTGCTGAGACCACGCACTGCACAAGCACATAATAAGAGGCAGTCCTTGCCCTGAAAGAGCTCACAGTCTAGCCAGAAAAGACAGGGAAAGGCTGGGAGGAAGAAAACATTATCCCCATTTTATAGGGGGTGGAGGGGACTGAGACGCAGAAGGAGTGTGATTTTGTCCAAGGTCAGAGATAGAGTCTATGGTAGAGCCAGGAAATGAATTTAGATTCCCCCTGCATCCTATTTTAGTGCTTTAACCACAACACCGTTCTTTTTCGTTGTGCAGCTTCTTTCAAATTAGAATGAGAGATTGGAGGCGGAATTATGTTTTTGTGCAGCACCTAGCACAAAGGGCTCTTAATCCTGACAACGTTGTTGGGCACTATCACAATACACACTAATAATAATAATAATAATATTAGCTTAAAATTAGCAGTCTGCATGAATATTCCTGCCAGTAAAATCATCCACTGAACTATTCACAGACAGTGAACTCAGTCCAAGCAAATTCATTTTAAAATTGGAGGGAATAGTTGAAAGAATTTGTGTTCAACCTCCATCTATCTCTACCTGTTAGCTGGCTCAAACTCACTGTTGGGATCTGTATGAGGGATACAGTTACACTGGAGATGGGAATCTACCTTGTTGACATGGTTTATATTCAAAGCTGTCAAAAACGGTTCTATTCTTCCAAAAAATAGTCAGCTAAATTGCAGGGATGAGTGCTCAAAAAATGATTTCACGTGCCTGCTGCAAAGTTATACATCTGTCTTGGGCCTCACCATGCTATTTGTCAGTGCAGTGCAAGACATCTGTTTCTGGGCTTGCTGCCAATTCCAGCAGAATTCAGTGAGAAATCAAAGTTGTGATGTAGGTAGCTGTGGAGCTGTAACAATTCTGTTTTCTGTGCCCTGCACCAGGACGTTTCTTAATTTTTTGTCTGCTGGGGCATCAGCCTTTTTTGTGGTCATCTTGTACACATCCTGCTACGGAGGAGACATCCTCTCTACGCTCTCTGTTTGGAGACTTGTTCTTTCTTGTTTAGTTCTCTCCCCCTTTAATCTAAAATAAAATGGCAGTGTTATGATAAATGTCCGTAAAAACAAATATATCATTATTTTGCAGTACCATGAATACAGTGTCCGGTACACATAGTATTTTAAGATCAAGGGTCTAAGTTTTAAGCAGGGGTGTATGCAATTACCATCCTAATTTGCACACACAATCACCACGATTGCACCAATCTTGACATTTTCATGTGCCAGTAGCCTATCATTGTGTCTGAGTGCTGGATTTGCAGGAATTGTGCACTCGTGTTTTTCAAAGTAAGATTATAAACATTTTGAAACAAACTTAGCAAATAACCATTGGACTAAATTCACCCCAGTCTATGCTTATCATGGAGAATATCAACCACTCAAGAACCAGTAACCTGAGTAAATTGTATCTCTCATAAGAACGTCTCTCCTTGGTGTGATGCAGCATTCATTCCCCTCTGCACCTGGCTAGCTGTGCTGACTGGTGAAAGCATTATTTATGTTCACTTCCAATGACCTACACCTTAATTGCTTCATCTTGGAAATACAAGCAGAAAATGCATTAAATGCATGGCTCCATCCATTCTTTGCCCAATTGCAGAGGTCAGCACTGTCCCTGCGCTAGCCCTGTGAAATGACTATTATTTATAGACTGTGCCTATTACCTTCCAAGAAAGCAATATCACCTCTCATATCCACTTTCCTCTCCCCCTCTTTCTTCCTTTCCCCACCCCTTTTTGTTTTCCTCCCTGAGCTCATCTTTTATTCAACACGCGGGTATGCACGTAAGAAGCCCACCAAAGAGAAATTATGAAAACAGACAATAGCATGCTGCACCTGCTCCCCTGGCTTACCCTCAGTGGGTTTTTTTGCCTACGTGCTTGCAATTTTCCATCCTTCCCAGATGTTGAGTGAAGTTTGGTTTGCAATTGACTATTTTTATTTCTCCTAGATTAAGCTCATTTCTTAAATTAAGAGGTAAACCAGATTGCAAGTACCCCAGCAATAGAACAATCTACCGACAGAGAGGCTATGCCTATAGAAGGAAACCACCACAACTGGGGAAGGCCCAAAGAGAACAAGAAGCAAGCCGTACCGGGCAGAGATTAGGTGATGTCAGAGAAGCCAAGATTTGTGCTGTTTCAGCACCCACCACTGTGAAAGCTGTGTTCCCCCTACCCTATTTCCAGCACCCCTGAGAGAGGCTAATAGTGGAAGCATCAGTTCAACTGATGAGAAAGATTAGCAATGGAAACATCGCCTGCCATCTTCATGTGTTTTGTTCCAATGGAGAATATTTCAATAGGGAAGGCAGCCAATTAGGCCATCTAATATAGGGAAGATTGGGTTCCCTGCCCCTCTGTTTTGGTCTTCTTTGCTCCTCTCTGCACCATGCAATATTTAGCCCATGAGTCTGTAAATTTTATCCTGCTAGAAGAGGCTAATAACACTAGCATAAGTAGTACTGTTGTCCCTACAAATGCAATGGCTCTGTTGACACAGCAGCACCATGATTTATTACTGTGGTAATTTGAGGAATTCCATGTTTCTCTTTGGCAATTGTACTTGCAGCAGCAGCACCACCCCCAACACAGAATTGCTTGTCCCTGCTTCTTTGGAAATGTATTTGGAAGATAAAAGTCATGAGAAAAATACATTCCATTTTGCTGTGCTGGGGGATTTCTAAGTTGTTTCTTTTAATCTGTAAATTAAAAACATCCTGTTAAAAAAAGCAAATACCCATCTCCAATATATTCATTGCATGGTCTTGGGACATGTGAGCTCATCAGAAGGCTGATTTCATTGAAAGTGTGATCCCAGATCAGACCACTAGCTTGTCTAGCCCACTATCCTGTCTCAGACTGGGGCCAGTAATAGATGCTTCAGAGGAAGATTTTAAAAAATGGTTCATGAACAACTACGGACTAGCTTGCCATTGCAGAGGGCCATTACTAAACCAAGTTGCTTGGAATTTGGCTGAATCCTTGAAGCAAGAGGATTTATACTGATGTGACAGATTGTGTGTCATCTGTCAATTCATGGAATTTATGCTATGTAACATAACTGTGGCTGTCCAGTCCTTTCATGAGTCCTACCAAGAGATAGTCTGAATGGACTCTGGTGGTAGTGAGTTCCACAGTTTAAGTGTTGTGCTTTCAACAAATGTATTTCCGTTCATCCATTTCAAGTTTCTTGCCTTCAATTCTACTTGATGTCCTCTGCTGCTAGTAGCATGACGAGGAGGAAACAGGAGCCCCGGGTTTGCCGTCTCTGTTCCATTTATTATTTTTCTAACTTCTCTTCTCATTCGTCTCCTCTCCAAACTAAACAGTCCCAATATTTCAGTCTCCCCTCAGATGGAAATCTCTCCTATGCCTCTACGGCTGCTCCAGTTTGTACTCTGCTTCCTGTTGTTCCCTAGGGGCCCTGGAAGGCTGAAAATAGCTCAGGGCGCTTCCCCATTCCTGGCACACCCACCACCCACCCTCAGTGCTAGGTTCTAGAAGCAGGCTTGGCAAAGAGCCCCTTTTCCAGATCAGTGCTATCCAGGGAGGCCTGGGCACAGGGGGTATTTCTGTCCTTTTCATGGCCCCTTATGTTGCCTAAAAGATGCCTGTATGTTCAAAAAATCATTCAGGGAACTAACTGCAGAGGGAATGAATAAGCATTTTTGTTAGGTATTGGATTCTATCAAAAGCAATACAGCTAACATCTACAAGTGACTTTTTCATGGTCTATAATGCTCCATTAAATCTGACTAGCTGTGAATTCTATGCACGTCAGACTCCCTAAAACACACAGCCTAAATTGCCACTGAAAATACACCAGTGTACATCAGCTGAGGATCATCTGCCTGATAGAACCAGATTCTGGTCTCCATCAAACTGGTGTAAATCTGGAATAAATCCACTGAAGTCAATGGACCCGCTCCCAGACTTACACTTGCACAATGGAGATGAGAGTCCAGCCATTAGACTTCTGTCCTGTCACTCTAATTTATGTCTGACCCACAAATGGATCTATTAAGGACGTGGTTACAAAGTGATGTAATTATCGCCTCAGTCCTCATGAAAGTTATAGATCCCAGGAGCTGTGTTCCATTTCTGTGAAGCTTCAGGTTGTGCTTCCTGATGGTATGCTATGAGTGAATTAATGCGTCTTAGATGGAAAGCACATGAGAGTAATAGAAAAGTCAACTAAAGTATTATAATCAGGGAGATGAAAGTTCCATCTCCCTCTGGTTTAATGCATTTTCTGTTTGTATTTCCAAGATGCAGCAATTAAGGTGCTGGTCATTGGAAGTGAACATAAATAATGGTGAAGGACAGTATAAGCAAAATACTCCATTCATCACTGCAGGGTGCAAAATGTTGACCTCAGAAACAATGTCTCAAAAATAGGGAAAATGAGAGAATGAAATGAGGGCAGAGTGCTTTGCTATTAGCCAGTCAGCCCAAGATGATGCTTTATCAAATTGGTAGGAAAGGTATCCGTCTTTTGTCCATTAACATGTATTACATTATTGTCGGTACAGTTGCGAGGAATTGTTCAGTGACAGACACTGCAGAATTTTACAGATTGGAGTTCTATAGCATACATCATCTAGTATTTGGTTACAATGCTGGGCTGAATCCTCAGTTGAAGTAAATCAACAGATAGCTATGGACTTCAACAGGCCTATGCTCATTTACACTACCTGAAAATATGGCCCATTTTTCCTAAACTAAAGCACTATCCGGTGTCTTCTATCTGCTCTGACTTTTCTTACTTCATTCAATGTTTATCTTCATCCAGTCAACTGAACAAACCCCAATGTTCTCTTTAGCAGAGAGCGCTAAGGCTGGGCACTGTGCAGCACTGCACTTACTGCATTTCAGGGAACCCAGGAGAGAATGCATTGCTTCTGAAGTAGCTTGCTGTGCTGTGTGTGTGGTATGCTTTCTGCAGATTGATCTCCTGTTGCTTTGGTCCCACTCTTCTTGCCAGTGTAGAAGAGGACAGAACCTTGGTCCCACCTCCTCCCTGTCCCTTTTTCTGGGCAATTTGTTCATCAGAGGTAGGTGACGGTAAGCTGCTCATAGACAGCTAATGTGCTGTATTCTGGTGTAGGCCATGCAAAGGATGGAGAAGTAACTACTGCATCCTGCCCTTTTGCTGCCTACCTGCATAAGGGCAGGTTGCAGACAGGACCTAGAGATAGAAGACAGCTTTCTAACAGTAGACTGATTTTCATCCCCACCTGAAAATCCACCAAAACCAAACTAATTCAACTCAATTTTCACATGCCAGGTGTTAGTCTAGGGGCAGGTGTTAGTCTAGGGGCCAAAATTCAGGAGAGTTTGAAGCAAATTGGCCATGGTGCTGAGGAGATATGGAGGTTCTGAAAATGTCATCGGCTTTTTGAAAGATTTTCCTTTTGCTGAGTTGTCTTTATCTTGTTGTATGTCCAAAACCAATCAGCCTAGAAACTCTGCAGGGGCTTTAGTCTACTGGCCCTAGTGAGGCAGGAGTGGTGCCTTTGACTTGTTCTATAGGGCAGTGGTTCTTAACCAGAGGTCCAGGGCCCTCTGTGGGGTCACAAGCAGGTTTCAGGAGATCCGGCAAGCAAGGCCAGCCTTAGACTCTCTGGGGCTCAGGCAGAAAGCCAAAAACCCACCGCATCGGCTGAAGCCCAGGGCCCTGACCCCTGCCACCCAAGGCTGAAGTCAAAGCCTGAACAATGTAACTTTGCAGGGGTCCCGGTGGCCTGGGGCCCCAGGCAATTGCCCTGCTTGCTCCGCCTAATGCTGGCCCTGGCTTTTGTAGGCAGAAAACCAACTATTGTGGCACAAGTGGGCCATGGCCTTTTTATAGCATGTTTGAGGGGGGATGGGGCTGTCAGAAAGAAAGGTTGAGAACTCCTGCTATGGGCATGGGGTGAGAAGTGTGGAACCGTTGAGATGTTAACAGCACTTTCTGCATACATAAAGTCTTCATAGCTGATGTGTACATTTAAAGCACACAGTAGAGTGATGCAAAGTGGACATGTCCCAATGGGTATTTTGCAGAGAGAGCATGACCTGCTGCACTCTTTGTATTCATGGCAGGAGGAGTGGCAGGCAGTGTTCCACATCTGGCAGATGGGTCTAATGTAGGGAAGTGGATGATGGAAATACACAATGCAAAAAAGGATCTGGTAAGAGGAAAGAGAGGAAGGTAGCCTGATGTCTGGGAAATAAGAGAACCCGTCATTGCACAGCTTGCAAAGCTCACCACCGCCCCCCTCCATGGCAGACAAGGTCTACTGAGACCCTGAGTCCTGTTGCTGAATAATTACTAAACATTTCTTTAAACTGTGGTAATCATAATATTGCCTTTCTGTGTACGTTTCCAAACCAGCCACTTTCAATAACAACTGTAAAAGCCACACTGACCTAGAGACATCTGTCAACACTTCAGTCCCAATGAACCTCAAATCCTTGGTTGCTTCTAACTCGCATCATGTTTTTAGTTGTTTGTCCCCCCATTAGACAATAGAATTCTTTCTCTAGTAGCCAGCCAGTTTATAGTAATGGAATATCTGAATATCCATTGTCTTCACAGTATATATAAATGGAATATCTTGAAAAGCCTGGGTCTGATCCTGCATATACTTACTCCTGAGCATATTGCTCTCTACTTTGAATAGCCCCATAGAAATCCCGGGAGCTATTCAAACTAGTAAGTGTTTGCAGGTTTAGACCCTAGATTAGTCACTACAGTACTAAAAATTCTTACAGGCGGCCCCCAATGAATAGCAAGATCTTGAGCTCATCCAGAAGACTTCTGTACTGACCATATTTAAATCCCTCTCGAAGAGCCACTTCTGCCAAGCAGCTTACAATGCCTCAGGTTGACTTGGATACAAACTGTATACACAGGGGCCTTTGTTGTTCCCCTTCCCCTAACTTCAATCTATTTGCCTGTCCTTAGATTGTGAGCATTCCAGAACTAGGACTATCCTTCAAGTGTTTGGAAAGTCCTTGCATGTTGTGGGTGTGTAACAGGCTGCTAGGCCCCTTTAAGGACTAGGGTGCAGGCTGCCCTGTTCTAGAAAGGCACCCAGCAGGGCAAGTGCTGGGAATCACTTGACCCAGCCGGACAGCATTTAGTGCATGGGGCTGAGGATTCCCAGCCAGGTGACATACAGGAGAGCCCCAGCTCCATGAAGGAGGTTAGAATTCTGAGTGAACTGCGAGTGCATCTTCCTGCACCTGTGGTGGAAGACTGAGGACGTAGGTGTGACTCATGCCCCAGGCTGGCGGAAGATACAGTGCATTAAGCTATTGAAGGTCTGAGGGCCACACAATGTTGATCAAAGAACAGGACTATCCTTTTTTTATTATTTTCCAGGGTGTGTGTGTGTGTGTGTGTGTGTGTGTGTGTGTGTGTGTGTGTGTGTGTGTGTGTGTGTGTGTGTGTTTTCACGCGCATGTGTGCTGGTGATTGGGTCTACCAGCCTACAGAGTGCTACTGTAAATAAATAAATACATATATTTGCATGGTGCCAGTGGTAACAAAGAATGGTTGATTCTTCCCTCTTCTTCTCAGTTGCCTCCCCCTGCTCTTCATTAGGGCAATAGGCTTCCTCTGACCTTTTCGGCATCTACATTATGAATACATGGAAAATCTTTCCCAAAAAACTGCTACTGAAAGTGTGCTTCTAACATGCTATCCTGCATGTAACTTGCTGGCTTATGTTTTGTAAAAACAATGAAATATTCATAGAAAAACAAGAGCAGCAAATAAACATAGCACAGAGGGAAAAGCAAGCATGATAAGAGTGCACTTTTTAAATTATTTCATGAAAAAATATATATATAGCAATCTTTGGAAGCCTCCTGGGTACAACACAAGTCTTAAGTTAGGCCTATCAATTTAAATTGGCTCCAACTTGCTTTCTTACTACATCAAATTAATTTGCTTGGCTCAGTTCCTCCTTTGGTGTGGTAACTCGTATCAAATATCTACCACACAAGCTGTTTAAAATGGGCAATTCTCTACTCAGATAAAGCTAAATATTTCACTCATAACAAGCATAGTCATCCAAGATTAGAGTTAAAAATAATGCCAGGGTGATAGGAGAGACACAAGAGTACCCTGACTTATGGAGGACAAAGTTTCAAAGAGTTGGAGGGGATAGGTTTAGAAGGAGGTTCAGGGGGTGGCATACTGAAAACTGTTCAAATTTTAAATTATCACTCTAAATTCTCATTGGTTTTCCTGGTCCTCCTTGAAGGCTAGTGGGCTCTGTAAGGAAACATGTGATGTGGTTCTAGCAGCAGCAGACAATCTGCAAAGAGTCAGCCAAGGGTAAGGCATTGGGGTGTGCCTTTCTGAATTAGGGAGCAGTCTGTTTTGTCTCTTTGTTTGTAGTTCTTGTTTGTTAGAAAGTATTAAATTGTAACCTTCCAGAAATAATGCTATGTTTTTATATAATTTTTCTGTGTGTAGGCCGTGAACAGAATACATGAGATCACTCTAAATCCTTTCATTCTGGAAGTCAGGATATAAAATTTCCTTTTCCTGAAATTTACTGGTACTTCCTAGTTTCAGCCTGTCTGGTAATATTATGGGGCCTATTTTTTTTTAAATGCTTTGTACCTTGTGTAGTTATTTCCGCTTGCAAAAAGTGCACGTACAGCACAACTAAATCCGACAGGTAGCATTTTGCACATGTGTAAGCAACTATGCAAAGCACATAGTCCTGGAGAATCAGTCCCCATAGGAACAGCCCCTCTTATTGGCCTGCTCACAGGCTGTTCTTGTCTACACCGACCGCCAAGTTATGGCCAGCACTGTGTTAGCTAACTTGACTTCTCCATGTCACCTGCTAATATGATAAAATATTACAGTAAAGCAAAAAGAGCATGAAACCTGTGTCCACTGCTTCATCCTATTTGTGCCCATCCATAAGCCCCAGTTGCACTTTGAAACACAGTAAGCTTGTGCTCAATTCCGTATACCACAAAAGGGCTTAGAAGATCAAGGCCGTGGGATAAATTTGACACCCCATGTACAAAGAAGTGATTGGTGCAAAACAACAAAATATAAAAGACATACAATCCAGTGGTATTGTGTGCCAGTGCCTAGCCTTCAATTATAGCAAATATCCATTGTGCACTTGAATCATGCAATAATCACCACAGAAGTGTCCCTTCAAATCATTATCTAATGGGGTTAAAAAAATACTGGTTTTCCATGGAGACATTATTTCTGCAGATCTAAGGTCTCTGTAATCAGAATCAGTTTTCCTTTTCCATCCTTCTTTTTTATTTTAACTCCATACAGTAGGCTTATCACATCTTGGCTTTCATTCAGTTAAGATCCCTGGAGATACTTTACCATAAGATTGCCATACTTAGACTTGATGTTCCAAGAAAAACACATCAATGTAACATTTTTGAAAGGCCAAGTTGTTTCCTGTTGTCCCTTAGGAGGCAATATCACTTCGTCCTATCGTTATTTAAATGTACCCAGAGCTTCTTGGCACTGTGCCTGAACAGAGCTGTCAAGACTGTAAATTCAGGTTATAACCTAAGGAGCATTCACAATCTTATCTGCTCCCAAGTTGCCAGCATCAAAAGAAATATTGAGAACACAGCCAGCTTTCTGCAGTTCTGAAATATGCAGTTGCAGTGTCTCCTAACTTACATTGGAAGAAAGTAGAGCAGCTACTTGTGGGAGGGCAATAAAGTGTAGGTCCCTTCCTGTGGTTGTAGGCGGGAGCCCAGCTGAGCAGGTGTTAGGAGTGTGTGTGTCATGAAGGACAGTTTCTAACAGGTTTAAAGGGAGCTGTGTGCAAGAGTGTAGTCCTATTCATAATAAACCATGTGCTGGCAATCATAGGGTTCAACTTCCCCCCCACGCTAGTGGGTGCTCATGCGCCCCTGCCTTTGGCCCCACCCCAACTCCTCCCTTTCCCCACCCCAGCCCCATACCTATTCCAATCCCTTCCCCAAAGTCCCCGCCCCAACTCCGCCCCCTCCCTGACCCTATTGGACCCCTTCCCCAAATCCCTGTCCCAGCCCCGCTTCTTCCCCAAGTGTGCAGCATTCCCCCCTCCCTCCCAGCGCTTGCTGCACAAATCAGCTGTTTCGTGGCACAAGCGCTGGGAGCCAGGACGAAAAAGCAGGCATGCGGTGCGCCCAGGGGAGGAGGTGGAGGCAGAACGGAGGCAGAGGTGAGCTGGGGTGGGGCGAGGAGCTGCCGGTGGGTGCTAAGCACCCACCAATTTTTCCCCATGGGTGCTCCAGCCCCAGAGAACCCATAAAGTCGATGACTATGCTGGCAATAGTGATCATTAGTGCTGTAGGGAGACTCCTAATGGTTGTTATATTGAAGCCATATCTAAACCAGGGGTCAGCAACCTCTGGCACGCAGCTCACCAGGGTAAGTACCCTGGCGGGCCGGGCCAGTTTGTTTACCTGCCGCGTTGGCAGGTTCGGCCGATCATGGTTCCCGCTGGCCACGGTTCACTGTCCCAGGCTAAAGGGGGTGGCGGGAAGCTGCGGCCAACATATCCCTCACCTGCACCACTTCCCGTCTCCCCCATTGGCCTGGGATGGTGAACCGGGGCCACTGGGAGCCGCGGTCCGCCAAGCCTGCTGACGCAGCAGGTAAACAAACTGGCCCAGCTCGCCAGGGTGCTTACCCTGGTGAGCTGCGTGACAGAGGTTGCCAACCCCTGATCTAGAGGGTCCCATCATGTTACATACTTGGCTAATACATATAGACAGAAAGGCCCTGCCCCAAAGAGCAAAGTAGGCAAAGAAAGTATTACTACCTAATAGAGAGCTGAGGTAAGTTACCCAAAGTCATGAAGGAAGTTAGTGGCAATGCTGGGAATTGAGCCTACATTTCCTGAGTCCAGTCCAGTGCTGTATTTACAAATCCATCTTTTTTCTCTACATAATACACACAGAGATAGACACACACTTGCGAAACTGGTTTGTGATGCTGTCATTGTGTGTTTATCTGCAGTACAAGCCACACACCAGTTTTCTCGGGTAGGTTTGAAGGGCAAGCCCTGAAGAAAGCCAAGAACACAACTAAGACACATTATTTTTTCTTTACACTTCTCCTTTTCCATTATCTTCCTCTTTGGATTAGTACCAATACTGAATACTGCATGAAATGGAAAGCAAACTATGCAACCCCCACAAAATTAACTCTCCTCCTGCATAAGTAATGAACAGGGAAAGGAGTTTGATCTGAAGAAGTCAAAATTAGGAGTAACAGATAGAACTGAGCAAAGAAGAATTTACTCTGAATATTAAGAAATACATTTTAGTGTGGAGAGGAAACAGATTGTGGATTAATTCCCAGATGGGGGAATGACTCGACTCATTTAAAACTCCACTGCAGTGGGCACTCCTTCACTGGCAGCAGGATAAACTGGATGTGCTAAACTTCAATTTCTCTGATTCTCCTAACACCATGCCGTGAAGTCACTTCCTGACAATCATAAAAAGGTGATACTTCTAGTAGTGAACCAGATTGGAGGCTACTGAAGAAGGCTGGAGCTGCATTTTCATTCATTAAATTAATGAATCCAATTATGTGTGCACTTTAACTCCAATTTTGTTTTTGCAAGTTCTACCTTAAGAAAATGCGGCCCGTATGCCATTTATTGTAAATTATGTGAATGTTTTGAAGTAATTTTATCATTTATATGTACTCAGAACAGTGGAGTGAACTGGAATGGTGAAAATATCTCTGTAAATTCATTAGGATTCTCAAATTTTAAAGAAAATGTCTTCCCGCTTCAGCATTTCCTGAGAACCTGAGAGTGGAAGGACTTTCTAACTTTGAAATGCTTCTCTGCAAAATATATTTTTAATGCTTCTGGCGAAGCCTCCCCAAAGATTTGTCAGACGCTAAGATTTGCTGCCCTCTGCCAGCAAGGAGAGAGGAATCCCATTACTGGTCACACAACATGAGAATTCAGAACTCTTGTTTAACATCTTACAAGGGACTCTAGCATGAATACCAGGAAGAGGGGAAACATAGGAGCTCTCTGGAGATAAAATCCTGATTAATACCCCTTCTCTGGATTCACAAGTGGAATAAATTACATTCGTCCTCTGCTCAAAGCAGAAATAATATAAGTAAAGTAGTGACACAGTCCTTTCTACTGTTACAATAACCTGAAAAAAGCAAACCATTGGCTTTTTCCTCTCTCTCAGACTTTCAGCAATCCATTCCAGGCCTGCATCCATCATACAAACCTGCATGGTATGCAACATTGCTAAAATATTTTTAAATAACCAGCTCCTTCCTAATTAACGTGGTACCACATGTACTACGAGCAGATGCTAAACTGTATATACAAACAGTAAAAGCAGCAAAGAGTCCTGTGGCACCTTATAGACTAACAGAAAAGTTAGTCTATAAGGTGCCACAGGACTCTTTGCTGCTTTTACAGATCCAGACTAACACGGCTACCCCTCTGATACTATACAAACAGTGTTAACTACATTCATTGCAGCCTTATAGTTAGGGCTAATGACAAAGTTAGTGATCTCGCCATCTGTGCACCTGAGCTTGGATGGAGCTTGGAAGTCCTGACTGTCAGCTGTGCCGAGCACTCATGGTTCCTGATGACCTCCAGGGGAACTGTGGGTGCTTAGTACTTTTGTGAGTGAGTCCCCTGTTGCTTTTGACAAGTGAGAAGGAACACTGATCGTCTCTTTGCCTCTGTAACATAGCTGAATTCTACTGACAGCTGCAGGTAAAGTTGCCTATGCATTTCCATTCTGAGCCTCTGTTTTGAGTCACTCAACCTTCTGAAAATTTTACCTATCACACCTTGTTCTCGTAGTCATGACCGGAGGAAGTTTGAAAGTTTGTCTTTCTCACTAACAGAAGTTGGTCCAACATTATCTCATCTACCCATCACATCTGACATTTGCCATCCCTGGGGTGAAATTATAGAGGATATATTACCTTGTTATTTGGCATGCACATCTGGAACAATGTCTAATTCTTGTGTCCACAGTTCAACAGTAGTACTGATACATTGCAGATGTTTCAGAGAAGAAACATGAGAATGCTTAAATGACGATTATAGGATTGGAAAATGTGCCTAGAGTCTATCTATTTAGCTTCACAAAGAGAAAGTTAAAGGGTGACAATCAATTTATAACTACCTACATGGGAAACATTTTGATAATGGGTTCCTTGGTCTAGCAAAGGTATAATCAGAGACTATGGCTGGAAGTTGAAGCTAGACAAATTCAGACTGGAAATAAAGTGCAAATTTTTAACAGTGAAGGTGCAATTTACCAAGAGTTATAATAGATTCTCCATAATGGGCAATTTTTAAATGAAGGGTTGAGGTTTTTTTTTAAAAAACAATATTGTTATGGGTTCCACACACAGCCTGGAAGAGGCACTCTTGCAATGTGTGGCACACTGGCTTTCTACCCATATAGTGCCTCTGCTGATGGTCACTCCATCACTGTGGTAGTCTTTCTATCCATAATTCACATTGCTTCCTCTTTACAACTCAGATCGCCATCTAGGTCACTGTATGCTTGCCACCCACCCACACTTTCCACGGTATCAAAGTCTCACCAGACCAGCTGCCAGATTGCAGTTCCAACAAGACTGTGCTATGTCTCAGTGGCCAGCAGAGGAACCCAGGCCTTCCCTCTACCCTGAGTTCCAGCCCAGGGATCCTATAACCAGCAGCCAAGGTCTATGCAATCCCCCTCCTTGCTGCTCCTTGCTTGTTTCCCTGGGCATCTTCCTACTTAGCTATCTCAGGCTTTCTTTCTCTGCAGCTCCTCTAGGGTTGACTCTTCTTCCAAGGCTAGAATGCCAGGGATTGTTTCCTCCTCCCCACTTCTCTACTCCAGAGAGTGACTACAGAGTTCTTGCAGCCCCTCTTTTTTCTATCTTTCTTTCTCTTCCTGTCATTTTATGGCACAGCAGCCTGAGCATGTGAGGTTATGGCCACCACCTATCACAGTTTTAGATTAAGCAAAAACCTATATCCTTTCACCCAGTCCTATATCTTTAAAGGCACTTTTATGCTTTCTTAATGTAACCTCACTTTCCTGGTACACACTCTAATCCTTTCAGGCTATATTTTTTCACCTGAAGGCATCTCTGTTCTTCACAAAGAGTTTCTCTTTTGGTAGAATTCTACCTGCATTGCCCAGCAGATGCTCAACTGTTTCTTGGACTTGCATGTGTCACACAGCATCTCTTTGTGCTGGTTTAGTAAATACACTTCTACCTCGATATAACGCTGTCCTCGGGAGCCAAAAAATCTTACCGTGTTATAGGTGAAACCGCATTATATTGAACTTGCTTTGATCCACCAAAGTGCGCAGCCCTGCCCCGCTGGAGTGCTGCTTTACCAAGTTATATCCAAATTCGTGTTATATCGGGATAGAGGTGTATAAATTATAGGTGTATAAATTCAGGTCACAGTGACCTGTTGGCATGCTAAATATAGTTACTTCACTTCTAACAGCTATTAAGTGTACCATTATCGTCAAGTTTAGAATATATTTCATAGAAACTTTGTCCTTTTCTCTCTTTGGTCTATAGTTCGTGCCATTCCTTCTCAAGTTTTCTCTGAACCAAACTGTTAAAGTTTTGTTTACTCAGAGGGATCTTTATATCAACCTCCTCCATTTTTAAGGCATTTTTTGAAACTTTAGCTGCCATTTCATTGCTCAGAATCCCAACATGCACCAGAATCCACACTATGACTATATGTACACGTAATTGTACTATCTCAATAGTTAAAACAATATTTCATGGATTAAATCATTCCTGATTTCCAAGGCTAATTGCTATTATATATGGTAAAGCATCAGATAGGATAGCAGTCATAGTTGGGCATACATCCCTTATCCAGGTCCATGCCAACAGTATGCGCATCAATTCATTCATCATAATAGCCACAAAATTCCAAAATTTTAATTCCAAATTCAGGGATATAAAAGACCATTCCCACTCTACCTGTGTCGAGCTGTCAATATGAATTTGGCAATGCTGACCCCATTTGCTGTGTATAAACTCATCAACCTTGGTAGTCAGATTTGACCAGCCTAGTCTTCCCTTTGTTTTATCATATAATTTCAAATCCATAACAGGAGAGAATTGTACAGCTATAGTTTGATTTCCCATGACTAAACATTTTAATTTCTTCCAGACCTTTTTCACCCAAGTATTTTGCCACTTTTGACCCTGTTAGCATGTAGGAATTTGTGGCACGGTCATGGGGTCCAGTCACTGCTAGGGCGCCTCCTCCTGGTTGCTCTGGCTATTGATTCTTCGCAGGTACGACACCCCCTTCTGTTAGATCCTCTCCCTGTGGTCTCTCTCGCCATTTCTCTAGTACTGCAGGTGCTTGTTCTTCGTGACTTAGCCCTCTGGCCAGGTCACTATAGTCCTCCCCTTCTAGGGTGCCAAAGTCCCACTGGACAACCATCCTAGGCAGTCTGTGGTTGTTAGGGGAACCCAGGCCTGCCAACTACTCCAGGTTCCAGTCCAAGGACTCTGGCAAATGTGGTCTGTTTTCCCTTGGATACCCTCTTTCCCTAAACTCCTTCCTACAGCTTCTGGCTCCTGCCTCTCTGAGTGTACCAGCTAAACTTCCTCTTCCAAGGGAGTAACTGCAGATTAGTAAACTCCATAGTCTTAAATGTACCTCCCTACTCCCGGCAGTGACTGCGGCCTACTTCCTCTGCAACCGCTTTCTGTTGTCAATGTACTGGCTTTATACCAGGGCCTCCTGTGTTACTCTTATCTTCATGATTTCCATTAACCCAAAAGGTTAAATCTAACAATTTCATCCTGAAATTTATAGGTATTTCTCCAGTTGCTACCTGCCGCACGCACAACTGAGTCCTAATACTCACACCACATGTGATTCTCTGGGCTTGGGCTTGGATAGTCTAATTTTTTATAGTGTTGATTTAGAAAGTAAATCATAGGCATAGCATCCATAATCTATAACTGGTCTTATTATTGCCCTATACAGCATCAACAACATGTTCTTATCTGCACACTCAATTGTTCCCAGAAATGCTTTTAAGCAGATGCATTCAAATGTCTTTACATTTAATTTTGCTATGATCTATATGACCCTTCCAAGTTACTTTATCAAACATAACTCCTAAGAATGTAAAATTTTGAACTACCTGTATTTTTTTCTGTATAAAAATATAGGTTTTATTCTTTCCCAGTCTTCCTTTTTGTGAAGATCATTCCCTTTGTTTTAGCAAGTGAGAACTTAAATCCCTAAATATCTCCCCAATCTGAAATCCCCATGGGCACCTCATTGGTTCTCTCCACAACTATCCTAAATCTTCCATGTTTGGCCCCTAAAGCACAGGCATTCACAAATAGAGTAATACCTATTCCTGCTCCTATACTTTCCAGGAGATCCTTAATCATAATGTTAAACAGGATTGGGCTGATAACGCTCTCCTGTGAAATGCCATTAGTAAGTTTATAAATATTTGACAAAGCTGTCCCCACCCTGACTTGTATGGTTCTCTCTCTTAATAAGTCTCTTATCCACCAGAACATTCTCTCTTATTCCAATTGTGCTAGTTTATACAGCAAGCCTTCCTTCTATAGCATGTCATACGCTTTTTCAGTGTCTCAAACGCTCTGTGCCTCATGGTTTTTTGTATTTTTTTCTAGTCTTGCAGTATGATCAACTGTGCATCTTCTTTTTCTGAAGTCATTTGTTATACAGTTTATATCGTTTTTCCAAGTATGCTACTAATATAATTTATCATTCTTTCTATAATTTTGCACACATATTGTGTGAAGACAGTAAGTTGATATGCATCAGGTCTTGTTTGTACTTTACTAGGTTTTCCTTCAGTATAACCACCACTTGCTTCCATTCTGCTGATAATATTCCTTTTTCTCGATATACTAGTATGTAATTACAATAAAACTCATAAATTCCCTTTCACTGGGTGCTTAAGCATTGCATTACATACGTTATCTTTACCTGGGTCTGCATTTTTAAATTTTGTTTAAGGTTTGAGTTCTTGTATGCTGAAATTTTCATTCAGTGTGTCATCTTTATGTTCTATGCAGATTGTAAGAGCTCACAATTTTCTTCAGCAAACTTTTTTTGTTCACAAAACTCTTTGTTGTATATCACTACTAACTTTTGGAACTGTTGCTAAAATGTCTGTTTTTCCTAAGTTTGAACTTTCAATTTTATCATTTACTATAAGTCCAGGTGTAAATTTTGTTTTTCCTTTGTATCCTATTCTGTTCGTTCCCTCTGAAGCACCTCCTATTGGCCACTGTCAGAAGACAGGATACTAGGCTAGATGGACCACCAGTCTGACCCAGCATAGCCATTCTTCTATTATGTTCTTATACTTTTAATTTGTTTATATAGCTCTGAAACTTTGGAATCTTTATTCATTTTCCCATAGTACTTTCTTCAACTCTTTGCCTTTTTAATAATTCTTTGTGCCACTACTTTGTCTTTTATATTTAAATCTTTGTTATGCATTGTACTTTTTACTTGTTTGTATACCTTATTTCTTTAATTGCAGCTTTACAATCTTCATTCCACCAGGAAACTGAATTTGAGTTTGTGGCAAATTGATGTCTTATATATAGTTAGATTGGCTACTACTACTACAACTCCCTTTATCATATTATCATGAAATTCCTCTCAGTTATCACTTATACAATTGGTATTTAGATACTCAGCACACTTACTCCTAAAGAATCTTCCATTTACTTTTCTAAGGCCTCAAGTAAGAATTCCTTCAGTGTTTGCAATATTAGCTTAGCCTTGATATGTAATTGGCATAGGGATGTGATCATTACCCATTCCATCTTTTTTATAGATTTCCCAGCTGTATTTACTTACTATATTGCTTCTTGCAATTCCCAGATATAAACCTGAAAAGGTTCCATCTACTGAATTAAATCTAGTAGGAGCCCCAGTATTGAACTATACCAAGTTGTGCATGTCAATGAACTGTTCCAGGCATTTGCCATTATATTCGGTTTTCCTGCTTCCCCATAATTCATTATGGCTATTAAGGTGTGTACAAATAATATACAGGTGTTTGACACCCTTATCTAGCTCTTCCACTTCTAGATTGTCTAGTGTTTTTGTTTGTTTGTTTTGTTTTTACATGGGCTATAAACATTAAAGATTCATATAAAGGTGCTATTATTCTGCAGAGGAATCGCAAGAGTACTGTACTCAAAACTTAAGTTCTGTACATCTATTTCAACTAACCAAGACCTTCCTTTGTAAACACAGAGACCCTTCCTCCTCTTATTTCTCTATCATATCTGCTTACATCATATGCTGAACGTCTATGCATAAGTTCTCACTAATCAAGTTTCTTTTAAACATCACATCGGGTTTGAATTCCATGTTTTCTCTAATTCCTGAAAAATGTGTTATTAAACCCTGTATGTTCCAGCAAAAAACCCCATGAAAATGGTGTTGTTTTAAGCTGCATTGCCTTAATTTAAAATGGCATGAATGTGGTCTATCAAGACATTGCCTATATGCAAATACTCTTCTGCCATTTCTGTTATTCTTTCAGTCTTTTTCCTGTTGGAAAAGTTCAGTTTAATCACTTCTATCATGAATTCTATAAATGTATTTGCCTACAAGCAGTACATTTTTGCCTATTCCCCTTATATAAGAATGACCAGTGGTCTGTTCCAGTATGGCTAATCTAGCCCATTATCCTGCCTTCTGACAGTGGCTGATGCAACATACTTCAAAGGAGATGAAAACAGTGCAATTTATTAGAGGTTTACGGACACACAGAGGATGGGGTCCCTGGCCATCTTGGCTAACAGACATTGATGGATTTATCCTCCATGAACTTATCTAATTCTTTTTTGAACCAAGTCATACTTTTGGCCTTCACGGTATCCCCTCGCAATGAGTTTGATAGGTGGACTGTGCGCTGCTCCAAAGTACTTCGTTACGTTTGTTTTAAACCTGCTGCCTATTAATGTCATTGGGTGACCCCTGGTTCTTGTGTAATGTGCAGGGATAAATAACACTTCCTTATTTGCTTTCTTCACACCATTGATTATTTTATAGACTGCTATCAAATCCCGCCCCTCTTAGTCATCTTTTTTCTAAGATGACCAGCCCCAATCTTTTTAATCTCTCCCCCTATAGAAGCTATTCAATACCCCTAATTATTTTCATTGCCCTTTGCTGTACTTTTTTCCAATTCTAATATATCTTTTTTTAGATGGAGAAACCTGTACCGCGTGCAGTATTCAAGGTGTGGGTGTAACATGATTTATATAGTGTCATTACAATATTTTCTGTGTTATTATCTTTCTTTCCTAATGGTTCCTAACATTCTGTTCACTTTTTTGACTGTTGCTGCACATCGAGCAGATGTTTTCACAGAACTATCCACTATGACTCCTTGATCTTTCTTGAGTGATAACTAATTTAGTCCCCATCCATTTGTATGTCTAGTTAGGATTATGTGCCTTACTTTGCATTTATCAACTTTGAATTTAATCTGCCATTTTGTTGCCCAGTCACCCAGTTTTGTATGATCCCTTTGTAACTCTTAACAGTCTGCCTTTTACTTAGCTATCTTGGGTAATTTTTGTATCATCTGCATACTTTGCCACCTCACTGTTCACCCCTTTTTCCAGGTCATTTATGAATATGTTGAATAGGACCGGTCCCACTACAGAGCCTTGGGGAACCCAACTATTTACCTTTACACTGTAAAAACTGACCATTGATTCCTACCCTTTGTTTCCTATCTTAACCAATCACTTTGGTTAAAAGTCTTTGGTGAAGGACCTTGTCAAAGACTTTCTGAAAGTTAAGTAGATTATATCCATTGGGTCACCCTTGTCCCATATTTGTTTGTTTCCCTCAAAGAATTCTACATAGCCTTTTATTCTATTTAAAGTGAATTTTTGTAATGTGGTAATACACCATCATGAGTTTGGCTCTGACTGCTACAGTTTCAAGCTTAACAGAATGAAAGTCACCTCTGCTACTTGCTTCAGATTTAGTCTCTAGGAACACAAAGATCAAGGGTAGTGATGACACCTACGTTCACAAGTACAATTTCTTCTCTGTTTTACAAGTTTTATTAAAGTTACAATTAAAGTTATGATTATCCAAGCATATAGAAATTCTATACAGGCCTATGCACAAGTTACAAATATAGTTATACTCACATCCTTAACTATAGCGTTAGGGTCTGATGAGTCTCTCATGGCTTGATCATCAATAGAGGGATGGTTCCTGCTGGAGTTTCCCAAAAGGACCTCAATTTTCCTAATCTAGGCACCCTCTTTTATAATGTGATTCTGTCTATACATACATTCTGTGCATGTCCATAAAAGTGTCAACCCTCTTTTCTCTTATTGGTCTGTGTCCCCTAGAATTTAAGGGATCCTGATTTTCTATAGGCTGTGTAATTTCCCTTAGCATTGATGTACAACCTGTATCCTGTGGTTAAGACATGTACAGTATTTTAATGATCCTATATTAATTTTCTGAGTAATTTTTTGCAATATTTCCACTTGGTACATCTTTTCCCATAAAACTATCAGATTATTTTCCGGTCATTGGCTTATGTCATCATTTCTTGTCTCCAAGGCCTAAAATAGCTAAACTGAAATCTTGCAGGCATTTCAGCTTGTCTTATTTATGTCTGATACATGATTCTTCTAAATACTGATCAATCTTATACTTTTATAATCCTACAAAATAACTCTAATTAACATACAATACATATAATATTACATGTTAATTAATCATAATATCACACAAATTAATAATAAACTAAAATCATTGGCTACATCTAATAGATTGGTGAAGTATGATTTCACTTTCCAAAAGCCATGTTGATTCTTTTCCAACATAGCATGTTCATCTATGTGTCTAACTATTCTGTTCTTTACTAGAGTTTCAACCAGCTTGCCTGGTACTGAAGGTGGGCTTACTGGCCTGTAACTGATAACATCAGTTCAGGAGTCTTATTTAACAAAAACAAAACAAAAATCAGTGTTACATTAGCTATCCACCAGTCATCTGGTACGGAGTCTGATTTAAGTAATAGGGTACATACCACAGCTAGTTCTGCAATTTTCTATTTGAAATCCTTCAGAACTCTTGGGTGAATACCATCTGGTCCTAGTGACTTATTACTGTTTAATTTATCAATTTGTTCCCAAACCCCCTGTTGACAAATCAGTTTGGGACAGTTCCTCAGATTGATCACCTAAAAGGAGTGTCTCAGATGTGGGAATCTCCCTCACATACTCTTTAGTGAAGACTGATGCAGAAAATTCATTTATCTTCTGTTCAACGGCTTTGTCTTCATTGGGTGATCCTTTACCACTTTGATCATTCAATGGCCCCACTGACTGTTTGGCAGGCTTCCTGCTTTTGATGTATATAAAAAAAAATGCTGTTATTTTGTGTGTCTTTTGCTAGTTGCTTTTCAAATTCTTTGTTCATATTTGTTTATACTGTTACACTTCACTTGCCAGAGTTGATATGTTTGTTTCTCATTTCCTCCATAGGATTTGACTACCATTTTTTAGATGTCTTTTTGCCTCTAACTGCCTCTTTTACTCTGTTTAGCTATGGTGGCATTTTTTTTTTTTAGTCCTTTTACTGGTTTTTTTGCCCTATTTGGGGCATACAGACGGTGTTTCTAAAAAATTCCCATGCAGCTTGCAGGCTTTTCGCTCTTGTGACTGTTCCTTTTCATTTCTGTTTCACTGGCTTCCTCATTTTTGTGTAACTTTGTGTAACTTCCCCTTTTTGAAGTTAAATGCTACTGTGGAGGGTTTCTTTAGTATTTCCCCCTGTGCATATACACAAGGATGTTAAATTTAAATTACATTATGGTTGCTATTATTGAGCGGTTCAGCTATATTCACTTTTTGGACCAGAACCTTCGCTCCACCTAGGACTAAATCAAGAATTGCCTGTCTCTTTTGGGGTGCCAGGACTAGTGGCTCCAAGAAGCCGTCATTAATGATGTCTAGAAATGTAATGCCTGCACTCCTTCCTGAGAGGACATGTTCCCAGTCAATAGGCAGTGGCATATTATCGTCTAGGCCAAGGGTGGCAAATTTGCAGGGGCAGCAAATTTGCTCATGACTCCTCCCCAGCTCCATCCCTTCCCCAGATCCCCAGCCCGCCTCCTCCCTCAGGCGTGCCATGCTTCCCTCCTTCCACCTCCCTCCCAGGCTTGCTGCATGAAAGCGCTGGGAGGGAGGCAGGTTGAAGTGAGTAGCGGTGCACTTGGAGGAGGCAGAGCAGAGGTGAGCTGGGGCCTGCGGGTGCAGGGAGTAACCTGGAGGGGGCCAGGAACCGCTCCCCACCCCAGCTCACCTCCACTCCACCACTGCCATCCCCTGAGCATGCTGCAACTCTCCTTCTCCCCGCTCCCTCCCAGGCTTACCGGGGGGGAGCAGAGGTGAGCTGGCGGGAGAGGGGGTGGCAATTTTTTGAGGGCCTAGGGGGGCCAAATTAGTTAATCTACCACTGTCAATAGGGGAATAGTCAAAATCCCCCGTTGTTACTAGGTTTTCTGTTTTAGCAGCCTCTCTAATCTCGCTGAGCATTTCAGTCGTCGTCACCATCATGGTCAGGATGTCAGCAGTGTATTATTGCTGCTGTGCTCTTATTATTCAAGCATGGAATTTCTATCCAGAGAGATTCTACGATACTGTTTGATTCATTTAAGATTTTCTTTCCTGACCTGCATGAGTTGTAACAGTAGCTCTCTCTCATCCCCTCCCACTGCCATTTTCCTCTTTCTCCACATGCCACTATGAGTATCTTTTGGTGGCTTCTGCACAGGCTAATTTTCTGTAACTGTCTAGCTCATTCAGCTGCTACACACTCTTTATGTGCTCTACTGTGCTTAGCCCTGCAGTTGCTGCATGTTAATTCTGTTCCTTCCATACATTTCTTATACGAGAGTTCTGCTCCATGTGCCCAAACCTTTGACATTTATAACACCTCAAAGGAGACTGGAATATATGGTTTAACCCAGAAGAGTTGATATCCTGTTTAACCCTGTCAGGTAGTATTGAGTCTTTATGTTTCTCAGATGGCTGTGGATGGTTGGGTTCTTCTCCTTTCCTGCTAATCAGTCACTTAACAAACAACACTTGGTCCTTGTCTATACCCCTTTTAACTTCATCTTCCATCAGGCCTAGTGGAATCTCATATGTTACTCCTCCTTGTGTCAAATTTAGGTGGCTAGCAAATTACTTTTATTTTCCCTAAAGTTTTAATACATTTCTCAGCCTGTTCCTTACATGTACCTTCTACTAGTATCTGTCCACCCTGCATTCTTTTAGCTCTTAATGTTGCTCAGATATATTGCCTAATCCATTCTGCTGTTTTAAGGGATTCATATCTCTTCTCTTTACATCTTCAGCTAGTGATTTGATTAGAAGATGTTGATCCTTTTCCTTATTTTTTTTCCCAATCCCTATCTGCTCCCTCTTCTTGAGATACAGATGTTTTGGTTAATTTTTCTTCTGAAGGCATTCCTCATCCCTTATTGCTTCTCCTTTGTTTTCCAACATAACTTCCAGATTTTCCCTGTCAGCCTCCATTTCCCCATCTATCCATCCAGCCCTCCAAAGCCACCCCTGAGTTCCAAGCCCTAATTCCCAGCCTACTCTGCTTCCACAGAGCCCAGGCCAACCACTTTCTCCTACAAACTTCCTGGCTTTATAATCACCATCCATCTCCTCCCCAGCTAGGTGTCATTATCAATTATGCCTGGCTCTCTCTCTTTCTCACAGGTGCTGCCAGGTATGTTAATTTGCCTCTCAGGCCCACATTAAGCCCTTCAGGGCCTGTGTGCCACACATACCCCATCACAGGTATATCCTAGTGCAAAAGGAATTAGTTCAGGGAAATTCTATGGCCTGTGTTATACAGGGGTTAGACACAGTGGTCCCTTCTGGCCTGAGAATCTAGGAAATGTATGCCCAATTGAAGTCAGTGACAGTTATGCCATTGACTTCACTGGGAACAGTATTTCACCCCTGGTTCCAACCCAAAGATGTATTTTTTGGGCAGGGAGAGATGTTTAAGCAGAAATAGTTCAGCCATGTTTGGGTAGAAGGAGAGTGACAAAATACATTGTGTGCATTACAAAAATGTTTTTGCAAACTCTTTTATGACCAACTCCACAGCTGAAATGGCTGGAGGCTGGAAAATAGCTCTCTCCAAGGAAAAGTACCTTAGGGGATTAGGTGAAGTTTGTTCTGATTTGCCCAAGTTATGAGCCTTAAAAATGGTATGAGCTTTTGGCATGAGCCACACGTTTTTTACAATAGTACTTTTGCAGCAATGTTTGATAGGAATGTTTGCTCCTCTATGCATGCAAGTACAGCTCACTTAGCTATGTAGTGCACATGTGCATCGTTGAACAAGACAAGGTTACACAGCTTGTACCTAACTCACTTTCAGGAACTTTTTTCAGCATACAAAATCATACACAATCGTAGAAGATACTACGCCAGTCTAAATCTAACTCTGTAGAAAACAATCATTTCCTTTTGTTATTTGAGAAACACTAGGTGATGGTATAATTCAAGACTGTATAACATAAATACACAAGAGGGCAGAGTTAAAGTGGTGTAGGTGACCTTTTGAATTCTTTATCCATGTAATCTTAACATCATAAGGTATTTTTAGGTCAAATTTTATACATTTTGAAACAGGTTAAAAAGGATTAATGAATGATGAATAGATTTTATAAGCACATTGCAAGTATTTGGTATATGTTATAGTTGGTTATATTATAATAATTTCAGTAAATGGTGCAAAAGAGGCTTATAAGCCACGGTTAGGAAACACCTGTTGGACTCTATCAGTTGATTAATCAAGGACTAAATTAAACATCTATTAATCACGTATAAACCCTTTAAGAACTATTAATAATTGTACCATTAATATAAAGTGACTGTATTTTTTAATTACGTTCTGGTTAGAATATGGATTTCTTTGGAGACAGACCTGAGTATTACGAAGTGTGCTAGCTTTTAGAAGCTGGGGAGACAGTTGCTTTAACCTCTGATTGCTCAAAATTAGAGATGGGCCTGAGCCACAGATTTCATATCTGGATCTGAACTTTCCCAGTATTTGGGGGGCACTTGGATTCAAGGTTTTGCTTTGGACTCATCTCTACTTGGACTGTCTTGTATTGTGTACTTGTATAGTGTCCATCTGTATGGAGAGTGGGACTCAGATCCTGATGCGAGGCCTCTGGGAGCTGCTTGTAATACACATAATAATTATATGTTAAAAGTAAATAATTTACTTAAGGTCATATAGGTTGGCATGCTGTGATTCTTCTAATTCTTCAATGCGCTAGAGTCATGATCCTAGGAAAAGATTTTTGCGATGCTAAGCTCATCTTAGAAAATGCCTTAGGGCTCAGCTGGGGTTGTCTTTGGCTTACCAGCTTTGACACATGCATGCATAAACCTGATTATATTTTATAGTTCTCCCTTCACCCTCCTGTTAACACAATCAAGCAGAAAATAAGCCTAATGTTCATCACTGGAAATTTCAGAACTACCTGGTTTGCTTTCAGGACAGTCAGTACCAATGTATATTCAGCTAGAACAAAAGCCTGAAATAACATTAATCACCATAAAAGCAATGGAAATACAGAACCAGTACTATTAAAAATGCCTTATTTTGTTTTACAAATTCCACATCTGCAGACACTCCTGCAATGCCAAATCACAATGAGTAAGAGATTGAGTTATAACGTTAACTGAATTTCCTGGAGATTTTTTTTTTACTGTTTGTTTACTTATCTATCATGAAATCTATTTCTTGTGTCTGCACTTTTCCCTTATTTTTGCAGGGTTGAGGGTTTTATTTGTTAATCAAAATATACTGTTGGTGTAAAGTGCTGGACTGGCACCCAGGTTTCCAGAACATCCATTAAATGTCCATCAGCAGTGCAAGTTTCTCCATATGGTCCAACCAGTGTAACCCAACCCTGATGGCGGGGGGGACGGGGCACATCTGGGACTGTGATGGTAGTTTATTCTCCATAGCCCATCCAGACCTCAATATATCAGCAGAGAAGCCATCTCAGGAATATATATTGCCCCCATTAACACAGTGCTTCACAGTCCATAATGTATTTATCCTCATCAGACCCTCGTGAGGTAAGGAAGTGCTGTTGTCCCTATTTTACAGAGAGTAAGTGATTTGCCCAAGGTCAGGTAGGAAGTCTGTGGCAGAGCGAGGATTTGAACCTAGGTCTCATGAGTTAGTGCCCTAACTACTAGACCATCCTTCCTCTCTATTGCCAACAAAGACACCAGTTAACCTAAGCAATGGAAGTGATTTTTGAAGTTTGGACTCTTGATTTCATGGAAGAAAACCTGGAAAGGAAAATATATATAGTGGTATTCCCCAAGACTCCAGGGTGTTGGAGCAATTTGTAGAGTCTGGGAGCTGAGAGCCATTAAACCTAACTGTAAATCCTGTATGTGATGGAAACCATTCCAAGTTAGGGGATGCTGTCACACCCTAGTTCCAGCTCCTATGCCGGACTCTGCCCAGAAACCAAGCCCTGCTCTCAAGAGATACCAAATGAGACACTTCTCACAGTAGATTGTGCAGAACTTCATATGATTGTTCCTTATCTTTCTTGCCTGCTTTGATCAGCAGTGAAATTGTTAATATTGCTATTTAATTACTATAATTAGGCTTCAGAGTCAACACATCTTTATTGTCAATAAAGGCAGTTCATTTCTTTAAGAACCACTACTCCAGGCTGTCTGCAGACATCACTGCATCAGTTAACCTCATATGTACAGAAAGTTTTCCTTGCAGCCATTAGAACTAGAGAAAATGAAAGAGAAGATTTTGAAGTACAGTTATACAGCAATTTAAAAATAATCTACACTCATGCGGAAAATTAAATGGCTGCATAATTGTATTATACATGGAGCCCTGTCTGTGGTTCAATGATTCTTCATTCCAGGCCTACCAGTAAAACAGCCATAAGCTATTACAGCTTATAAATACAGGAACTTCGTATTTTTATATGTATTGCACAAAGAATAGCTCATTTTAAATGTCATTTATCGACTCAGAAAAAAATGCACACTATTGACGGGAAGCGTTTGATTCTCCACATTGGCCATGCTCTGCCTGAATGGAGGACTGGGTGGCACAGAATGTGGCTCTCTGTATCAACCTTTCCTAGCCCTGATGCAAAGTAGCGATACACAAATACAGTCCTAATTTAAGCCGCTGATGTGAGGTCTCTACACCAACGGAGAATTTAGCTGAATGGAACTCTGATATACCATCTTCTTCCCTCCCATGCCTTGCCCTCTCTTTTTTCCCCTACACCAGAAGGAGGAAGGGACTGGCTGGCATAGAAGGGAGCAGAACTGACTGCTAGATTTCTGCCAACTGAGACCTGCCGTCCATGCACAGGAAGAAATCTCTATTGGCCATCTCTGGCCATTTTGTGCTGCTTGTACGGTGTTGTGTGATGTTGGTTGTCTGAAAGATTCAGCCCAATACGTATAATGCAGACCTTAGTATCTCCTGATCAAAGTCATAAGAATCTTTCATCATAATTTAGTTAGTTACTCCCAAAACCATGAATCTGTGCCTCCCTTGTGGATTATTTAAACAATGAACCACAAGGAGCTGTTGTGGTCAGTGAAAGTGGTCCTCGACTTTGAGGGAGAACAGGTTCAGAGTGTCACAGAGCTATCACAGTGTGACATGCTAGAGCAGAAGGGGTGGTCTAGTGGATAGGACACTTGACTAGACCTCAGCACTGGGTTTAGTTCACAGCTTAATTACTTGGGTGGAGTATACGGACCCTACACTGGGCAACCCAGAGTTAATGAGCTAATATGGGCTCAGGTGGCCCCACTCTGTCACACCTCTGAGAATTGGAGGGAGGAGGTTAAAAGGGAGACCCCAGCTCAGTGGATGGCAGACCAAGAAGAACAAATCTTCAGTCATTAACGTCTGAAGAGAGGGATGGCTGAAGACAGGTGCTTCTTGGGTGATTGCTGCCTGACAGCCACTTCTTGAAGGAAAGGAGGGTCCATTGATGACTCCCCATGAGAGGGGACTATTCTGCTCTATTTCTGAATGAACTCAGTTTCGAGCCACAGCCTGATGAGTGCCCTCTGAAGGAAGAGAGCTGTAACCCAGTGTGGGGGGCGGATTCCTTGGAGTTACTTCCCCCTCCCTTTTTAGTTATTTTTTTTTAACTGTTCATTGATAGTCCACCTCTTCCAGGACTCTCTGGGGCCCAGTTGGAAGCTTGAGTGTCTTAGAACTGGAGCTGGAGTGGGAAAACCAGCTCGACATTGCCCAGAGCATCTGGAGTACCCAGGGGTAGGAACTCTGGCAACAGTTACAAACTTCCTGTGTGACCTTGGGCAAATCACTGAGTGTCCCCTCCCCATTTGTGAAATGAGATGATCCTTCCCTAGCTCACAGGAGTGTTGTGAGGCTAAAATCCATGAATGATTGAGAAGTGCACAGATACTAGGGTGATGAAAGCCATAGTAAGTTCCTGGATAGGTAGTTCTTAGCCTGGTGGCCACTGATACCTGTTAAAAAAAACTTACATAGATAAGTTCACAAGAGAACCATTCTGAGGAAACTTGCATTGCGCTCTGGTGATGTTCAGTACTCAGAACCATCAAGTATTTTCATAACTAATAAATTCACTTAAGGCCTGATGTAAATGGGAACCTTTCTGTTGACTGCAGTAGGCGTTGGATCAGGCTCTTACACTCTTTTTATTGTGGTCCTGGGCTGATATCTTGTGCAGCAACTTTCAGGCCAGAGTAAATTTTTTACTGCAGAACTATAAACTCTCAGGAAAACAGGGTTTGTAATGAAAGTGCTGACACAGACCCTTAACTATATGATGCCTATAGGATGCAGCCACTGTTCCACTTTAACAAGTTTCCTATCAGCATCATAGCAATCAAGAAGAGAAAGCAGAGTAGCGTGGTGCTGTCAGGGAGCATTTCACTCATGTCCTGTGCGTATTTTTTCAACCTATCTTTTCCAAATGTAAAAGACTATTTCATATCATCTACTAATACATCTGTTGTTGTCATGGCTTTCTAACTTCCACTGCTCTTTGAACCACACAAGCCATTAGATTTATGTCACCATTAATTTGCCTTGCTACGTGCAACAGATTGATTTATAGCTTTAAAATCACTTCTGGTCATATATATCTAGGCCAATTTTGTTCCAAAAGCAAATTGCACAGATACTGGCTTCCTCTTCCATCCTAGCCAACTATTCTGTATTTGCACTGAGAGCAGGCTTTAAAATGTAAGGGCTACCGAGAATTTTCCCCCTCCTCTTTCTCCAGCTACAGTGTTAGCTAAGACATGCTGTTTAAAATCAAAACTCCATACAGGAATGTGCAAATCACCAATGGTCAGACTCTAAGACCCACAAAGTTCAGCTCAAAAATCTTCACTAAATACAAAACCTCATTCTGCCCCATTAAACGTGATGAATAAAACATGATGGAGACAATGCAAATGTAGAAATGTTCTGATTTTTTTTTGAGCATCTTCTCAGCTCCCTGCTAGCCAGCCCTCATTGCTAGTCAATCATTTCTCTGATGAATCGCTGCAGATCCCTGTCAGTATTGTTGTCACTATGATGAATGAGGCCACTAGCTACAAATTTCTAAAGCAATATATTGAGTTCATCTATTGTTGAAACATGTAGACACCTTTCCCAAGGCGCTTCCTGAACTGCAACTGCTTTTTCAGTTGCTTTTCTTTCTTTAAGATTGATGGGAATTTTTCCCGAGTAAGGACTTTATAAGTTGAACCATTTCAGATGTGGTATGCAGGTAAGAAAACAGGTATGCTAGGTGCAATATTGTTCTATTAGACATAATTTGGGATATGTCTAGGCTGCGAGCTAGGGGTGTGATTTCCCTATCTCCATGAGAGGCAGCGTGAGTATAAATAGCAGTACAGCTGCAGTAACATGAGTAGTGGCAGTAAAGGCATGACTTAACTGTGCCGAGTATGTACTTAGGTGCACAGGCACTAACTCTGTGGGTTCTCTGGGGCTGGAGCACCCACAGGAAAAAAAAATAGCGGGTGCTCAGCATGCACCAGCCACAGCTGATCGGTGGTGCCCCCGATGTTTAGTGCAATCATGTTATACGTGGATAGAGCTGTGCATTGTTGAAGTATTGAATTGCAACTTCGGATGGCTGCCTGTTGCAATGAGCACCATATAAAAGTAACTGATGTATTCTTATGCACCTGTTGGCCCATGAGTCTAAGTATGGTAGTCTTGTGTTATTACCCAGTACAGCTCTAAATAGATATCAGACTGAGATCCTTCTACATACAGTACAATATAATTTCAGTTTGAAATCATTGTTTTTTGTTTCTTAAATATTATAGCTCAATGGCAAACGCCAGTGCTCCTCAAAGTGGTCTCCACTATCATCATTTTCCATTGTAATTCCCTTGGAATGCAGCAGTTAAGTGATGCATTCAGTCTTTGCTCTAACTGAGTAGAAGAGAGAGAAGGATGATGCTGCTCAATAGAGAAAACGGTCAAGAGGAGGCCAGCCTTCCAATCCTGGGCAGAGCACATCTAGACAGCTTGGAAAACAAGTCTAGTCTACTCTAGCACTCCCACAACTCAAAATACCATCCAGAGAACAAAAGGAAATTAAATATTAGGGCTATCTTTGGCATATGTCTTTTACCAACCCTGAATCCCACAACAGAGTGCTCTGTTACAAAGGCTTTGGAATTTGAAAGAGAACTGGGAATGTTACTCTAATCTCCTACCTTGGTATTCCAAGGCTGTCCAGTGTGTTAATGTTCCTGCAAGCCACCTCTGCCAAAATGTTAGCCTTATACAGACCAGGAGAGTATCCAGGCATCCAGCAACAGGGACAGAACCTTTAGCCATTCCCCACGCCATGAGGCAGAGAATGAGAGATGAACACTTTCCTAACCTCCAAGGGGACACCAAAAGAGACAATGATGAATCGTAGGACTTGGAGTTCAAGAAACAGAAGAGTGAGGAAGGTAAACCTAAGCCAATTTATTTTTTAAATGCCAAGAGGAATTGAGTGAGGAGGGCAGAGAAATGATGACGGAGTATGTCTGCAATGGGAAGGAAATTAGGCTACAGGAGCTCCTCAGGAAAAAAGAAGGAGCTAATCAGTCAGTTTGTCTTTCCACTGACCTTTGCAGATGTGAAGCAAGTACCAGCTCCTCAGCACAATGTCACAATACAAGACAGTGGCAGCAGTAACTGGTCTATATCCTATCCAAGGGTATGTTTTCACTGCCAAAAAAGTTGCATTCGTAACTTGGGTTAGCTAACCTGCATTAACTAACTTGGGTTAAAATAGAGGCAATTCAGCTTTTGACTCAGGCTGTAACTCAAGCTGCTTACCTACGAGGAAGCCTGGAGTTGAATTTGAGCTGCTGACCTGAGTTGCCATGTCTTCACTGCTACTTTAAACTGAGTGACTTAATCCAGGTTAGGAACATACCTTTATTTGTAGTGAAGATATACCTTAAATATCTGTCTTGGCTACTTACTTGGTTCACCCCTTCCACTACTATAGCATTTGACCACCTTTCAATCTTTAATGGATTTTGCCCCTGTGAGGCAGGATGGTGCTTTATCCCTATTTTACAGATGGGGATCTGAGACACAGACAAACTAAGTGACTTGCCCAAAGTCACACAGGAAGCCCATGGCAGAGCAAGGAATGGAAGGCAGGTCTCCTGAAAGACAGGCTAGCATCCAAGTTACTCATTCCTACCTGTTCCCACCCAGTGATTCCCACAGCACTCCAGCCCTGCCCGTGCTCAGAGGCGGGGGAAACAAAACTCCCAGGAGATGTATTGCTTGTCCCTAGAATCCCTGTGAATCTTCCCTTTCTTTGGTTGTGTGAGGGTTGCTTTTTTTTTTTGCTTTTTTTTTTTACATTGGTTACTGTCTTTACCTGCCCTTAATGTTTTGGTTCTCAACATTTTTCTTTGTTCAGATTTCACTGAGCAGAATGTAATTCACCTTCCAAACATCAGCATATTAAATACCACATACTTTATCCCATATGTTTTACAGCTACTACAGGCTTCAAATTGGCCCAGCTGACTGATCTGTGCCTCTGTACAATTGAGCGCTGCCCTGAGCTGTTCTAACTTAGGGCTGAAGCTTATCTTCCAAGTCTCTTTACAAGTCACAGTCACTACTTTCAGAGAACTGGTTTTAAATTTAAGAGCTGTATTTGCAAATCTTGAGATTGACAGCCGAAGCACTGTCAAATGTTGTCCCTAGACACAGATCCCAGAAATAGGCATCAATCACCCTGACTTGGGTTATCTCCTCCATTCCTACACTTTGAAATGCATGCTCCTCATGTCCTCTTTTCGTACATTTTCTGCACATGGTCCCAATGGCTGGGTAGGTCTCATCTATATTGTACCTCCCTTGTCATCCCCAGCCCCCGCACCCCCATTCCCCTAGCATTCTGTATACATTGTTGCCAGGGAACTCTTCAAAGGAATCTCTCTCTCTCTCTCTCTTCACCATAGTAGTTGGAGGGTTTCTTTGTACCACACATATCCACCTTCCTGCTGAGTGAAGTACATTTTCACTAGCTCACACTGCCATCCTAGTTGTGCCACCTGTTCCAGCAGTAGCTCAGAAACCATAATTTTTTTCTGAAAGTTCTTCATTAAAATCCCACCATCTAGATGATTTCTTCTGAGTTCTTGTTTGATGCTTAAGTCACAGGGCTCTCTGCTGGCTCATCAGAGGTTCCATGTTTTCTCTGGACTTTGTCACCATTTGGTGACACAGTGTCTGTTTGTTCTTTAAATACTTGAGTATTTTGTGCCAAAGTGGAATGTAATGCACTGTCATATTTATTTTTCTCTCATTCCTCAGCAAAGGAATTCATGAATATGTTCAGCTTCATTCCTCCACTGCATGACTGAATAAGCTGACCCTCACTCCTGTGCTCTGCGTTTAAGCTTGAATGAGGCTTGCAATCCAGTGAGGTCTTCCAGTCAGGTCATTCACCCTTACCACACTGAAAAGCTTGCGGAAGGTTGAACATCAGCATTTTCTTTTTGTCCTATTCATGCGAGTTCATAATGACTTCACTTCAGACACTGTGTCCTGTGGTCACAGTTTAAAAAAAAATCAGTTCCTTGCTTTTAACACTGAACAAAAAGCTTTGTTTTCCTTAGTCTAATAATGTTCTGCTGTGAAGCAGAGAGCGAGAGTATTAATGTCTGTCTAGAACCTTCCCTGGCACCATGCTCTCCGACTTCTGGCTACAGAAAACAATGGACATCCTCACACCTGACCTGATGTCCTTTCCACTGATGTTGATCAAAAGACTCCCATTGACGTCAGTGGCAGCAAGAGCAGACCCAGGCTCTGCCCTTCTTCCCTGAAATAATGGCAACTGCTGTTCCTGTTCGCTCATGCTTCTTCCATGATTGATCCCTTTGTCTTAGGTGCTTTTGTACATGCCTCCCACTACATATGGAACAACCTCTCAATTCGCTATGCCAAGCGCTTTCACTTCCTCTTTCATAAAACCCCACCTGTTTTGTAAAGCATGCCAGATGCAATGATCATATCATATCCCACCGGTAGCTCTCCATATTGTATTTATGCCTTTAGACTGCAAGCTCCTTAAGGCAAGGAATCTGATCGTAGATGGATATGAATGTGTTAGGCAGGTGTGCAGTGCTCTAGGCATGCAGCGTGCCTTGACAATTAATAGAATGTGTCCACAAAAATCAAAATTCCTGCCTGAAGGAGCTTATAATCTACAAGTGTGTGTTTATAATGGGTAATTATAAAATAGGGCTCATTCCGCCAGGATTATCTGCACAGATGGTCCCCTACAAACATTTACCCCCTGTCTTGAGTAGGTATGGATAGCCATATCTCTGTGGTATTATGTCTCCACGGGGTCAGGTATCCATAGCTGCAGAGGGGAGCAGGGAAGGGGGACCCGGACATGCGTCAGTTGCCCTTAATGTCGCAGAAAAGGCAGTGAACAGTTAAATCGCTGCATTTAAGTTTTCCACATCCCCCTCTGTGCTGGGGAAACTCATTTGAGGACACAGGGGTGAGGTAAGGACAGAGGGAGTTGGGACCCAAGCTGCCAGGGAGCAAGGCACCACTGAAGAAAGAGAGGGGGAACTGTCCAGGCTCTTTTGGAAGGGCAAAGTACAAAAAGATACTTGTAATAGCTACGTACCCCGCCTACTATCTTTGCAATGAAAATGCTTATTGTACTACTGCCAGTGGATCTCAGTGCTGTGTGCTGAGCAGGCCTCCTACCCAGGATGCTTCTAATATGGCTGCATGGAGGATACTGAACTCGTGCTCGACCCAGACATTTCCCAGAACTGAAGAACACAATTGGAGTGAACATCTGAGTTGCAGTGCACACCAGTTCACAGGCACAGCACCATTTCCTCGCTTCTATCCCTGCAGCACCTTTCCAAATTAGATCTCCGCTCTCTAACTTGATGACGGGTCAAAGGAGATGCAGTAAAACATGGTTACAGGACACCTTCCATTTCAGAGCTGATCCACCGCAAGGCACTGTGCTGCTAACAAATCCCTGCTTACGGCAGATAATGGTGGGCATTTCCAGTTATCCCCAGGTGGTTAATATACGCAGGCAGTTTGTAACCCACATCTTCAAGACCACAGCAGCTGCTCCAGTGAGCCAGCTCATGATATTGATATAGATGACGGACATTCTTCCTAGCCCAGAACTCTACACATGCTGTATGAAGAATGATTACACTAAAAATAATGCCCTTTTTTTCCTCCTAATTCTAAGGCTGCCAATAAAATCAAGCTCTGTCAAAGTTGTCTCCAGCTTTGCTGTTCTCTGAGGTGTCACCTCACCCTCATCTGGCAGGTCAGACAAGATACTCTCTCTTGAGTCAACCCAAATGATGCTACTCTTCTGGGTCGACAGATGTGGAATGAGTGTAATAGTGCTAGCACCCATACTGAGGAAACATGTTGTCTCCGCATTACAGTCAGTGCTTTGCCTGTTCCAGAGCCTGTGATCTGGTTCAGCTCTAGTATAGAGAGGGGCACACTGCATCATTCTAAGCAGCTGGATAACCCACACACCTCCTAGGAGTGCTCTTCTGTCCCCTCTCGTGGCTCCGAGACCACTTAGAGATTAATAAGTCTGCTACAGCCTTAACTAAGAGGCATGTGGCTTTTAGCTCATGTGGTAGAGGCTCATGTATTTAGCTCCTGAAGATCCCAGATTCAATCCTGCCCACCAGTGACCGGGGTCTGTCCGTGTTACAGCTGCTCCTTGATTTAATTTTTTGGTAGACCTCAAATGCCTAGACAGGGATCAGAATTTTCACATAACTCAGTGGCTGGATTTCCAGAGGTGCTGCACACCCACAACTGCCATTAATTGTCGGAACTCCAGTTTAAAAATTTTGGCAATTACCTTTCTAAATGCTTTAAAAAATGCTAACATCTCAAAAAGGTCTCAATTCTGATTGTTTAAGGCCAGATCCAAAGCCCTTTGAAATCAGTGGAAATCTTTCAACTGACTTCAGTGGGCTTTGAGTTGCTCTAATTTTCTTATTCATTTTCCTCTTCTTTAATAGTTCTCCCCCCGCCTTAGCGTTTGCTTTTCTTTCTCCTTTTCTATGTTTCTCTTCAGTTTATCCTCTGTGTTCCCTTCCTCTCGGTTACTTCATCTTTAACAATCCTCCTTTTACTCCTCCCTTTGTTCTTATCTTGAGCCACAAATTTTAAGGCCAAAAGCGACTATTAGAACATCTTGTCTGACCTCCTGTATAACACAGGCCAGAACATTTCACCCACTTACCCCTGCATTGAGCCCAATAACGTATCTCTGGCTAAAGCATGTCTACAGAAAGCCATCCAGTCTCATATTCTTCAACTCATCACTCCCCTTAGTAGTTTGTTCCAATGGTAAATCACCCTCATTGGTTTGGGTTTTCTTTTGTTTTTTAACTTCCTTATTGTAAGTTGAAGCCGTCTGGCTTCAGCTTCCAGCCATGGCTTTCATGATCGTCCCTCCTGCCCCCCCCATTCTTGTGCTCTCTTTATTTCTCATGTAGAACAAGCTCACTTAAGGCTACCACCTTGTGGCAGGGTGGAACACCTTTCTGAGGGACACGCTGGAGTTTATGGCCAAACTACTTTGGATGCATTGTGACTGGTGCTATATATAAACAGAAAAAGGAGGCTGGGCAAGAAAGAAGGGTCCAGAAGACATGATGGCTGTTGGGAGTGTGGGGGTAGATCTGACTTTGACCATAGAGACTTTGTCTTCTATTTGGTAACTCTGAGGCAAGGCTCTGACATAAAAGCCTCATTAAGCAGCTTCATCTCTGACCGAGGGAAAGAGAGAAACTCTGCCTGCCTCCTAGACAGCTAGGCACTCTGCCAGCCAAGGTCAGTTTGGAGGCCTTCCTAAAGGGGAAATGTAAAGAGTGGGGGTTTGTTAGTTTACACACCTGCATTTCAGGGAAATAAGGACACCCATATGGAAAGCACTGGACAGAATCTCATTTTTAAGGAAGAGTTCCCCATCATTCTGTTATGGGTACGTATGCGCTGCAGTGCCAGGGTGTGATTGACAGCTAGCACAGACATGCACAAGCTGACTTTGATCTAGCTAGCTCAGGTACAGTAGAACCACAGCAGCACCTGGCTTCAGCAGAGGCGGTACAAACCAGCCCAGAACCCTGGGCAATTACTTGGGTGACTAAGCACAGCGTCACTGCTACCAGTAACTGAGTGAACTTGATTAAAGCTAGCTAGGGTATGTCTGCGTGAGAAGCGGTCCCGCTGCATGATTGCAATGTAGGTATGCCCTATGCTCTGCCAGAAGCTGGGACTTCGTGGCAGGGGATGGATCACTCAGGGTCTGGTCTATGCCACACAGCTAGGTCAATATAAGACAGCTTCCACCAACCTAAATTATGTCAGTCTGAACACTACAGTCTTGTCCCACTGATGTAAGTGCTCTACTACATTGACATCATAACTCCACCTCCACAAGAGGTGTAGGGTTTATGTTGGTGTAGTTAGGGTGACAAAGTGTCTGTGTAGACACTGTTACTTACATCAGCTGTTGTCTGTCTTGGCTGGAGCCCTGAAATTAACAAGCCAGCTAGGCAGCTAGAACCCAGCTGCGGTGGCCCAGCCCCTGTTCCCAGCTGGGGGCGGGAAGGTGAGAAGCCAGGAGACCCACTGGGCTTCTGGGAGGGTGGAGCTGCACAGAGCTGAGAGCCCTGGCTCTCAGTCCCCACACTTCCCCTCTTCCGGTCCCTTCTGACCTTAAAGTCTATGAGTCTATGACTTGGTGGAAAGGCTTCTGGTGATGATGTGCACCACTGATAAAGGAGGGTAGTGTGGACATCAGCCATTGCAGTAATTACTGTGGGGGGTTTAAGTTGACCTAACATAGGTCAACTTAAGTTTGTATTGTAGACATGCCCTCAGTTATTGACCTATTCTGTTCATTCCCTCTGATGCATCTGGCACTGACCCCATCAGACAGGATGCTAGGCTAGATCATAGGCACCAACTTCTCCTGGCATTGGTGGGTGCTCGACCCCCCACCCCCCGGTCTGCCCTAACTCCACCCTTGCCCCACCCACTCCTGCCCCTGCCCTACCGCCATTCCAATCCCTTCCTCAAAGTCCCCGCCCCAACTCTGTCCCCTCCCTGCCACTATTGGACCCCTTCCCCAAATCCCTGCCCCGGCCCCGCCTCCTCCACTGAGTGTGCCGTGTTCCTGCTCCTCCCACTCCCTCCCACAGCTTGTTATGCTGCAAAACAGCTGTTTCGTGGCAGCAAGCGCTGGGAGGAGAAACAAGGATGCAGCACTCTCAGGGGAGGGGGAGGAGGAGGCAGAGGCAGAGGTGAGCTGGGGCAGGGAGCTGCTGGTGGGGTGCAGAGCACCCACCAATTTTTCTCTGTGGGTGCTCCAGCCCCAGAGCACCCATGGAGTCGGCTCTTATGAGCTAGGTGAACTATTGATCTGACCTAGTATGGCCAGTTTTATGTTTTGATACAAAATCAGAGAGTGTACAAAAAACATACACTTGTATGGGAGCATCTGTATCCTTTGCATGAACAGTGCTGACAGATAGAACAAGCTATGCCCAATACCGAAGTGCTGGAGGACACTAAGAACAAAAGTAAGGCACTTCCATTAAAGTAGAGGAGGGATGCTAATCCTACACACTGTTTAAATTGCCACTAACTAGTGCTAACTAGTCTTGAGAGGAACAGATTAATTGTAGCTCATTAATTCCCACTCTGTTTACTCAAGTGACATGAGGAGGAATAAAGATAGTGGCCCAGGTATTTAGCTGGTTGTGATGTTCTGTACCTCATGGGAACATCCTACACCCCCATGTTCATCCTTATAAAATGATTGTGTGGTATCCAATGCAAAGTTTGTCATGTCGGGTGTCTCAGAAGACTCATGATGCATTGAGCATTGTTGTTATAGTAAAGTTATAGTAATTGTTGGTACAGTGATGTTATAGGTTGTAATTTCATATGTATAGTTATGAGGCTGAAAATGTGTCCTCATGGCTTAAAACAAGCCCAGGCAAAACTCTCCAGGAGCAGAGGGGCAGTTCACATCTCGTCAGGGCATGTATAGGACAAACACAGCCCAGCCTCATAGGAACAAAGATGTTGGCCTAGGAAGCAACAAAGAATCTGGTGGACTCTCGAGTGAGTTACTCCCCTTCCTTTGGTCAGTTTGGGACTGTGATGAAGCAATGTCAACCTGACCCTGGGGGGCAAAGCCAACGGGGAAGACAGGACATGCTAAAGGAGAGAGACATTTCCCATGTTCTTCCTCTTTCTTCCATCTCCATCTACAGAAACCACCACCAAGCAACTGAAACACTGATCAAAGGGGAGGGCCTGGCTGAAGAGCAACCAGCCAGTCTGTGGTGAGAAGCATCTCAGTTTCTAAGGGCATTGAAAGCGTTAAGATCAGCTTAGAATGTGTTTTGGTTTTATTTCATTTGACCAACTCCGACTTGTTGTGATTTGACTTGTAATCACTTAAAATCTATCTTTGTAGTTAATAAATGTGTTTGTTTATTCTACCCGAAGCAGTGTGTTTGATATGAAGTGTATCAGAGACTCCCTTTGGGAGAAAAAGCCTGGTCAATATAAATTTCTTTGTTAAACTGACAAACTCATATAAGCTTGCAGCATCCAACGGGCATAACTGGACACTGCAAGACGGAGGTTCCTAGGGTTGTGTCCGGGACCGGAGATATTGGCTAGTGTCATTTAGTTGCACAATCCAAGGAGCAGCTTATATGCTAGAGGCTGGGCGTGAACAGCCCAGGAGTGGGGGTTCTCACAGCAGAGCAGAGTAAGGCTGGCTCCCAGAGTCAAGGATTGGAGTGGCCTAGCAGGTCACTGGTCCAGATAACACTAGGGGACATCACACTGGTGTAAAGCCACATTATGCTGTTTTCTTCCATGAAGCTATATTATGAATTTGCACTAGCTGAGGATTTGATTAAATCTGCCTCTCTCCCTTCTTCAGCCTGTACCTCATCCGTATATTTTTATTTCATAAAATTTGTGCAGCTAGGACTAGAAAAAGTACTGAGAAAGCGACATCTGAATATTCCACATTTATTCTCCCCCAATGAGTTCCAGATCACATTTGTTCAGTTTTATAACTCAGCTATACATTTGTTTGCTTGCTTTGTAGAAATCTTTCATACGCATGTCTTGCAAAGCACTTCACATCATAGCAAATTACAGTCTGTAAATGCAAATACAAGTAATTTGTGGAGAAAGATTACAATATATCCTGAAGGTATCATCTGGAGTCATATCTGCTTAGTTTACTGACAAAAGAGAAGATATTCCTGACTGCCAGCAATGTATCTCACCCTCCTATTGAAAATTAAGCTCCGTTCCTTCCACTTTGAACATCATTAGCAACAATAAAGATTCTGAAGTTAGAATTTAACAGGCAATTTTGCTGATGATGCATGAGGCAGAATTCACTTCATTTTTCCTTAGCTATATTGGCTTTGTAGTGCTAACTGCAGGGAAAGTGGGGAGAACAGGGAAAAGTGGGGGTAGAAGCAGTCAGAAAAATAAACAGCTATGACTTAGAAGACCAAAGAAAAAATAGAAGCACAGACTCTTCCGTGGTGTAACTTTTCCACAAGCATATAACGGCAGCGGAGACACGAGAGCTCTGCTGATTTATGCCAACTGAAAATCTGCCCCATTAGGCTTAATGGAATTAATGTGGGGGTGAATTTGGCCAACTGCCAATAGCAAGCTGCTATCTTTAGAACTGTCTTGTGTGTCCCCCTCCTGCTCCTATTTTTCTTTTCGGGTGTAAGGAAGACGTGGGGGAGAGAAGGAAAAAACACCTTACAAAATAGCTCCCAGCAGTTGGCAATAAAATCCGGTGGACTGAAGACAGCTGTGAGGCTGGCTATATTGGTCTGAACATATTGCCTTATTGTCTGTCAGTGGTGGGAGGGTTAGCAGGAGATTAATGGACAAACCATTGATTACAAGTCTATGGCTACCTTCTGGGTTTCCTTTCAAACATAATCTCAGACGCTGGCTTCTCTTCTGACAGTCCAGCTGGGCTGCTTTTTTTCTACCTGTCAGTGATGTGGACATCACACAGAGGATAACATTTGAACAACCCGGCTCAGAATAGCTTTGATGTCTATGCTCAGAGCCCACTCTCTGACTTCAGAGTAAATGATTGTGGTGTGACTCTGATGCATGCTGGACTTTCGCATATTGCTTGACACTCATTTGCATGATTTTCTGCATGAGGATGGGAACATGCAAAATATGTCAGGATACCAATATCCTGTTTAATGCTGAGTGTACAGGCTAAAAGAGAAAAGGACTATCAGAGGCTAGGGAGTAACTGGAGAGATTGTGGAGTAGGTAGCAGTGGGGGTGAGGGAGGGTTTCTATGCAAACACAACACCAGCTGCAAGAGAAGTGGACTGTAAAATCCTCTTAACATAAATTTCCTAAAACTGAATGGAGTGAAAAGAATCTTCATATAGTGGAAGTCACTGAAAATAAATAATTTTTCAAGGACTCAATACATTTGCAGTGCAGAAGCATCATAATGCCTGGAAGCTCTCAGGAAGGAATACCTGTGAAAAGAAGCTGATTCCTGCTTTCAAATCCATGCTAATAACTTACTTTAGAGAACTGTTCAGGGAGTGGTAGCAACCTTTCAACTCTGTCCTGAAAAACACCCAGACATTATCAAAATCAGATTGACCCTAAATATGTGCTAGCAAAGTAATCCTATTAATAAAATATATTTCTTATGTCAACAAATTGGGATGTTAGAAGTTTCTGCTTTATGACTGTCATAACATTTCATCCCAGATCTGGACCTTAGCGTCCAAAATATGGGTGTTAGGATGAAAACCTCCAAGCTTTTTTACCAGCTTGGACCTGGTATCGCTGCCACCAGCTAGGAATTATACAGTGCCTAGCTCACTGTGGTCTCCCCAAAACCTTCCCTGGGGGACCCCAAGACTCAGATGCCTTGAGTCTCACAACAAAGGGAAATAACCCCCTCCCCTTGTTTCCTTGTTACTTCCTCCCAGGTTCCCCTCCCTGGATGACCCTAGGAGATTCTCTGCTTCCAGTCCTGGAAACACAAATACCGAGAGATCTAATCTCTCTTCCCCCTCACCCAGAGGGTATGCAAAGTCAGGCTTAGTAAATCTAACACAAAGAGATTTTTCCCCTGACTTCTTCCTCCCACCAATTCCCTGGTGAGCTGCAGACTCAGTTCCCTGGAGTCTCCACTAAAGAAAAACTCCAACAGGTCTTAAAAAGAAAGCTTTATATAAAAAGAATGAAAAAGGACATAAAATATAGTCTCTGTATTAAGGTGACAATATACAGGGTCAATTGCTTAAAGGAAAAAAAATGAATAAACAGCCTTATCCAAAAAGAATACAATTTAACACATTCCAGCAACTACACACATGTAAATATAAAAGAAAACAATATAAACCTATTGTCTTACTATCCTTGTACTTACAACTTGGAAACAGAAGATTAGAAAGCCTGGAGATAGAAAAATCACTCTCAGAGCTGAGAGGGTCACCGAACCAAGACAAAGAACTCACACCCAAAACTTCCCTTCACCCAGATTTGAAAAAGTCTTGTTTCCTGATTGGTCCTCTGGTCAGGTGTTTGGTTCCCTGTGTTAACCCTTTACAGGTAAAAGAACATTAACTCTTGTTGCCACTCCGTACCACCATCAAACCAATGGCCTGGTTGAAAGGTTTAATGGAACTTTGGGGGCCATGATACCTAAATTCGTCAACGAACACTCCAATAATTGGGACCTAGTGTTGCAGCAGTTGCTGTTTGCCTACAGGGCTGTACCACATCCCAGTTTAAGGTTTTCACCATTTGAACTTGTGTATGGCCACGAGGTTAAGGGGCCATTGCAGTTGGTGAAGCAGCAGTGGGAGGGGTTTACGTCTTCTCCAGAAACTAACATTCTGGACTTTGTAAGCAACCTACAAAGCACCCTCCAACACTCTTTAGCCCTTGCTAAAGAAAACCTAAAGAATGCTCAGGAAGAGCAAAAGGCCTGGTATGACAAATATACCAGAGAGCGTTCCTTCAAGGTAAGAGACCAGGTTATGGTCTTGAAGGTGCAACAGGCCCATAAGATGGAAGCATTATGGGAAGGGCCGTTCATAGTCCAAGAGCGCCTGGGAACTGTGAACTACCTCATAGCATTTCCCAATCCCTCACTAAAGCCCAGAGTGTACCATATTAATTCTCTCAAGCCTTTCTATTCCAGAGACTTACAGGTTTGTCAGTTTACAGGCCAGGGAGATGATGCTGAGTGGCCTGAAGGTGTCTACTACGAAGGGAAAAAAGACAGTGGTGTGGAACAGGTGAACCTCTTAACCACCCTGGAACGTCTGCAGCAGTGACAAATCAAGGAGCTGTGCACTAGCTTCGCCCCATTATTCTCAGCCACCCCAAGACAGACTGAACGGGTATACCACTCCATTGACACAGGCAGTGCTCACCCAATTAGAATCCCACCCTACCGGGTGTCTCCTCATGCCCAATCTGCTATAGAACGGGAGATCCAGAACATGCTACAGATGGGTATAATCCGCTCATCTACCAGTGCATGGGCATCTCCAGTGGTTCTGGTACCCAAACCAGATGGGGAAATACACTTTTGCGTAGACTACCGTAAGCTAAATGCGGTAACTTGTCCAGACAACTATCCAATGCCACGCACCGATGAGCTATTGGAGAACTTGGGACGTGCCCAGTTCATCTCTACAATAGACTTAACGAAAGGGTACTGGCAAGTACCGCTAGATGAACCTGCCAAGGAAAGGTCAGCATTCGTCACCCATGCGGGGGTGTATGAATTTAATGTCCTTCCTTTCGGGCTTCGAAATGCACCCGCCACCTTCCAGAGGCTGGTAGATGGTCTACTAGCAGGACTGGGGGAATATGCAGTTGCCTACCTCGATGATGTGGCCATTTTTTCAGACTCCTGGCCCGAACACCTACTACACCTGGAAAAGGTCTTTGAGCGCATCAGGCAGGCCGGACTAACTGTTAAGGCCAAAAAGTGTCAAATAGGCCAAAACAGAGTGACTTACATGGGGCACCAGGTGGGTCGAGGAACCATAAACCCCCTACAGGCCAAGGTGGATGCTATCCAAAAGTGGCCTATCCCGAAGTCAAAGAAACAGGTCCAATCCTTTTTAGGCTTGGCCAGGTATTACAGGCGATTTGTACCACACTATAGCCAAATCGCTGCCCCACTGACCGACCTGACCAAAAAGACCCAGCCAAATGCAGTTAACTGGACTGATGAGTGTCAAAAGGCCTTTACCCAACTTAAGGAAATGCTCATGTCTGACCCTGTGCTCAGGGCCCCGGACTTTGACAAGCCATTCCTAGTAACCACGGATGCATCTGAGCGTGGTATAGGAGCAGTTCTTATGCAGGAAGCAACAGATCACAACTTCCATCCTGTCGTGTTTCTCAGCAAGAAACTGTCTGAGAGGGAAAGTCACTGGTCAGTCAGTGAAAAGGAATGCTATGCCATTGTGTTCGCCCTGGAAAAGCTACGCCCATATGTTTGGGGACGGCGGTTCCAGCTACAAACTGACCATGCTGCACTAAAGTGGCTTCATACTGCCAAGGGGAACAATAAGAAACTTCTTCATTGCAGTTTAGCTCTCCAAGATTTTGATTTTCAAATTCAGCACATCTCAGGAGCTTCTAACAACGTAGCTGATGCACTCTCTTGTCAGAATTTCCCAAAATACACCGGTTAAAATATTGTCCTTCATATGTAAAAGTCTTGTAGTTATATACTTAGTGGTATATGTAAAGGTGCATGTGTTGTATTAATCTGTTTATTTTAAAGTTCTAGGAGGAAATCGCCGCCAGTGAGGTTCCCCACTGTCTGAAATTTGGGGGGCGTGTCATAAACAGATAGCTAAGGGTTAATGTTCTTTTACCTGTGAAGGGTTAACACAGGGAACCAAACACCTGACCAGAGGACCAATCAGGAAACAAGACTTTTTCAAATCTGGGTGGAGGGAAGTTTTGGGCTTGAATTCTTTGTTTTTTGTCTTGGTTCAGTGACCCTCTCAGCTCTGAGAGTGATTTTTCTATCTCCAGGCTTTCTAATCTTCTGTTTCCAAGTTGTAAGTACAAGGATAGTAAGACAATAGGTTTATATTGTTTTCTTTTATATTTACATGTGTGTAGTTGCTGGAATGTGTTAAATTGTATTCTTTTTGGATAAGGCTGTTTATTCATTTTTTTTCCTTTAAGCAATTGACCCTGTATATTGTCACCTTAATACAGAGACTATATTTTATGTCCTTTTTCATTCTTTTTATATAAAGCTTTCTTTTTAAGACCTGTTGGAGTTTTTCTTTAGTGAGGACTCCAGGGAATTGAGTCTGCAGCTCACCAGGGAATTGGTGGGAGGAAGAAGTCAGGGGAAAAATCTCTTTGCGTTAGATTTACTAAGCCTGACTTTGCATACCCTCTGGGTGAGGGGGAAGAGAGATTAGCTCTCTCGGTACTTGTGTTTCCAGGACTTGAAACAGGGAGGGTAGAATCCCTCTGTTTAGATTCACGGAGCTTGCTTCTGTGTATCTCTCCAGGAACCCAGGGAGAACAACTGGAGGGGAGGAAGGGGAAGGGAAATGGTTTATTCCCCTTTGTTGTGAGACCCAAGGAATCTGAGTCTTGGGGTCCCCTAGGGAAGGTTTTGGGGAGACCACAGTGAGCTAGGCACTGTATAATTCCTGGCTGGTGGCAGCAATTACCAGGTCCAAGCTGGTAACTAAGCTTGGAGGTTTTCATGCTAACACCCATATTTTGGATGCTAAGGTCCAAATCTGGGAAGAAATGTTATGACAATGACAAACATGTTCCATTTGCCTACAGCTTATATACAAAATATACCTGCCCATCTGTGTTAGAAGAGAGGAATCAGAAGGAAGGATGGAACTAAATTATGCTCCTATTCTCAGCTCATTTTCTTTGTTAAAGCCTCTAAGTTACTTAGTTTCCATGCTTCATATTACTATCAGGTAAATCTATTTCCAGGTTTACGGTGGAGCTGTATTTTGCCATGTTTTCCCTACTGGCAAGGGCACCTTCTTTTATCATGAGTGAAACAATACCTCCACCTAGTGGTCTAATTTAATGTTGCACTTCTCTGCAGAAAAGCTCCCAGAGCCCACTTCAGAAGTACAGGTTTCTTGTTAATGTTTATTGAGCTGTTTTGGATAGATTTACTTTCCATAATTAAACTAGCCACCTATACAGGAAATATCTTAAGATTTATGCCAACAGAAGCCAACACAGACCTAAAGAAAGGAAGAATAAATCCATGAAATATCAGATGGATGGGCTCTTTACTTCTGATTCCCACTTGAGTATTCTGCAGGCACACATAGCTACCGCTGCTGTAAGTGAAGGTCTGTCAGGATTTCAATAATAAAACATGAATTATTTGGACAGGGTCAGGTTTCAAGGTCTCAAGCAGCTTAATCTGCTTTGGGCAAAACTTGTCATATAAGGGCTGGTCTATACTACAAAGTTAGGTTGGCCAAACTACATCTCCCAAGGCTGTGAAAAATGTCACGCCCTGTGCTAATGTAATTAAGATGACCTAAACCCCAGTGTAGACACCACTATCCTGACAGAATAATTCTTCCACTGACCCAGCTACTGTCTTTTAGAGACATGGATTTACTGCAGCACTGGAATAATCCCACCCATCACAGCAGGAAGTGTCCACATTGCAGTATGTAGATATACCCAAAACCACTAAGCTGGATAGAAAAGCTTATTTGAAATAAGAACTGTGGCTTTGGTCCTAAACATGGATTGCATGGCCCAAGGCTAGCCCGAGGGATGAGAATATCCCGAGGTTCCCTATAGCACACATAGAATTTTGAATAAGTGTGGGTATGGCTGACTAGGTATAAAATCTGTAAAGTGCTGCACATTTGCAGTCTTTGCTTCTGTTTCCTTCAGTTACCTATTACGGCTTTTGTTCCACCTCCAAAATCCAGTGAGTCCTCTGGTTACAAGTCCATTGAGAAATCTTAGATTTGTTGATTCCAAAGCCAGAAGGAATCATTGTGATCATCTAGTTTGACCTCCTGTGTAACACAAGCCATAGATCTTCCCCAAAATAATTCCTAGGGTCTCTTGAGGTAACCTAGAATTGGGGATCCAATTTAGTCTGAAACAAAGGTAATTGTGAGTGAAGGAAACTGGACAGAAACACTGACCAAGTCCATGGAATCCAGGTATTTTGAAAAACAAACGTTTTGGAATAACCAAATTATTCAAATTGGATTTTAAAAGCTATGGAACCTAGATCGATGCTGCTTTTCATAATATCTTGAATAAGCATCAAGGTCTAATTTTCTTTTAAAGTGTCCAGTGATTTTGGATGCCCAAGGGGCCTTTTTTTTCAGACAGCAGGTGTTCAGCACTTACAAAGGAGGATTTTACCCCCACATACATGAGCAGAGGACTCTGAGGGGAGGGAGCCCTTCCACTACCAGACAGCAGAGCCATGATAGGTAGCAGCAGAGAGGGTCTCCTCATTGTGATCAGTGGGCTCCAGAGTTAACACTTTATTGGAATGAATGAGGCAGTTCACACCTCTCAGAGAAATTGTTTCAGGATGGCCACAGACTCAGGCAGACATTGTCAAGAATGAGGGCCTGCAGCTCAGCCTGAGACTAGCTTGCTCGGTCTGCAGGCAGACTCATGAACAGAGATGAGTTACAGCAGAACCCCATGATGGCTGAAGAGAACCAGCAGGCGGGGAGTTAAGCCCAACAGAAACACCAAGAAGTTGCTGGCTGCTCTGCAGCTGCAACTGCTCCTGTGCCAACCTTGTACCCAGCCTCGCTCCACCCCTGCTCCCTCACCCAGCTTCTAACTCCAGCTCTGACCCTCGGCTTCAACTCCTGGCCTTGGCTCTAACTACTGGGCCAAACTCTGGTTCTACCCCATAGGTCAGACTGACCATGTCCCAGCTGCTGACCACCATCACTGAAATGATTACATTCATCTTACTCTTCCAAGGTTCCCTCTGTAAGCATAAGGGCTGCAAACATCCTTTGTTTTAAAACCGAGATTCTAAAGTCGATCCCATTAGTTCAGGAGCTGTAAGTGGCCTTAGGCAAAGGACGATAGTATTTAATCTAGCCTTACTTGGTCCCTGGAAATTGGCAGGGGTTCAGAGCCAGATGAGGGCTTTGCTGTGTGCCTAGGGTGGGGACTCTTACTCTCATTCTCTGTTCTCCAGCAAAGCTAGAGTCCTGTGCAGACTAAGAGCAGGGCATGACCCTGGAAGTAGAATGGATACATACAGTAATGGCTGTCCTGTAGCATGCAAATCTTTAGCTTGCCATTTTCCATAGGCTGAAAGCACCTGCCTTGTTTCAGCATATGCGATACTTACTGCTGGTACATTCTACAGCTTACCATCATAGAAGGCTCGTGCGTTATTTCAAAAAGTAATTTACAAATCTGTGTTGAGGGGAGTGATACAGTTGCACTGGAACATGAACCGATGTCTTCTGGGCGCTGCTGTTTTTATTTCATTACAGTTCTGTTTGCATTTACATGTGTGACACTGCAAGTTTCCTCCCACTGCACAGGCGAATGTGCTACAGTCCTGCTCCGGAGAAGGGGATAGTTCATTCTCTACAGCCATTTGGTCTTCAGCCTGAGACTCCTGTTAATTCCAAATTAATGCTATTCAGGAAAGGTTTGTCTGTTTTGTGAATGTCCATCTGCTAGGGATAAACTGAGATCATCAGCTCAATTCACACAGGTCGCAGAGTCACACAGGTCACGCAAAGTGAATGCAGGGCGGATGCTGCCATATCAGAGCAGTCCCATTTCACATCCGTGTTGCTGAGATGTAAATAAGCACACAAGGCACCAGGCAATAAGCCTAGGAATATAACCGCGACACGCTAGAGCTGCAGCATAAAGCCATCAGTATAGATCAATAGACATAAAGGCTGCCACAGGGACACAGAGCAAACGACTGCAAAGAAAAGGCGGCACAGGTGACTTGGGCTACCTCACTCCTGGCAAATGGAATATTAAGCTAAATGCGGTAACTCGTCCGGACAACTATCCAATGCCACACACCGATGAGCTATTGCAGAAGTTGGGACGTGCCCAGTTCATCTCTACAATAGACTTAACCAAGGGGTACTAACAAGTACCGCTAGATGAACCTGCCAAGGAGAGGTCAGCATTCGTCACCCATGCGGGGGTGTATGAATTTAATGTGCTTCCTTTCGGCCTTCGAAATGCACCCGCCACCTTCCAGAGGCTGGTAGATGGTCTACTAGCAGGACTGGGAGATTATGCCGTTGCCTACCTCGATGATGTGGCCATTTTTTCAGACTCCTGGCCCGAACACCTACTACACCTGGAAAAGGTCTTTGAGCGCATCAGGCAGGCCGGACTAATTGTTAAGGTCAAAAAGTGTCAAATAGGCCAAAACAGAGTGACTTACCTGGGGCACCAGGTGGGTCGAGGAACCATAAACCCCCTACAGGCCAAGGTGGATGCTATCCAAAAGTGGCCTGTCCCAAGGTCAAAGAAACAGGTCCAATCCTTCTTAGGCTTGGCCGGTTACTACAGGCGATTTGTACCACACTACAGCCAAATTGCTGCTCCACTGACCGACCTGACCAAAAAGACCCAGCCAAATGCAGTTAAGTGGACTGATGAGTGTCAAAAGGCCTTTACCCAACTTAAGGAAATGCTCATGTCTGACCCTGTGCTCAGGGCCCCGGACTTTGACAAGCCATTCCTAGTAACCACGGATGCATCTGAGTGTGGTATAGGAGCAGTTCTCATGCAGGAAGGACCGGATCACAACTTCCATCCTGTCGTGTTTCTCAGCAAGAAACTGTCTGAGAGGGAAAGTCACTGGTCAGTCAGTGAAAAGGAATGCTATGCCATTGTGTACGCCTTGGAAAAGCTACGCCCATATGTTTGGGGACGGCGGTTCCAGCTACAAACTGACCATGCTGCACTAAAGTGGCTTCATACTGCCAAGGGAAACAACAAGAAACTTCTTCGTTGGAGTTTAGCTCTCCAAGATTTTGATTTTGAAATTCAGCACATCTCAGGAGCTTCTAACAAAGTAGCGGATGCACTCTCCCGTGAGAGTTTCCCAGAATCCAGTAGTTAAAAAGTGTTCTTAAAATGTAGAAGTCTGTTAGTTATATACTTAGTGGTATATGTAAAGATGCATGTGTTGTATTAATCTGTTTAGTTTAAAGTTCTAGGGGGAAATCACCGCCAGTGAGCTTCCCCACTGTCTGCAATTTGGGGGGCGTGTCATAAACAGATAGCTAAGGGTTAATGTCTCTTTCACCTGAAAAGAAGTAACCTGAAACACCTGACCAGAGGACCAATCAGGAAACAAGACTTTTTCAAATCTGGGTGGAGGGAAGTTTGTGTGTGAGTCCTTTGTTCTGGTCTTGTATCTGTCCCACTTGGCTATGGGAAGGATTTTTCTATTTCCTGCTTTCTAATCTTCTGTTTCCCAGTTGTAAGTACAAAAAGATAGGTTTGTTTTTTTGTAGTTACATGTTTGTAGTTGCTGGAATGTTTTGAATTGTATTCTTTTTGAATAAGGCTGTTTATTCATATTTCTTTTAAGCAATTGACCCTGTATTTGTCACCTTAATACAGAGAGACCATTTTTATGTATTTTTTCTTTCTTTTTATATAAAGCTTTCTTTTTAAGACCTGTTGGAGTTTTTCTTTAGTGGGGAACTCCAGGGAATCGAGTCTGTGCTCACCAGGGAATTGGTGGGAGGAAGAAATCAGGGGGAAATCTGTGTGTGTTAGATTTACTAGCCTGACTTTGCATACCCTCTGGGTGAAGAGGGAAGTACTTCTGTTTCCAGGACTGGAAATAGAGAGGGTGGAATCCCTCTGTTTAGATTCACGGAGCTCGCTTCTGTGTATCTCTCCAGGAACACCTGGAGGGGGGAAGGGAAATGGTTTATTTCCCTTTGTTGTGAGACTCAAGGGATTTGGGTCTTGGGGTCCCCAGGGAAGGTTTTTAGGGGGACCAGAGTGCCCCAAAACACTCTAATTTTTTGGGTGGTGGCAGCTTTACCAGGTCCAAGCTGGTAACTAAGCTTGGAGGTTTTCATGCTAACCCCCATATTTTGGACGCTAAGGTCCAAATCTGGGACTAGGTTATGACAACATGGAATATCCACTTTATACTAGACAATAAAATATTGCCATGGCTTGGCTCAAAAGCAGTTCTCTAAGCCCCCTCGAGCACGCCTGTAATGAATTCTTTAAAGCAGTCATTCAAAGGCTATTTGCCAGCATCGCAAGAATCAAAGCCGTTGGACAGTTTTCTGCCCTCACTTTGCAGACAGCACAGTGATCCTGGCCATCAAAATGTACCTTATAAACATGCTTATTTCTAACATCCTAGACAGTCCCATTGGGGCAGACCCCCAGGTCAGGTTGTATCACAATGCTAAAGGGTTTCGAATCTGCCTTAAAGGGGAAGCTAAGGAGTCTCCTGTCATAAGGGAATCACTTGGTGTTATATAGCCAACTTCATGCTACCCATTCCTCTCTCACGCTCCCATGTAGGGATGTTCTGGCATTGGGGGAAGGGATGGAAGGGAGAGTGGCTGAAACACACTGTGCTGGACTGACCTTGGGCCAGTGGAATGGCACCTAAGGAGAGCACTCCAGCTGGCATAGGATCTAATCTGTGCCAGGCCCCAGGATCACCAGATGCAGGAAACTGACTTGGAGCCAGTCACCTTTACATCTTCCCCTTTCTTGGCTGCATGCCTGTGACTTTGGCACAGCTGATGATTGAGCCGATTAACTTAAATGTTCTCTATGGGCTGAATTCTGATGCCCTTATTCAAGCTTAGTAATGCCTTACTCCTGAAGTAATGCCATTAGGACTAATCAAAGAGTAAGGTACTACTCACTGTACGCATGGCAGAATCTAGCTCTATGTATTTCTTTACATCAACCCAACTACAGGACAGCATAAGTATCTGGGATTAGCTATTAGGAAAAAATATTCTTATTAAAGTGCAAAACTTCTGTTTTTAAGGGTCCTCTAGTTTTCAGTTTAACCTCTTCTGCATGGTCCAGCTCTTGTTCTATAGGATACTTTTTAAAATGACTCTGTCTATTCACTAAAACAAAACAAAATAACTTTCTTTTAGGTTATAAAAAGTTCTGTGGACTCTCCCCTAACACACTTCTGCTCTCTCGCCTGTTTATTCGAAGCCCTTTCAAACACAAATCACTGAAGGTTTGAGAAGTTCAGATTACCAGCAAATATTTGAATGCACCACTGAGACTGTTCTTTAACAAGTTTTCTAAAGATCAAAGAACGACTGCTCAGTTTTTAAGGCTTGGCAGCTTATTCGTAATTCAATGATGAAAAAACTTAATCATCTTCAATGGGTTAATATTACATTTGGGTTGTGAGTTTAGATTCCTAGGGTGGGATTTTCTAAAGGGCTCACCATAAGCTTTGCTCTGCTTCCATGAAAGTCAGTGGTAAAACTCTCATTAAAGTGAAAGGGGGCAACATTAGGCCAAAGCTGAGCACTTTTGAAATTCACATCCCTAAAATGCTCAGGTTGAGCCCTGCCTTTTTCCAGGCAGTATATAAAAATTGGCGTGCAATGAGGCATGGCTGTTAGGGAGTTCTGATTTCACTGAGTCTGCATGTTGTACGTGTCCAAGTGTTCTGTTGCAGTCTAGCAGTTAGATCTGCCTGGGGGGATGTATTTGCTTTTGTGTTTTTCCTATATACAAGGGGGCAGAACTGGCAACTGGAACTGTGACATTTCCAGATTTTGAGTTCTTTGGTATCTGGAAATGTCAACGTTTGGGTTGCTCGCTCAGCCCCCTGGTATATATCTATCACAGCGCATTAATCACATGATCAGACAGAATTTTTCCGAAAGACACTTCCTCATTCAGTGTGCAGGTTTGAAGGTGAATGAGGGATGGTTGTTAGGAGACCAAAGCCGGCGTTTATAATGGAATTACCACCTTGACCCATGGAGAGCAATGTTACTGGGACTAACCATAGGGTATGGGACTATTCTGCATGGGTAAGGGTGATAGAATCAGTTCTTGTGTTGGAAGCTGTGAAAGAGACTGTAAGGATTTAAAAAAAAAATGAACTGCCACCTCATTCTCTGTGCACCTTCCAGTCTGTGTGGCCAGTGAGGTGAGGTCTTGTGGATACTGTACTGTGTGATCGTTAGAGCAACATCGCCCCCACAATGCACCATTTTCTCCCCTGTGGTGAGGGGAGAGGGTATGTCATAGGAGACCCTGACCACAGTGCATCATGGGTGATGTAGTTCAGCCAGACAGCCCATCCTACATAGGAGAATGGAGGCATAAGGTTCCTGAACTACATCTGCTGTGGGACATTGTAATGCCATTTTGGATCAAGATATTTACGTTTCTGCATGAAATGTTTCCGTTTTCCCATGTCTAGGGTTTTGCTTTGTTTTGTTTTGTTTGGGGGTGGAGGGGAAGTATGTGTGGGGTTTTTTGGAAATGTCAAAATTTTCTGCAAAAAGCAGACTCTGTGAAAAAATGAATTTAGTTGAAAATCTAGTTTTCCACTGATATACAAATTTGATGGAAAAATTTTGACCTAACATTCGAGGTAATTAAAGACTGTATCATAGTGCACACTTGCAAGGAGCAGAGTTAAGGTTGTGCTGGTGGTGGTATTGTCAGTACTTCGCTTTGCAACTTTAATGTTCTTTGTGTATAGGCATATAAAATGCAGAATTCTTTCCATGTGGAATGATTTTCATTGTTTTCCATAATATGCCAGCTGTTCTGTAAAGCTGCCAATTAAAAATACTTGTTTGGTTTTGGGGTAGGTGTAAAATGACTGATTTCCATCTGGGAACGTATTGTTCTGTCACTCTCACACTTCGGGGAGATTAGTGGGATTTACTTCTAGATAAAAAAGTTGCTCATATAAATATGATGAGAGTAGGAGGGAAAAAGAGAGAGTGAGATTGAGAACTCCTGGCTCTTGAAGTGCCTTTGCATTTGCCAATTCCTACCCTGTCCTTTTGTAAATTTTGGAGTTGTGTGAAAAATGGGTAATTTGCCATCAAGGCTTAAATAGGCACATAAATTCACACAGACAGATGGGTTAAAGCTACCTTTAGCTGGTAGCCCTCCAAGTGAATCATTTTCTTTTGCTGTTTCAGTAACCTTTATTATATGTTAGAGTAGGATCTTAACCACTGCATTCAAATGAAATATGAGGTTTGAGATTCACCAGATACAGATCTATCTAGTCCGACTTAATAGTATTGACTGATGTGTATAGGCTTTTATGCTTGTAAAACTGATTGCAAGTGGGAGGACTCCAGAAAACCTGAGCCTACTTATTCCTCTGTAAAGTCAGCTGCTTTCCATCCACTCAAGTTAGTAACTCATTTGGACAGAATATAATTCTTTTTTGTTTTGAAATGCTATTGTGGAAATTATATTGCAACAGTTTTCCAAAGGCACAGGTATTGCAAGAGTCTTGTTTCAAAGTCTTACAAACTCCACTCTCCCAAACATGGGGTATATAATTTATCCATTCTTTTTGATGGAAAAAGGATAAAATTAATATTGCATAAATCAGTCTGACTCAATACACAACATTTCAAAGTCAAAAGTTTGCAGAGGTAGGTCCTGATCCTGCAAAGACTTGCTCATGTGCTTACCTTTAGTTAAAGGACCATTCAGCACGTAAAGTTAAGCATGCGAGTAAAGCACCAAGCCTATAAACACTTAAGCACATGCTTAACTTTACTTCTGTGAATAAAGTTAAGCACACGCATATTTGTTTGTGGGACTGGAACCTTACACTTTGCAGGATGAGAGCCTTAGCTCCTGGTGCTGCACTGATCTCTGCTCAGGGAGGCCTATTTGGAGCTCCTACCAGGATCAGGACTCAATTATTATTATAAAACTGCAAAGTTAGAAAAAGTAAAGCTCAAGTGTATAAAAATGTGATATTTGTTAAAAGCAGTATCTTCAGAAAAGGGATTAACTGATTAAATAGCGACCTTGAACAAACTACTATTGGGATCTTTCTAGTTCTCATCAGAGCTTCAAGATGTAGGTTTTCGAAGCATATGAGGATGAAGTAGCTTAGTCCTAACTGTGTCTTTGGAATGATCCTGTGGTTGCATAGACACGACTTGAGCTACACCCAGAGCGCCTGGGGCAGGGGTGGCCAACGTGCACCTGAGAAGGAGCCAGAATTTACCTATGTACTGTACATTGCCAAAAGCCACAGTAATACAGCAGCAGCCCCCCATCAGTTCCTGCCTCCCTCGCCTGCCAGCAGCTCTGCTGATCAGCGCTTCCCCATCCTTCCCCATGCCTCCTGCAGGATGCAGGAGGCTCTGGGGGGAGGGGGAGCAGCGAGGGCATGGTAGGCTCAGGGAACGGGGCAGGAAGAAGCGGGGACCTTGGGGAAGGGGTGAAGTTAGGGGTGGAGCAGTGAGCACCTCCACCGTGGCACATTGGAATGTTGGCGCCTGTAGCTCCAGCCCCAGAGTCGGTGCCTATACAAGGAGCTGCATATTAACTTCTGAAGAGCCGCAGGTTGTGGCCACCCCTGGTCTGAGGGATAAAACTCATGACTTTCTGCTTCCAAATTCATGGCTTTACAGCTGAAGAGAAGCTCAGTTAGATTTTTTTTTTCTTTTTAAATAGTAGGGTATGTAAACCAAAGTCTGCAGGGCAACACAGCTGCAAACACTTAAGCAGATTTAACTCCGTTCAGCAAATTGAGACGCAGGATGGCCTTGTGCTTAGAACACAGAACTGAGACTCACAAGATTTGGGTTCAAAATCTGTCTCTAATGCAGACATCTTGTGTGACCTTATGCAAATTATTTAATGAAGTCTCAGTTCCCCATCTGTAAAATGGGGGTAAAATGACTTCCTTGCTCCTGGCCTTTGTCTGTCTTGTCTATTTATACTATAAGCTGTCTGGGCCAGGGCCTGTCCAACGTGCACAGCACCTAGCAAATGGGGTGTTTAGCTCAGCTGGGGAGCCTATCGGCACTGTATACTAACAGTACTGATCCAGCAGAAGGCAGTTGTGCACATGTACAGGTTAGTGTGTATTACATGTTGTTTACACACCAACAGTTCAAACAGCTAGTGCTTTTCTAATGTGTCTCTTTTGATAAATACCATCCACCGTATTTTAATCCAAATTAAGTCCCTTTTGCACCACCCCAGCAATGCAAAGGAGACTGAAACTGACTTCAAAGGGCAGATGGGAATTTCCGTCATTACACGAGTTGTCCCATTGATCTCAGTAGGAACAGGCAGCCTTCCCTTTACAGATTTTAGATCTGTCCTGCTTCCTGAAACATGGAGGTTATAAGCCACTCGGAGATTGGAGGTAAGGACCATCTCCTTCCTTACTTAGACAATTCTGTCAGAGCAGTTAAGTGCAAGACAGGATGGTCTTGCAGTTAAAGCACAGGCCTGACAGCCAGGATGCCTGGTATCTCTTCCTGGCTCTGCCACAGACTCATTACTTTGTCTTGTGCCCCTTGCTTTACCTCCCTGTGCCACAGTTCCCAGTTTGTAAATCAAGAACTCTCATTCCTATTTCACAGGAGTTTGTAAGACTAAAAGCTATTCATGTTTCTAAAGGGCTTTGACATCTATGGATGCACAGTGCTATAGACATACAAAATGTTATCTTAAAAAGCAGAATGGGGCCCTGATCCATGACTGAGGCTCTTAGGTGCCACCACAAGACAAATAAATAGTAAAATGCCCTTTCTCCTGCACTGAGCCTTCCCCGCCTGTTGCACTATACCAATTTGACCACTAGAGGGCAGAACTCAATTGTTTTTTTCCATATCATGGCTGTCTATAAATATACCCATCATGATGTAAATGATTCCTGACTTTGCTTTTGTTTATTTTTAAAAGCAAGTCATTTAAACAGATTAAGTGAGGCCCATGATTGCACAAAAGAAGAAAAACAAAAGCGAATGCTTAAATCAGAGAGAAATGACAGGCTCTTTCCCTAAACTCTGCCACCCCTAATGTTTTCTTTTAAGGGATGTACGACCAGTTTAATAAAAGATCTTTCAGTCAGAAAAGCAGCACACATCAAATATTATCATATCTTTTGCCCACTTTTATATTTCTGACTAACTTTCTGTCCGATGCTCTTTGCTTTAAGACTTGTGTAGCAGTTGCATGGCAACGTTTCCAAACAGCATGCAACACATGGCAGGATGCAGATGAGTAACACTAAGGTTTAAACATGTGTTCACTTGTGAACTGCCAATTAAACTTCTGATCCAAAAGGTCTCTCATATCGAGGACAGTGATTTAGGGCATGATCTTGCATACAACTACTTGGTTGGGTAAGGACAAGTCACATGACTAAGTGCTTGCAGGATTGAACCTTTAATCACAGAAATTACTGTGCAAAATCACAAATCACTGGATATGGGGAGGATAGGGAGTGGGTAGACACAGGTGACACAATCCAATAGGCTTTCAGGACATCAGATGATGAGTGGCCTGACTGGGCATTCTCTAGTGCACTTGAATGCAGAGCAGGGGCTTTGTCAATAGCACTTGCTAGTGAATTTCCAAACACTGAGGAGAGCAGGAAGGCTTGACATGAGGTTTCTCAGTTGGATTTTATCTTCTGTGAAGTGTTATTTAAAAATAAAAACATCAGAAAACAGGAAATTACAGGCTCTGGGGCTCCCATAATGGCAAGGAGAGAGGCACTCTATGCTTTCTGTATCTGTTCTGGCTAGCAGGACTATGGCCTATGGCCCTGACTCAGCACAACATGTGACTTGCTTCAGCACTTCCCAGGTGAATGGCTGGTGGTCCCCGTAACCTAATCCTAAATTCAATGCAACCCTTACTTCCAAACACTGGGTGATTCTTGTGCTGATGAACGGTCGGTGAGGGATTAGCAGCATTGCCAAATCACAGCTTGTACCTACCTGCACAACAGGGAGGGAGCTACCTTAGTACAAACTTGACCCTGCTACTGTGAATGAGGGGTGAGGGGCTGCCACTGACTTCTGTTTGACCTCAGGAAAATCACTTCACCTCTCTCTGCTTCTGTCTCCTCTTTAATCCTAACAGTGCTTACCTTCTTTTGAAAAGTGCTTTGAGACCTACAGAGGAAGCCTTATGTATGAGTTAAGGATTAATATTTATTGGGTCTAGAATTGTATAGGCTTATTGATTTATATGGGATTTGTATTCTGGCAGGACTGAAGGAGTGGGGGACACCATGTTTTCTAGAAAAAGGGGTGTTCCAAAGTTATTTATTTCACAGCACTGTTGATCTTAATGTTAACTAAATAATCACTGTGTGATGCACATTTTGGAATGATTATCTTACTATGAGGTTATGGACGTTTTATTACTGGAAAAATCAACAAAATACATGAATAATTAAAATGCTCTTGATGATTTATGAAGCACCTGGGATTTTGAGAAACGTTCTAAAGTGTCTGGGGAATTTTCCGGCTTCTTCTATCACCAGCACTGGAGCCATTTTACAGTGTTTATTAAAGCATTACCTCTTACCCCTCATCTACAGAACAGAAACAGGGCTAGATCCGGAAAAGCTTAATCATGTGAATGGTGCTTATTCCCATGAATGAAATCAACAGGTCTGTTTCTTTGCATGAGGGTTTGCTAAACCAGACCCATAAATTGTAACTCTGTGCTAACTGGAAACAGGCTGCAGTCATGTGCTTAAAGCAGGCCTGCACAACTTGTAAAGCAGCGAGGGCCACATTACTCCAAAGAAAACAGCTGAGGGCCAAAACCTCCTGGCCCCGCAGAAACACTCCACCCCAGGGCCGCCCAGCCCTGTGGAAACAAACCCTCCTTCCCCAGCGCCGCCCCACCAAAACAGCTGTGGGCCAAAAAGGAAGGTTGAGGGTGGGGAGGTGATACTTTATTTTAAATCAACCAGGGGCTCCCAGCTGAAGAGGTGGCTGGGAGCCCTCAGGGTCAAATTAAAGGGCCCAGGGCTCCGGTGGCTGGGGGAACCCGGCAGGGCCGGCTCTAGGTTTTTTGCTGCCCCAAGCAAAAAAAAATTTGGCTGTCCCCCTATCCCAGCCCTGGGCTCCCCCCTGTACCTCCCTGCTGCCCCAGTTCTGGGCTCTCCCCGCACCCACCCACACGCACCCCCTGCTGCCCCAGCGCTGGCCTTCCCCCTTTCTTCCCCACCAATTCCTCCCCCCCACCCCACTGCTGCCCCAGCCCTGTGCTCCCCCCCACACCTCCTGCCGCCCCTGGGTCACTGGTAACTCACTCCCAGGGCAGGAATTTTGGATGTGCACAAAACACAGACAGGATTGGTTCCCATATGGTTACAGAGCTGCAGTAAAGTGGAACAATTTTCAGCTTGTGTGATTGGAGGATATCTGGATGCATATTATAAGACTGTCCTCCATAAATGAGGAAAAGTTGAGGTGCCTTTATTATTCTTTTGTTCTACTCTTTCTTCCGATGGGGAATTTGCCAATGCAATATCACGGTCTTCCTTTTAAACAAACAAACAAACAAACAAACAAACAAACAAACAAACAAACAAACAAACAAAAGGCAATGGCTGTAGAAAATAGCAATTCCAGTCCTAATAAGCATTTCTTGCTCAATTTTATCCTACTTTTTCTACAGCAAGTTACAGTGGATCAGTGTATTTGATTTGGGAGAAATGAAGTAACAGCTGCCCATTTTAGCTTGAGCACTCCTGAATTTTGAGGGGTTCAAATCTGGAAGGCAGGTGCTGGGAGAGGGTGGGGGTGGCTGTGAGCTCCGCAGGGGAGCATGGCAGCAACGTGTCTGGAGCTGCACGGAGCCAGACATGCTGGTCTGGGTGGCATGGTAAGGGGGCTGGGGTTGGAGAAGGGGTAGGAGGTTCCAGGGGGCAGTCAAGGGACAGGGAGCAGGGGGGGTTGGATGGGGCGGAGGTTCGGGGGGGCAGCCAGGGGACAGGCAGCAGTTGGATCGGCATGGCAGTCCCAGGGGTTTATCAGGGGACAGGTAGGGGGTGGGGACCTGGGGGGAAGTTGGGGAAAGTCTCAGGAGGGGGCAGTTGGGAACAAGGAGAAGGGAGGCTTAGATAGGGGCTGGGGTCCCAAGGGGCAGTTAGGGGCAGGGGTCTTGGGAGGGGGCAATCGAGGGACAAGGAGCAGCAGCATTTAGATAGGAGGTGGGGTCCTGGGGGGCAGTTAGGGGCAGGGGTCCCGGGAGATGGGTATAAGGGGACAAGCACCAGCGGTGCTTAGATACGGGGTGGGGGTCCTGGGATGCAGTTGGGGCAGAGGTCCGGGAAGGGAGCAATCAGCGCCTGCGGCCGGGATTCAAAGGGCTCTGGGGTGCCCAAAGCCACGGGCAGCCCTGAACCCTTTAAATCCCAGCCACAGCTGGGAATCTCTGCGGGCAGCCCAGAGCCCTCTGACTCCCAGCCGCAGCTGGGATTTAAAGAGCTCAGGGCTCCCCTTCGCTGCCAGCAGCCCAAAGCCCTTTGATTCCCAGCTGTGGTTAGATTTAAAGAGCTCTGGGCTCCCCCCGGCTGCTGGTAGCCCAGAGCCCTTTGACTCCCAGCCGCGGCTGGGATTTAAAGGGCTCTGGGCTGCCTGCAGAGCACTGTGTGCTGGGGATTTAGAATCCCCCCTGCGGGCCGCACAGTGAGGCTCCGCGGGCCGCATGTTGTGCAGGCCTGGCTTAAAGCTTGTCTGTATGTTGCATAAATTTGTAAAAATAGAACCACAACTGGGTCTCAAATAGATTGCAATCTATTTATCTATAAAAACAAAATATACCCTTGCTGTGTGTAAAATTCCTCATGAACTAACCACACACAGAACACAAGGATATTATCCTGTCAGCCTGATTCTGCCAACACTTCCATACGTGAGCAAATCTATTCTTGTGTGTAGTTTTATCAAGTTCAGTGGGACTCCGCTCATACGTAATGTCACTCACAAGTGTGAGAGTCTGAAAAATCAGGCCCCAACCTACATTACACAGTCTGAAGGGGGTAAAACACCAGTGGTATCATAACACTGTTCAAATAAAGAAGTGATTTTAGTAAACATAGGAACTGGCTGTACCTCCTCAGGCAAAGCTTCCATGGAAGTCAGTGGGAGATTTGTGTGAGTAACGACTACAGAATTTGATCCACAAGTTTAAGACAGAAAGGAAAGTTAATGCAGAGGTGAGTTATTTATAAAAATGGAGAATAAGGACCTGATCCTTTAGCTGATTATGTGCTAGAACCCCAATGCATCCACAGGACAGGACACGAGCAGCATAGGGGCCAAATGGCAAACAACCCACTTATAAAGTCAGAAAACTCAAGATTACGGTTCCCAGAGCAACCTTAAGTTAGTCTCACTCATAGCACATTGTGTGTGATCAGGTGGCTGTACTCTAGAAAGAGACTCTATGGTAATGGCATCCTGACATTAAATTTGACCAGCCTGTAGGTAACAAGATGTGTTTTCCAAGAGCCAGCCTTGCAAACTCACCCTGGGCTCTGAGTTAACCTGGGGGGAGAGGGGCTACCTATCTTTCTCATGTGTGGTCACTCAAAAGAAAGGCTCTGAGGCCAAATTAGGCCTTCCGTGACCCATGTGCAAGACCCCTCTTCAAATCAGCAATACCTGCTGTCCAAGCACTAGTGCCTTCAAATCCTATTGGCTGAGCTGGTAGGTAGCAGTTAAGTAGGGGTGAAAGTAACTTACAGGACTTATTGGTACTGCTGGAGTCCTGAGGGGACAGGGCTTCAACCAGAAGAGGTGGGGCCTCTCAAGATCTAAAGGATCTGGGGCACTGGCTGTGGTTAGGAGCCTCAGGGCCTTTTAATCAATCCAGGGCTTCTAGCTGCCGAGGTGGCTGGGAGCCCCCTGGGCTCAACAGCAAATTAAAGGGGTTGGGGCTCCAGCTGCTGCAGGAGCTCCGGGCCTTTTGAATCCCCGCCCGCGTCTGGCAGCTGGGCTTGGGTGTGGATTTAAAGGGCCAGGTGCTCCTGCCGCTGCAGGGAGCCCCAAGCCTTACCAGGCTGGGGCTGGGATTTAAAGGGCCCCAGGCTCCTGCAGCAGTGGGGAGCTCGGAGCCCTTTAAATCCTGGCCCCAGCCCAGCTGCAGGAACTGCAGGGGGATTTAAAGGGCTCTGGGCTCCCCACAGCTGCAGAAGCCTGGTCCCAAGCTGTGGGTGAGATTTAAAGGGCTCCCTATTTATATCACTGGTGTGGTCCAGCACAGCGTACTGGCTCTTGCTCCTACTGGACCAGCTTACTTTCACCTCTGAAGTGAAGTCATTTTCCTTTGTAAACTGAGTCTGGGTGTGGAACTCCCCATTTGTTTAGTGCAGACGTGCAGAGTGAATTGCTTTGGTTTAGTTGCCTGCATTTCTGGGCTTGTCTCCACTGAGGAATCCTCAGGGCAGTTGTATGGCCTGTGTTACACAGGTCACCAGGGAGACCAGTGAAGTGTTTCTTAACTGCTGGGTGTGATGGGGGGAGAGGTTATGAGGCACTAAAATTTTGTATTATAGTAAAGCAAGATGTCTCTGCTGCAATCCCCAGGTCCTTAGCTAGCGTGACCAGACAGCAAACATAAAAAAAATTGAGATGGGGCTGGGGTGGTAATAGGAGCCTATATAAGAAAAAGCCCCACAAATCAGGACTGTCCCTATAAAATCGGGACATCTGGTCACCCTATGACCTTCCCCGTCTTAACTCTCTCAGCCTCTCCACACGCACTAACCAACCATCATCTGGCTGCTGGTTGTCACGCGACCGCGTTTATCTTTGCAGAGTCCATGTCAGGAAGGGAGGGGCTAGTGGTGCACTTTGGAGGGCGGGGGGCCCGACACAGGCTGCACGGATGATCGGGCCTTGCAATCGTCGGCCTCTGCCCTCGTACGCTGGGCGGGCACGTTGGGGGGGCGGCCCCTTCCCCCCGCTCCTGCTAAAGAGCTCGCCACGGGCGGGGGCCGGGGGCTGGCAATGGGACGCAGCTGACTCTGGTTCCCACACCCCCGCCGGAGCAGCAGGGGAGGAGCCCGGCCGCCCCAGGCGGGCGGAGCAGCCTATCCCGCAGCGAGCGAAGGAGGCAGCGGCGGCGCCTCTCCGCCCTGTCTGTGCTGCCCGCTGCGCGGGGGAGTCCGGACGCGCCCGCCCGGCCGGGGCTCGCCGCGGGGCAGGTAGGAGCCGCTCGTCGGGGGTCTCCCTCCAGCTGACCCGCGCGGGCTCTGCCCCTCTCCGGCAGGGCCTGGCTCCCCGCTCCCTTTAATCTGCAGCTCTGCGGGGAGACGGGGTCGGAGCTGCAGCCTGGGGCACGGGGGGTTGCCTCGTGCTTGCGCCGCAGGGCCGGGGATGGGAGAAGGGCTGGTGAAAATGAACAGGCCTCGCCTCTCCCGGCGATGCAGGGGGTGTCGCTGGCTGGACACTCATTGCAAACTTGTATCCTTCCTCCTCCCTTACTGGGTCCCCCCCAACACTACCCTGTTTGCCAGCCCGAGCAGCCTTTCCTTGGCTTTTATAGCCGGGGGCATGCAGCCTGGGCTTGCCGAGCTCTTCCGTATTCCTCACCGCCCCCCCTTGTGTCAGTTTCAGTCTCCTGAATTTTCTTGTCATGTCCCCTTGAGAAGGGAGGGGAAGGCTGGTCACGTGAGCTCTGTTCCCAGCTCGGGCCGTGATCCATGTTTTTAAGCCCCTTTGGTGCCCTAAAGGGGTGTCTCCCAGAAATAGAGGCGAAGGTCCCTGGCCTTCTCTTCCTTGTCCTCTCCTTCCCCCAGGAAACTCCAGATGATACTTTAAATCCATAAAATAGGAATGGCTGGGATTTTAATTTAACTGGCTGTAATCACACAGGCCCCAATTCTCCTCTGTCATGCTGGTGTAAATCCAAAGTAACTCTATTGACTTCTTCAGTGTTTCAGTGATGACTGCATAGTTCTTTCCTCCTGTTCCAAGTGAAACAGATCTCCAGAGTAGCAGGACTTCTAGTTATTAATGTGTGATCCTGCCACCTCTTCAGTGTACAACTCAAATATAAGATATTGTAACTTTAAGAATATTGAGAATTTAACTCTGGGTTCTAGATGTTTAATATATTATTAAATATTAAAAACTGCTAGACATAGATTTGAAAATCTCTCTATTTTAATTTAAGGCAAATTATATCTTACCCATACAATATATCTACACAAAGACCTAATCTTGCACACTGATCCGAGCAGGCAGAGCTCTGCCTCCATATGGAGTCTCTGTGTTCTTAGCACAGCTCCACACAGATGGACCCTTCTTAGGGTGACCAGATGTCCTGATTTTATAGGGACAGTCCTGATTTGGGGGGCTTTTTCTTATATAGGCACTTATTACACTCCACCCCCAACCTGATTTTTCACACTTGCTATCTGGTCACCCTAACCCTTCTGCTTATATGTGGCCCCACTGAAGTCAGTGAGGCTATGCAGGGGCCTGTTCACATGGATCAGCTTGCAGAATCATGGCCAAAGACCGTGTCTGTCTGCAGTAGCAGAAAGAGCTCTGCTGCTATCCCTGATGGTGACATGCAAGCAAACAAAACCCCTATGGTGAGTTCAAGGTTCCATGCAGGGGATGGGGAAAGAGATGATTAATGCTTAATAAAATCAGGGGAAGGAAAGTGTGCCAAGTACTGCTTTAAATACGACTTTTAATCCTTTATTGTTCATTATAAGCGATTCAGCCTTGTCTCTTATCACTCTGTGCTTGTAATAAGATAATGTGAGAGGTTCCAAATGAGATCAAGGTTTTATTGTGTTAGGTGCTGTATGTTCACATAGCACGAATATGTCTGTCTGATGAAAAGCTTACAGTCTAAATAGCCAAGACAAAGGGTGAGAGGGAAACTGAGGCATAGAGAAGCAACCCAGCTGTCAGTGGCACAGGCTCTATTCTTGGCCTTGTCTCCTGAGTCCCAGCCCAGTGCCTTATCCAGTGACTGGATCGTGCTGTTTTTACACTAGGAACATTAGTGCCCATGTTTAGAGTAACTACTTCTAGCAGGTTTCATGAAATGGTGGTAAAGCTGTATAATCCTTGGCACTGGTGCAGCTGCAACAAATATTATTCCTCTTGGGGAGGTGGAGTACCAGGAGCACTCCAGCCACGGAGTCAGAGCGCTCTATGTGCCTTGCCAGTATGGACAGGAAGTGAGGTAGAGCACTTCTGGTGGCCTTATTGCGCTATAACGCACAAGTGTAGCCAAAGCCTAAGAATATTTACCCCAGAAATGCAGAGATGTTTAATGTTACTTGCTTGAGACTTCTTTCCCTGTAACAAAAGAGGTAGTTACAGAATGTCTTTATTTTTAACAAGAACACTTGCTGCATAAGCAAAGTTACAGTGTTTCTTTAACTTTTATGCCTTGATCACATTTAGTTTTTTGATTTCATTAGTTCCTGTAAAACCAGATTCTGTTCTAAGGGCTTTCTTTGAAAAGACCACAGATGGTATGTGTGTCTTGCATCTCTGAATTATCAATCAAAACAAAAGCCAAGCCACAGAAGCCTCTTGGGCCATCACTTATATAGTATCAGTTTGTGTGTGCAGTGCAAGGAAGGATGGTGAGTGAATTAGTGTGGGGAAGTGTGCGCCTCGGAGAGGAGTGACTTGATGGAGTGGAAAGCAGATGTTCAGATTCCCAGAGATTGGTCCACCACGGGACTTTCAGTGTCACTTTGCTAGCTCTGATCATGTTGGATAACAAGTTGAGTGAACTTCATAATAACACGTAACACTTGACAACCGCTGTCAAGTGGGAGGCACACACCTGTCTTCATCAAAGACTGGATTCACCTGCCTTGAGCTTCCTTTAGCAGAAAATTAATACCATTGTCTGACAGCTCATCTAGGCTCCTGTGGCTGGAATTTTTTGAGACTACTTGGAGTTGATTGCTCACACTTTCAACTGCAGAATTTGCACAAGAAACCCACAGATGTGAACTGCAATGGGATATGAGATAAAATAACCCCCCCCTGCATATTTTAAGTGATAGGATGAGATGTACAAACTAAAACAATAAGAAATAGCCACCTAGTTGCTTGCACAGTGCACTGAAAATGTAGTCCAGAGTTGCTCTGTATTATATTTCTATCATTACATTGATCTTAAAGGGGCCATCCACGGTTTTAGGTCAGACACGTTATCAATTAAAAAAGACAAATTCTTTCTGGAGCAAATGGTCTATATACATTCTGATCGGGCGCCTGAGGCCCAATTCTTCTTGTTGCAGTGCACTGTTCATTTAAAGTGCTAATATTGAAAGTGGATCCCTTAAGTTTTCACACATGTAGTGCTATCAAGTCCCTTTACACTTTACTGCATTTGATTGCAAGGGCAGGTGGTCCCAGCTGTGCCATTGCTTTATGCCAGCAAAATGTTTGTTCAGTTGCCAAATTGTCAGTGGCCTCTTCTTTGTCTCCTTCTCCATTATGTACATCCTTAAAACTGCTCTGTTCTTCCAGGCTTCTGTAATGCATTGCACTGAAACTGCTGTACTAAATGCACTCATTGACAGCAATACGACAATACTGTCTGTTTCTGATGTAGTGGGTTTATGTGACCTCAATAGAGCAAATGGTAACTAGAAAGAGCTTTTCTTTCTCTGAACAGAATCGGTGTCTTTACTACAATAGTGCCTTTGCATATACACTCCTCTAGGTATATGGGAATGCAAATGTAGAAAATATATTGTAAAACAAGGCTTGTCCTGGAGCTCAGTGATATCACAGGCATTGAACTTTACCCAGATATCATTAGCTTTGATTCCATGTAGCGTATATTGCAGGGGCTGTAACTGTCCTGTTTTGCCTTGGATGATTAAAGTAGTTACACATAAATCTAAAATATTTGTCCACTGTGCATTGTCCTTTTTTCAAAATAATAGAGCTGTTTTTCATGTCAGTGATTCCATGCCACATATGGACTCTTGACTAAGTAAAATATTTATATGTTGATATATTTCATGATTGGCTAGAGACTGCTTCTGTCTTCCTTTGGCTAATCCATAGTTTGGACAAATCCATGGACGGCACATTAAGACAAGAGGTATTCTCAAGGGAACAAAGGGAGGAGTTAGATGCTCAAAACATGCTAAAATTCCAGCTGGACAGGAAATCCCTCGCTCCAATATCTTTTGATTTCCAGGGTTAGCAGGGCTAGAGATGGTGCCTATGCCAGACCACCTGCGCTTGTATCGCTTTGAACTTTGGTGAAGATTGGAACCAGCTTTGCATATGTCCACTCAGGCCTATATCTAATCAGAATGTGAGAGCATGAAAAAGAGATCACTTTTAGGGCTTTTCTGTAGATTTTAGTCTAACCTATTCCCCCATCCCTTCTACCTTCCCTTTGGAAGGGGAGCTGTATGCATTAGAAAAATTAAGGGTCAGGTCGTGCCCTTGAGTTGTACACGCTGGTTATTTATATCAATGGGATTTGTGCCCAATATTGTCCTGAGAGAGCTTTAATTTAGGAGTCTGGCATTCTGCTCCAGTGCCTTTTGGCAGCCCGCGACACAGATGAGTAAAGCTTTTGCGTGTGTGAGTATGTGTGCTGTAATGTTTTTTGACAATTTTAATAGTTAAAATGAGGGGTAATAGGCAGCTTGGGGAATTGGTAACATGATTCAAAACCTCCTGCCTTGAAGGGATAGTTTGAATCCATCATGGAGCGTAAGTGACAGAGAGGTTTTTTTACTCTCTGAAGCCTGTTCTGGTGGCTCATGTGAGACAAGCTGCCAGTTATTTAGGTGTGTGGAGAGATGCTTAAAAAATGGCCCCCATCCAAATGTTTGAGGTAACCTTGAAGTCATTTAAAACACAACAAAATATAAGACACCTCAGCAGAGAGAATGCTAGAAATATAGGGCTGGAAGGGATGCCGGGAAATCAAGTCCAGCTCTCTGTACTGAGGCAGGACCAAGTAAACCTAGACCCACCCTGCAACTTATTTTTGAAAGCTACTGGTGGGGACTCCAGGAACTCACTTGGAAGCCTATTACAGAGCTTGACTACCCTTAGTTACAAAGTTTTTCCTACCTAGCTAACCTAAGGCCTTGGCTACACTGAAGAGTTGCAGCACTGCAACTCACTGCCCGTCCACACTGGCAAGGCACATACAGATCTGTGGGTTTGGCTATGCTGGAGAGTTGCAGCACTGGTGGTGGGTTTACAGCGCAGCAACTTAGTAACTGTCCACACCTGCAAGGCACATCCAGCACTGCAACTCCCTGGTTGCAGCACTGGCTGTACACCTGGTCTGCTTGGGGTGTAACGATTGCAGCGCTGGTGATGCAGCGCTGCTCATCAAGTGTGGCCACCAAAACTGCTGCTGTTGGCCTCCAGGGTATTAGGAGGTATCCCAGAATTCCTGTCCACAACAAACCAGAAGAATGGCTGAACTCCGAGCTCCCTAGAATTACTTATCTAAAAAACAAACACCGCTGCTCTTTGCTCCAGCCAGCGAGCAGAGGGAGGGGAATTGCTTTGGAATGTTCACAGCTGTTTGCTTGAGGAGAGAGGGGAGTCCCTGCTGAGCAGCTGAAGGCTGTTCAGGAGTGCATAATTTGCATTTAGTGAATAAGAGAGGGGTGGTGGAAGGGGTCAAAACTTTTAAAATGATTGAAGGTAGGTGTTGTGTATCTTCCAGTCCTTAGAACTTGCAAGGCAGGGAGCTGAGAACAGTGTCAGCTCCAAAAATCCATTCTCTCTGTCTCCCCCACGCTCCCTGTCACACTCCACCCCACCCCCCTGTTTTGAAAAGCACGTTGCAGCCACTTGAACGCTGGGATAGCTGCCCACAATGCACCACTCCCAACAGCACTGCAAGTGCTGCAAATGTGGCCACACTGCAGTGCTGGTAGCTGTCAGTGAGGCCACACTGCAGCACTTTCCCTACACAGCTGTACCAAGACAGCTGTAACTACTAGCGCTGTACAGCTGTAAGTGTAGCCAAACCCTAAATCTGCCTGGCTACAGTGCTGGTTGTACTCCACATGGACAAGAGGAATAAAGAGAACAGTGCTGGTGCTGCAGTGCCAGTGTAAACAGTGATTAATCTTACTAGGCTGTAACTGAGCTCTAGAATTTTCCCATAATGCTTTTAACTAAAGAACTCTGTTTTGTTGTGAACTGGGGGCTCCTGGAGCTGCTTATCTGAGGGTATGGCTACACTTGAAATTTCAAAGCGCTGCCACGGCAGCGCTTTGAAGTGTGAGTGTGGTCAGAGCGCCAGCGCTGGGAGAGAGCTCTTCCAGTGCTGCACGTAAACCACATCCCTTACGGGTGTAGCTTGCAGCACTGGGAGCCGCGCTCCCAGCTGCTGTGCTATTTACACTGAGGCTTTACAGCGCTCTATCTTGCAGCGCTCAGGGGGGTGTTTTTTCACACCCTTGAGCACGAAAATTGCAGCGCTGTAAAGTGCCAGTGTAGCCAAGCCCTGAAAAACAAACACAGCTACTGTTTGCTCGAGGGGAGGCAGGCAGGGAATGTCCACAGCTAGTGTTTGCTTGAGGAGAGAAACAGCATGGCAGGGGGGCAAAGGGAGTCTGTTGGAGCAGCTGCTTATCTGGTCTGAAGGCTATTTGCATTTGAGTGAATGAGAGAGGGGTGGGGGAAGTGGTCGGAACTTGCAAGGCAGGGAGCTGACACAGTGTCAGCTCCAAAAATCCACACTCTCTCTCTCTCTCTCTCTCTCTCTCTCTCTCCCCCACGCTCCCTGTCACACTCCATCCCACCCCCCTCTTTTGAAAAGCACTGTTGCAGCCACTTGAATGCTGGGATAGCTGCCCATAATGCACCACTCCCAACACAGCTGCAGATGCTGCAAATGTGGCCACACTGCAGTGCTGGTAGCTGTCAGTGTGGCCACACTGCAGCGTTTCTCCTACACAGTTTTAGGAAGACAGCTTTAACTCCCAGCACTGTACAGCTGCAAGTGTAGCCAAACCCTCGGTCTCCTTTGCTGCAGATTAAGCCCATTACTACTTGTCCTATCTTCAGTGGACATGGAGAAGAGTTAATCACTGTCCACTTTATAATAGCCCTTAACATATTACAAAACTGTTATCAGGTGTGTCCCTTCACCCCCACCAGTTTTCCTTTCTCAAGACTAAATATGCCCAACTATTTTTAAACTTCCCTCAGAGGTCAGGTTTTTCTGGATCTTTTATCATTTTTGTTACTCTTCTCTGGACTCTTCCCTAAATTGTGGTGCTCAGAACCAGACACAGTGCTCCAGCTGGGACCTCACCAATGCTGAGTAGACTAGGACTCTACTGGATCTTACATACACCACTCCGGTTAATACACCCCAGAATCAGATTAGCCTTTCTTGCAGCTGCATCACATTGATGACTTGTATTCAGTTTGTGGGCCACTATAATCCCCAGATCCCGTTCAGCAGTATTGCCACCTAGACAGTTATTCCTCCTTTTGTAGTTGTGCAGTTGATTTTTCCTTCCTAAGTGAAGTACTTTACCCTTGTCTTTATTGAATTTCATCTTGTTGCATTCAGACCAATTCTCCAGTTTGTCAAAAGTATAACTGGGTTAAAAAAGAATTAGATAAGTTCATGGAGGATAGGTCCGTCAGTGGCTACTAGCCAAGATGGTCAGAGTGTGTGAGAGCATAGCTTTATTGAACATAATGTGTTTCTTGATGCGATAAGATCTGGGAATACTGCTGATTTTTTTTCCTCCCTTGCTTTAACAATAATAACAATAATAAAAGTGAATAGTTGTGATGACTCGTTAGTCACTTCGGGATGTTATCTCAAAGCATGCAAGTAAGCCATTAGTAGTAACTTCATATGAGAGGTGAATATAACCCCTTTGTTGCTGGAGAAAATCGCACTCTTCCCACCTGTTGGTTGCCTGATTTTATGGGAGATTAATAATATTGTTTAGATAATACGGGTTATAGGTTCACCAGTGAATCTGATCAATTGATAATAAGATCCCAGAATTGGGCTACACAGAATTTGCAGGGACCATTGGGATGGCTGACAAGGAAACTCAAACTGAGAACAAAAGGCAGCTTTAAGCCTTTTCTTGAGATAAATGGAACAGTAATGGAATATTAATCAAATAATCAACCAATTACAAAAGCAGCGATATTGTTCTAGCAGGATATGTTGTATTATCTACTAGAAAGGTTTCTCAATTAATGTACTTGCACCCTTCCTTGAGAACCTGGTGATAAGCCTTGCCTCTGGCATGCCAAGAGAGTTCAGTGGTCCAGGTTCCTCACGTCTTGAGTGAGAGGTGCACAGCTTAGAAGCAGCTAGAGCTCAACGCTATAGAAGCCTACTTAGAGTTTACTTAGAACCTAACAATTAAGAACTAACAATGACAAACTAACAAAAAACCAGCAGAACCTCCTCAGCAGGGTGGGTTACCCCTGAGCTTAGAGCCAAAGTGCCCTCCTTCCATGTCCAAATTTAACTTCCTCACCCACAAAAATGTTAGGGTACACTCAGGCTGGCATGTTTGTTCATATTAATGACATGTTTGTAACTATTAGAGACCATTAGCTCATCCTCACCTCTGTTATTTCTGTCCTAACCGGGTATTTCCATGTTCCATTTTTCTTTCATGGTGTACCTGTTAAGTCTGAAAAAGGCCATGAACTTGGGTGGTTTTATCTACCAACTTGCTTTAACTTGCCCACTTATCTGTGCGAAAGGTCACAAACATATATACTGTATGCATTCGCTCAACACCACCTATCTAGGGTAAAGGTCTCAAACAGATGTATGATAACTTGCCTTAGCTTAACATACAGGATGTTGCCTGTAGGTTCCTTGCATTACAGCTAAAATACTCTGATACAAATTGATAAACCTATTGTAATGACAAACCTATAATATAACAAATGATTAAACTCATAAGAAAAGATATAGCGCTAGCCTGCTTGCATGCACAGATAAGCTACATGGTGTAGGAGGAATAGAGTACAGATAGAACTGCGTTCCTAAGGACCTAAAGAGGAATTCTGTGTAAGCTTGAAAGCTTGTCTCTCTCACAAACAGGAGATGGTCTACCTTTTCTCTTTAATATCCTGAGACCAACATGGCTACAACTACACTCTAAACATTCATAAGGATTCTGTCTTTACTCTAAAGTCCAAATGTTATGTGTGTGGAACACAATGCACTTGTATCTATGAAGGTAGGGATTAATACGTATTCATATTCCTGTTTGACTGGGTTTTTAAATAGCTTTGCCTTGTGCAGTGCACTTCATGAGAATGACCATACTGGATCACAAATGATCCATGTAGCTTGCTATCCTGTCTCTGACAGTGGCCAGTGCCGGATGCCTCAGAGGGAAAGAACAAAACAGAGCAATTATCAAGTGATCCATCCTCTGTCATCCAGATCCAACTTCTGGCCGTTGGAAGTTTAGGGTATGTCTGGGGTGCAATAGGAGACCTACACCATGGCCACAGCTGGCCCGGGTCAGCTAACACAGTCTACGGGGCTAATAACTGCAGTGTAGACATTCAGACTTAGCTCTGAGAATCAGCGCTATGGGTTTTTTATTGCAGTGTAGATGTATTCTTAGGACACCCAGAGCATGAGGTTGCATCCCTGACCATCTTGGCTAGTAGCCACTGATGTACCTATCCTTCATGAACTTATCTAATTCTTTTTGAACCCAGTTATACTTTTGACCTTCACAACATCCCCCAGCAATTAGTTCCACAGGTTGATTGTGTGTTGTGTGAAGTAGTACTTCCTTTTGTTTGTTTTAAACCTACTGCCTGTTCACTTTATCATGTGACCTCCGGTTCTTATGTTATGTTGAGGGGTAAATAGCACTTCCCTAATCATTTTCTCCACACCATTCCTGATTTTATAGACCTCTGTCATATCCACATCCCCCTTTAATTGTCTCTTTAAAAAGACTGGGATTGTTCATCTTAGATCTCCTCATATGGAAGCTGTTCCATACCCCAATAATTTTTGTTGCCGTTCTCTGCACCTTTTCCAATTCTAATACATCTTTTTTGAGATGAGGCAACCAAATTGCACACAGTATTCAAAATGTGGCTTTCTGTAGTGGCATTAAGATTTTCTGTCTTATTATCTATCCCTTGCCTAATGATTCCTAACATTCTGTTAGCTTTTTTGACTGCTGCTGCACTTTGAGTGGATGTTTTCAGAGAGCTATTCACAATGACTCCGAGATCTCTTTCTTGAGTGGTAACAGCTAATTTAGACCCTATCACTTTATATGTATAATTAGGATTATGTTTCCCAGTGTGCATTACTGTGCACTTACCAACATGGAATTTCATCTGCCAATTTGTTCATGGATGCTCTGTACAAAACATGCAGTATCTTCATGTAGTGTGAGTAGCCTTTAAGCAAGGGTTTCAGTTAATGAACAAGGGTTTCTTAGCAGAGGGTGGGATTCTGAAGAAATCATGCAAGGAAGGGGCGAGCAGAACACTGATCTGGTGAAATGCAGCTAAACAGGGAGAACTTCATGGGATGGGGAAACTCTAGGAATCTGACCAATAGATTTTTTTTCTTCTTTTTTAACCACATGTTTAGTAGTATGTTCTTTGTGGTCTCTTGTGCTGTTCCCCCTCGCCCCTTCCACCTTTCCTTGCATTCATCTTTCATTCAGTTTGGGCCCTACTTTTCTCAGTCCCACTATGCTGATGGGGTGGTGTTTCTGACTTGCTCTCCCACTCATTTCATGTGCTGGCTAGCAGGTGAAATTTACAGAAATCTTGATCTGATTCCTTATGCTTGTGAAAAGACGGTTACTCACCTTTGTAACTGTTGTTCTTCGAGATGTGTTGCTCACATCCATTCCAGTTAGGTGTGCGCGCCGCGCGTGCACGTTCGTCGGAAACTTTTTACCCTAGCAACTCCAGTGGGCCGGCAGGTCGCCCCCTGGAGTGGCGCCGCCATGGCGCCCAATATATATCCCTGCCGGCCCGCCCGCTCCTCAGTTCCTTCTTGCCAGCTACTCCGACAGTGGGGAAGGAGGGCGGGTGTGGAATGGATGTGAGCAACACATCTCGAAGAACAACAGTTACAAAGGTGAGTAACCGTCTTTTCTTCTTCGAGTGATTGCTCACATCCATTCCAGTTAGGTGACTCCCAAGCCATACCTAGGCGGTGGGGTCGGAGTGAGAAGTCGCGGCACGGAGCACTGCAGTTCCGAAGGCCGCATCCTCCCTCGACTGCTGGACCAGGGCGTAGTGGGAAGCAAAGGTGTGGACCGATGACCAGGTCGCTGCCCGACAGATTTCCTGGATGGGCACGCGGGCGAGGAAAGCCAGCGACGACGCCTGCGCCCTGGTAGAATGCGCAGTCACACGGCCCGTAGGGACATGGGCCAAGTCATAACAGGTCCTGATACAGGACGTAACCCAAGAGGATACCCTCTGGGAGGAGATAGGAAGCCCTTTCATACGATCTGCTACCGCCACGAAAAGCTGGGGGGATTTTCGGAAGGGCTTAGTCCAGCGAGTGGAGCTGCTGCTCCCTGCCTGAGGAGTGAGGTTTTGGGAAAAAAACCGGAAGGAAAATCTCTTGGTTGACGTGGAAGGCTGAGACCACCTTGGGCAGAAAAGCAGGGTGTGGTCTCAGCTGCACCTTGTCCTTGTGGAAGACCGTATATGGGGGGTCTACCACAAGAGCTCGGAGCTCCGACACCCGTCTAGCTGAGGTGATAGCCACTAGAAAGGCAGTTTTCCAAGAGAGGTAGAGCAGGGAGCAAGTAGCTAACGGCTCAAAGGGGGGCCCCATGAGCCGGGACAACACCAGGTTAAGATCCCAGGTTGGAGCAGGGGGACGGACGTTAGGGAATAAACGTTCCAGCCCTTTCAGGAATCTCGACACCGTCGGGTGAGAAAAAACGGAGCGACCGTCCGCACCCGGGTGAAAGGTGGAGATAGCTGCTAGGTGGACTCGCAACGACGATAAGGCCAGACCTTGCCCTTTGAGGGACCAAACGTAGTCTAAGATTTCGGTTATCGAAACTTCCATAGGGCGGAGATTTCTCTCTACGCACCAACAGGAGAAGCGCTTCCATTTCGCCGAATATGTGGCTCTTGTGGACGGTTTCCTGCTGCTCAAGAGCACCTCTCTCACAGGCGTGGAGCAGCGCAGCTCGGAACCAGTCAGCCACGCAGGAGCCACGCCGCTAGGTGCAGCGACTGCAGGTCTGGGTGACAGAGGGTCCCGTGGTCCTGGGTAAACAGGTCCGGATGAAGGGGCAGGGGAACTGGGTCGGCTATGGCCAAGTCCAGCAGCATGGTGTACCAGTGCTGCCTGGGCCATGCCGGGGCCACCATGATCACGAGAGCCCTGTCTCTGCGCACCTTCAGGAGGACCTTGTGGACCAGAGGGAATGGGGGAAACGCATAGTACAGGTGGGTCGACCACTGGATGAGGAAGGCATCCGCTATCGACCCCGGCTCCCTGCCCTGAAAGGAGCAGAACGCTTGGCACTTCCTGTTCCCCTTGGACGCGAAGAGGTCCACCCGGGGATAACCCCACCTCCGGAAAATGGAGAGAGCGACGTCCGGGCGAAGGGACCACTCGTGTGACAGGAAGGATCTGCTCAATCGATCCGCCAGCGTGTTCCGTACTCCAGGGAGGAAGGAAGCCCTGAGGTGAATTGAGTGGGCTACGCAAAAGTCCCAGAGTCGTATCGCCTCGTGGCACAGGGAGGAGGACCTGGTGCCGCCCTGCTTGTTGATATAGTACATGGTCGTCGTGTTGTCCGTGAACACGGCGACACAACGACCCTGAAGCTGATGACAGAACGTTTGACAAGCAAGGCGGACCGCTCTCAACTCCCGCATGTTGATGTGTAGCCCCACCTCCTCCTGGGACCACAGGCCCTGTGTCCGCAGGGTCCTTAGGTGGGCCCCCCAGCCTAGATCTGAGGCATCCGTTGTCAGGGATACCGAGGGCTGAGAGGGGTGGAAGGGAAGACCCGCACATAATACGGACTGGTCTAACCACCAGCCGAGAGAATCTAAGACCTTCTGGGGGATTGTGACTAACATGTCTAACGGTTGCCTTGCCGGCCTGTAATGACTGATAAGCCACAGCTGGAGAGGCCTCATGTGGAGCCGAGCGTAGTCGGTCACAAAGGTGCACGCCGCCATGTGGCCTAACAGGGTTAGACATGTCCTCACTGACGTCAGTGGGGCTGACCGCAAACGTTGAACGATCGCCGCCATGGTCTGAAACCGTTGCAGAGGCAGCGAGGCCCTGCCCACAGTGGCGTCCAGGACGGCCCCGATAAATTCCACCTTCTGCGTGGGCCTCAGGGTGGACTTGTCTGTGTTTATCAAGAGGCCCAGACTTGCAAACATTCCGGTGATCACGCGGACATGGCTGTTGACTTGCTGTTCCGACGTGCCCCGAATCAACCAGTCGTCCAGATAAGGGAACACGTGGACACGGTTGCGCCGAAGATGCGCCACGACAACTGCCATGCATTTTGTAAACACCCTCGGGGCCGTGGACAGGCCGAATGGGAGGACTGCAAATTGATAATGAAGAGCCCCCACAACAAAGCGGAGAAAGCGTCTGTGGCGTGGCCAAATGGCAATGTGGAAATACGCGTCCTGCATGTCGAGGGCGGCGTACCAGTCTCCCGGATCCAGGGATGGAATAATGGTCCCCAGGGATACCATGCGGAACTTCAACTTCACGAGGTATTTGTTGAGTTCTCGCAGGTCGAGGATAGGCCTGAGGCCCCCCTTGGCCTTGGGGATCAGAAAGTAGCGGGAATAAAATCCCTTGCCTTTCTCGTTTTCCGGAACCGCCTCTATAGCTCCTTTGCTGAGGAGCGTCTGCACCTCCTGCCGAAGGAATTGCTCGTGAGAGGGGTCCCTGAAGAGGGACGAGGAAGGAGGGCGGGAAGGAGGAAATGAAACAAACTGCAGGCGGTATCCCGTCTCCACCATGCTTAAGACCCAGCGGTCCGATGTTATTTGGGACCACGCCGGGAGGAAAAACGAAAGGCGGTTGGAAAACGGAGGGGAAGGATCCATAGGGGAAACTGTTACCGCGCCCTCGGGCGCACCTTCAAAATGAAGGCTTAGGACCAGGCGGGGGTTTTGAGGAGCCTTGGTTCTGCCCCCCTTGGTTCCCCGACTGCCTGCGCCTTCCGTTCCTGCCGCGGCGCCTGTAAAGGTCCTGCCGCTGGCGGAACTGGGAAAACTGCCTACGTTGCTGCTGTTGTTGCGACCTAAAGGGTCTACGCTGCGTCACGGGGGTGTGCATCCCGAGGGACCGCATAATAACCCGGTTGTCTTTTAGACTCTTGAGTCTGGGGTCTGTCTTATCAGAAAACAGGCCCTGGCCTTCGAAAGGAAGGTCCTGTATGGTATGCTGGAGCTCCGGCGGAAGGCCGGAAACCTGCAGCCAGGAGATGCGACGCATCGTAACTCCTGACGCGAGGGTACGGGCAGCCGAGTCCGCAGCGTCCAAGGAGGCTTGTAAGGCCGTGCGTGCGACCTTCTTGCCTTCGTCCAAGATGGCCGTAAACTCTTGGCGAGCATCCTGTGGCAGCAGCTCCTTAAATTTGTCCACTGCCACCCAGGAATTAAAGGCATATCTGCTCAGCAGGGCCTGCTGGTTGGAGACCCTGAGCTGCAGCGCCCCAGCCGAATACACCTTACGGCCAAGGAGGTCCATCCGCCTGGCTTCTCTGGATTTGGGGGCTGGAGCCTCCTGGCCGTGACGCTCCCTATCGTTCACTGATTGCACCACCAGTGAACCCGGAGTCGGGTGTACATGGAGATATTCGTATCCCCTAGAAGGGGCCATGTACTTCCTCTCGACTCCTTTCGCTGTCGGAGGGATGGAGGCCGGGGACTGCCAGATGGTATTGGCGTTGGCCTGGATGGTCCGTATGAAGGGCAGGGCGACCCTGGTGGGAGCATCAGAAGAGAGGATGGTTACAATTGGATCCTCTATCTCCGAGACCTCCTCTGCCTGCAGACTCAGATTTTGAGCCAATCGCCTGAGGAGGTCTTGGTGCGCCCTGAGATCCAGCGGGGGGGGGACTGTTGGAGGAGGTACCCGCCACCGCCTCATCCGGGGAGGAGGAAGATGAGACCCCAGGCACGAGAGTGTCTAACTGAGGGTCTTCCTCAGCCCTCGCCTCTGCCTCCGGAGCCGCAGCGGAGTCCTGCTGCTTGCACCCTTCCTCCCCTTCCGGGGAGGGAGGGGGGCGAGACAACGAGGCTTCAGGGGCCCTACGCTCCGCAGTCGCCGGTCTAGCAGGGAGCTGCTGGGGGCCCTGGGCCTGATGGTATGCCCAGGGTGTCCAGAATCCCCACTGTTGTGGGCCTTGGTCCTGCAGCGGCGGATCACCGAACAGCGCCGCCTGCCTGTCGGTGCCCGGCGCATACCCGCTGTCCGTCTGGGAAGATACGGACGGCTGTCTCGAGGGCCATGGTGGGGCCGACCCTGGATGGTAAGGGTCTGCGCGGGCCGGCACGGAGGATCGTCTCGGTGCCGGGGACCGGTGCCGGGAGTCATATCGGTGCCGGGATCGGGACCGGGATCTGTCACGGTGCCGGGATCCTGATCGGTACCGGGCGCCGCTTCGGTGCCGGGACCTGCCACCAGCTCGGTGCCGGGAGGTCGACCGGGACCTGCCACCAGCTCGGTGCCGGGAGGTCGACCGAGACTGGGACCTGCCACCAGCTCGGTGCCGGGAGGTCGACCGGTGCGGCGAGTAGCGTCGGGACCTGCTCCTGGAATCGCGGTGCCGGTGTCGACGACTGGAGCCTGACCGCGACCGTCTCGATGCCGACCGGTGCCGCGAGTGCGACCGGTACCGCTGAGGGGAGCGGTGCCGGGACTGCGAGCGGCGTCGGGATCTGGAGCGCCCAAGACGTCGGGACCTGGATCGTGAACGACTGTCTCTGGGCGGTGCCGATATCATGGGCTTGCCTCTGGACACGACCCGCACCGGAGGTACCGGGGGTGGCAGCCGAGTGGGCTCAGTCAGGGCAATAAGGTCCCGAGCCGAGGCGAAGGTCTCCGGTGTGGATGGGACCACTATCTCAACCCCAGATCTCATGTGGGAGCTCGGCTGTACCGGACTCAACGGACCCGCCGGGCCCGGAGTCAACGGTGCTGACGGTGCCGGCGGCGCCACGGCCGATGTCGAGGCCGGGCGCTCTAGCCGGGTCTGCCTGGCCGGAGTATCAGACTTCAGCCTTGGCTCTGACTCCAGTGCCGGAGAGGGTCGGTGCCGAGGAGTCTTCTCGGTGCCGGAGCGATCCGGTGCCGGTGCCGATACCACGGCCTGCGAAGCCGTCGGGTCAAGTGCCGCCTCCATTAGGAGAGTTCGGAGCCTTTGATCCCTCTCCTTCTTTGTCCTCGGCTTAAAAGCCTTACAGATGCGGCACTTGTCGGATCTGTGCGATTCCCCGAGGCACTTCAGGCACGCTTCGTGGGGATCGCTGGTAGGCATGGGCTTCTTGCAGGCCGCACACTGCTTGAAGCCCAGCGAAACAGGCATGAGCCTGGCGCCGGGTGCCGGGAAGGGCTAAGCCCCCGGCGAAGAACTACTTAACAACTATTTAACTTAACTATCTACTTAACAAACTAATTAACAACTATAATGGAACTAGAGATGAACGATAGATAAACGATAGAGAACTAGGAGAGCTAGGGACGTGGAGAACAGCTATGCCGCGCTCCACAGTTCCAACAACCGACACGGCGGTAAGAAGGAACTGAGGAGCGGGCGGGCCGGCAGGGATATATATTGGGCGCCATGGCGGCGCCACTCCAGGGGGCGACCTGCCGGCCCACTGGAGTTGCTAGGGTAAAAAGTTTCCGACGAACGTGCACGCGCGGCGCGCACACCTAACTGGAATGGATGTGAGCAATCACTCGAAGAAGAACTTCAGAGATCAGGAGTCTGGCAAACAGTTGGTTGTCCAGACACTGAAATGGAGTGTGGTGTGTGTTTTGTTTTTGTTTTGTTTTTTTTGCGGGGCAGGGGGAGACTGCTGGATGAGATGGAGCAAGAATAACTTGGGTCCTTTTCAGTGTTCTTTTTTCCCCCTCTATTTTTGATCAGATGGCCTGGATCCAGTTTTGGTATAACCCCTATAAAATGTGAACCTCCTGCACTTTCTTAATCATCAGATCTTCTCTCTATTTGCATTTTGAGTGCTATCCGTTGACATTATAGGTAAAAATAAATGTTTACTGCTGTTATCTCTGCAGAGTGAGCGAGCTGGATTCTACTCCTTCCTGTGCATCCCCCACAGAATTGTTAACCAGGTTTTGGTCAGTTACACCTGTGTGAAATGGTTTTATCCACAGGGACTATAACCTGGGAGTTTCAGCGCCAAAGTATGGACTTCTATAGTTTAGCTGAACAAGACTGGTCCAGGGGTAGCTCAGTGCAGACTTTAACCTACAGAATCTTGGTGGCGGTGGTGATGCGTAAGCCTGAAAGACGTCAGCTTAACTCTGTTTACAGGATTGGCATCTAGAAAACATCTTTATATGTAAACTGAGCGACTTGATCTGGAGTTCCTGGCAGCTGATCAGCATAGAATCCCATGTCTTTTATTTTATTTTTTTAAAACCCACTATCTGGGGTATAATCTCATTTTAATTTTGCAGACCACTTTGAGATTGTTGGATGAAAGCACAAATGATTTATGTAGTGTGTGATCAGCGATGAGTCTTTCTGTTCATTGACAATGTCAGAAGCACTGCTGACTGTGGACATGACCCAGCAACGAAATGCTTGTGACCTTCCATACTGTACAAATCCTGGAAGGCCATCGATACTAGCTCCGTGGCATGCCGACTGTTGTATGTTCCCATTTCAAGGCAGGCGAAATAATAATATACACTGGACTGTCATAGAAAGTTAAGCTGAATCCAAAGCATGTGATTACTTACAAATCCGTGCAGAATCATGGCTTTTGGCAAGTCTTACTCTCCCTGCTGCTTCTAGATAGGTAGCTGGCTTGAACTTTGTGCCAGCATCACTTGGTTTATAGCCCACAATTCGTTAATAATGACCAGCATGATTGACACTGACATATGACTGGCTGTTATGGCTGAAACTGTAAAGCTAGATGAGACTGTGGCAAATGCATACAGTGAAAACAGGTTTTATGGCCACTGCAAAGCAATGGTCGCTTGCTTCGTCAGGAAACATGCTAGTGTTTTGTATCTTCTGCAATACTAAATAATCTTGTGAAAACTAAGCACGCATGAAATGAAGGGCTGAGTTTCAAAGATGGTATAAAATTTATCCTGGAGAATGACTGGCTAGGATAGCAAGAAGGAAGCAGACGAGTTTGCTTGTGGTCATGCAGTATCTGGGAGGCTCTAAGAAATGGAGAGAGGAAGAGGGAGAGAAAAAGAAGTTCAAAGAACAAAACCTCTGGGAATTCTGCGGTCAATAAATTGCTATGTGAGTGGTTCATAGCTACAAGACTGGGAAGAAGTGTCACTTTGTAAAGTAACATGTAGAAGATCCAAATGAGATGGGTGTGTGTGTGTGTGTGTGTAATGAACCCATCCATTTGAAGAATTCAAGTTCAAAACCTCAATTAATGTCTTCAGGGAATTTAGAGATTTCTTTGCAGACAAGAATTGAAGTGGTCCCTGCTCTGATGTTATGAAGATGTCGGGATAACAACTCAATTTATGCAGCAATTAAAAATAATATGGACTTGATATTTTTATATTTGATATTTGTGTGTGCGCAAAGTGAAGTGTCAATACTTCATTCATTCTCCTAAATAAGACAGTCTCTTGTGTGCGTTCCCAGAGGTGAAAGTGTGGCATGGAGTGAGAGATGGTTTGGTTTTTGTTTTTCTCTTTTCTGCTTAAAGTAATAAATGCAAAATGCATTGTTACCTTAGGTAAACAGTGTGTTCCCTCATCTTGGCACCTTTTCCTGCTCGTGCGCCTGTGTCGTGCCTTGTGTCTTATTTGCAGTTCTGTATGAACATAAATCATAGACTTCTACAAGCCTTTTCCACTTCACTAACCAAACTAAAATCCCTCTGCACCTCTCCTCTCTACCCACACGCTTAGTTTGAATTATAAGAATTAAAACTGAGTGAGGTGTGACTGATGTCTGAATACACTTGTGGGACAGATTGTGAACCTGTTACTGAGTCAGGTAGACCCAGTGAAATCAACTGGACTATTTGGATAGTAATCTCACTACTGTGATTGGGATGTGCACAACATGGCCCTGTATTATTACTATTACTATTATACATTAATATAATAATTAATAGTACCTAGCTCTTCCACTTTTTCTGTAAAGCACGTATCATTATCCTTATTTTATAGATAGGGAAACTGAGGCATGCGATAGTAAAGTAACTTGCTTAAGGTCACCCAGCAGGCCAGTGGCAGGGCTGGGAAATAGAATCCACCCTCCAGAGTCCCAGTCAAGTGCTCTATTAGGCCACTATATAATGGACAAACCCCCCCAATTCTGGTGGGTGTTAAACTGAAAAACTCTTTACACTGAGGCCAGATTTTTGATTCTCCACCCTCCAGAGGTGGAAAGTACCCATAGCTCCCAATCAAGTCAAGAAGAGGGGTGGGTTTGTAGCACCTCTGAAAATCTTTTCAGGGGATTAGTCATTTTAATACAGAGGTGGGCAGACTACAGCCTGTGGGACCCTCCTGCCCCAGGAGGCTAGTCCCTGGCCCCTCTCCTGCTGTTCCCCCACACCCATAGCCTCAGCTTGCCCCACCGCCAGCACAGTGCTCTGGGCGGCAGGGCTGCGAGCTCCTGGGGCAGCACCGCTGCAGAGCTGGGGCCTGACCCGGTGCTCTGTGCTGTGCAGTGTGTGGCTGGCTCCAGCTGGGTGGTGTGGCTGCCTGTCCTGGTGCTCTGGGCATTATGGCTGTAGCGCTGCCAGCCACTGGTGCTCCAGGCAGAGCGGTAAGGGGGCAGGGAGTGTGGGGGAGAGTTGGATAGAGGGCAGGGGAGTTTGGGTGGTGGTCAAGGGGCGGGGGTGTGGATAGGGGTCAGGGCGGTCAAAGGGCAGGGAACAGGGGTGTTGAATGGGGGCAGGGGTTCCCGGGGGCAGTCAGGAAGGACAGGGGTTGTATGGGCCAGTGGGGGGCAGTCAGGGGTAGGGGTTCTTGGGGCAGTCAGGGGACAGGGAGAAGGGGTGGTTGGATGGGGCAGTTGTCCCGGGGGGGGCAGTCAGGAATGAGAGGAGGGTTGGATGGGGTGGCGAGGGGCAGTCAGGGGTGGGGATTCTGGGGGCTGTTGGGGAAACAGGGAACGGGGGGGTTGGATGGGGTAGGAGTCCTTGGGGGGCTGTCAAGGTTCCTTCCCCACTCTGAACTTTAGGGTACAGATGTGGGGACCTGCATGAACACTTCTAAGCTTAACTACCAGCTTAGCTCTGGTCTCGCTGCCACCAGCCAGATTTCTGAGTTATCTGGAAAACTCTCAAATACGAGCTCCCTTTTCTGGATAGTCTTGAGAGACTTCTTCACCAATTCCCTGGTGAACACCGATCCAACCCCTTGGATCTTAACACAAGGAGAATTTAACCATCCCTCCTCCTTTCCCCCACCAGTTCCTGGTGAGTCCAGATCCAGTCCTCTTGGATCTTAAAACAAGGTAAAATCAATCAGGTTCTTAAACAGAAAGCTTTTAATTAAAGAAAGAAAGGTAAAAATCATCTCTGTAAAATCAGGATGGAAAATAACTTTACAGGGTAATCAGATTCATAGAGCCCAGAGGAATCCCCTCTAGCCTTAGGTTCAAAGTTACAGCAAAGAGAGGTAAAATCCTCTCAGCAAAAAGGAACATTTACAAGTTGAGAAAACAAAAATAAAACTAACACGCCTTGCCTGGCTGTTACTTACAAGTTTGAAACATGAGAGACTGATTCAGAAAGATTTGGAGAACATGGATTGATGTCTGGTCCCTCTTAGTCCCAAAAGCGAACAACCCCCAAGACAAAGAGCACAAAAAAAAACCTTACCGCCACCAAGATTTGAAAGTATCTTGTCCCCTTATTGATCCTCTGGGTCAGGTGTCAGCCAGGTTTTCTGAGCTTCTTAACCCTTTACAGGTAAAAGGATTTAGGTGTCTCTGGCCATGAGGGATTTTATAGTATTGTACACAGGAGGGCTGTTCCCTTCCCTTTATAGTTATGACAGGGGCCATCAGGGAGCGAGGAGCAGGAGTGGTCGGATAGATGGTGGAGCTGTTTGCCCTCCATACAGTTTCAGAAACCTGATGCTGCCCTTGGCCCAAAAAGTTTGCCTGCCGCTGTTTTAATAGGTTCCATCTGACTCAGTGTAGATGTTTTTGTCTGTGGGCAGGTAGGGGCACCTGTCAGTTCAGACTTTGCAGTTTCCGTTGAAGAAGCGGCTCTGCAATCTCTGTGTGATTAGCACAGCGGAAAGGCACAAGGTCTGTCCGGAGATAGTCACCATGTAAAAACATTGCAACACCCACAGTGCTGTAAATGTAGGTGTTTGAGCCCTGTGGAAATCAGCTGAGCTTGTTTATAATCTTCACAACGCTCATACAGTAATGACTGCAGAGGAGTCACAAGAGAATTGTGTGTGTGTGTGTTTAATGTATGTTGTGAAGTATATGCTCCAGCTGATAAGATTTTTCTTTTGTGCTTTCAGTGACACACAGGGGCTTTAATCATGAGCAACCCTTTTGCATGGCTTGCAGAGCCACTGGACTCCAACCAGCCTGCGAAGAAGTTCTTCAATCTGAACAAATTGGGAGATGCGAGATATGGTATGTTGGCAGCATTCAGAAGGAACTGCCTGGTACGTGCGTACTCAGGCTGCAATGGGCATTGGAAATAACTATGGGAAGGCACTGCAGCTCTAGATGATACTTGATTTTGTGGGCACAGAAACATGGGTACAAATTCAAAAGCCGTTCCCTGAAGATCAATTTGTAATCCTGTTTTTTCGGTACTAGCATCTAGGCTTATTTAATTTCCTATTATGACGAGGTTCTTTTTTCTAAACTGGACTGCACATTGGTTGTTTATGTGGTAGCGGAGTGCTTCCTACCGGTGAGGTGTGTCCCCCAGGCTAGGCATGAAGGTCTAGCCAGATCAGTGGAAGGACAGGTTTTGCCCATGCTGCCTTGATGATGTGATGGATTTGACAGGAGTGTGTGATTGCAAGATGTATACCACCAATAAAGATGTGTGAAATCCCGGCCCCATTATAGTCAATGTCAAGACTCCCATTGACTTCAGTGGAGCCAGAACTTTGCTACCCAAAAGGTGAAAGGACACAGCCATGCCCAGATATCTGGAAAATTCATCTAAAAGGGGAAAATCAATCTGCTTTCTGTCTCTTCCCCCACAGGACGTTTGCCGTTTTCTATCAAGGTCCTCCTGGAGGCAGCCGTCCGTAACTGTGACGAGTTCCTAGTGAAGAAGGAAGATGTTGAGAATATCCTCAGCTGGAATGTGATGCAGAACAAGAATGTCGAAGTGCCATTTAATCCTGCACGAGTTATTCTGCAGGATTTAACGTGAGTCGAATGTTTCCTAAGACTAGGAAAATAGGTTTGTAAAAACCACAACCATTCGCAGTGGGCAAAGCAGAGGGAAATAGAGGTTGCATGCGGTGCCACGTTATTCTAAACATACTGCATGTCTAGTTGGCAGAGCTCCTTTAAGCAAACAGTGGTCATTTTAAAAGCACTTCCTCAGAAGTCCACTGTACTTTGGACCTCGGACCCAGGTGATAAGAAGGAATGCAGCACAGCCTTGGTGTTCTCCACGTTACTGGACTACAGATTCATTCTGTTTCTCACCCTAGCAAATAATACATTGCCTGGCATTCTCCAAAATGCACCATGGGCACCGAGGACTCAATCATGCTCACCTTTTGAAGTCAGTGGCAAAACTGTCATTGCCTCTGCTGGGAACAGCATTGGGGTCCTAAGTAGCACACATCCTGGGAGGTGTGAGGTATGGTGACCGCTTTACAGATGGAGACACTGAAGCACAGAGAGGTTGACCTATACTTTCTAAAGAGCTCAGTTCCCATTTAGACACCTAAATAAATGTCCAGGGTCGCTGCTGATCTCTTCTAAAATCTGCCCATAAGTGTCACAGTGGGAGCTGCTGAGTGCTGAGCTTTCTTGAAAAGATTAGCCCTTGTATCAGAGCCTAAATGGGAGTGAACTGTACTGAAAATCTGGCTCTTGGCACAAGGCCTTATAGTGAGTAAATTGCTAGTTCGAGTTTCAAATTTTGAGGGTTCCTCATTTTCAGCCCTGTGCATTCTGTAATTCAGTGGCCCACATCACCTTGAGTACTCTGGGTACATAAATGCATGTATTCTGGTGTCATTCCCTCAGTCCCCCATAATGTTGCAAATAACTGCCCTGTTTCTCCTCTTCTCTGTCGGCCAGTTAGCTCATAATATCAGTTGCTTTCTTTGCTGTACATGTAGCCTGGGGAAATTGGTATGCACCCACTATGTTCAGATGCATATTTTCTTAGATCACAGGAACTGCCATAATATAAACGTGAGCTGTGTTGGTTGGAGTATTGTCTGTCTGTCTAAACATTTAGGATTGCAAAAAAGAAAAGCAAAGTCCCTTACCCCATTCGCAGTGTTGAACCTGTTGTATTTAGTAAGCTGCACTATTTTTCTTACACACAAGTCTTCTGTAACATTATGGGCTCATTATTTTTAGTCCATTGCATCGAAGAACATCTTTGCTTGTTGCACTTGGAGCTCTAAAACAGCCTCTCCTGGCAGGTATTTCAGGAAGAACACTCGGAGTCTAATCCTAAATGGTCCTGAATGACCATGACCACATCACTGGACACTAAGTGCACTCGGCACCCTGCAGAATTAAATGTTTTGTTATGCGAGGATGTTTCCCGAAAATAACAGTCTAAAAGTGAAGTGCTGAGTGCTACATAAAATGCCTCTGATGGGCAGCAGTAGTTAGGGTAACCTTGGAAATGGCAAATTGTACCATCTGTGATGGGCAAGCAAACATGGAAAGTTATGGTCTCATGGTTAGAACATGACACTGACTGCCAGAATTCCTGGTTTCTAATCCTGACTAGCGGTGTGGCCTTGGATTAAACCACTTAACCCATTGTGCCTCAGTCTGTCCACCTGAGAGATTAAGAAAGGTTTACCTATTTCACTTCTTCAGCACGGGAAGGTTTAACTGATCAGTGGTTCCAGATGCTCTGATGAGACACTACTGTGTAAACCGAGAGGAAGGTCTTTTGTTTGTTGCCATGTCAGTTCTTGGAGCAACCATGTTTATAGGACTGTTACAAAATCTTGTTACCAGAGGTGAAAATGTGACTTCTGGCCAACAGCCTACCAGAAATACTTATGGAGTGTGAAGCATGTGGTGGTCACTTTGGGGGCCTTTAAGTCAAGTTTAAGAACTTGTTGGCACAGCTGGGTGGGGGCTTTGTTATTCTTCCCTCAGTCAGTGCAGTTCTACTCTAGAAAGCCAGCCTGTTCACTCCCACTCTCGTGGATTCTGGGTCACCTTTGGCTTGCAAGTCAAAAGCTGATGATGATTCTACCAACTCATACTACCAACTCATACTAACATGATCTATAATCCTTTAGTTCCTAGAAGGCCTAACCATGATCAGATCTCCATTGGGCGAGGCACTGTACATACAGCTAGTAGGAGGAGAAAAGCGGTAGTATTATCCCAGTATTACAGATAGGAAGCAGATTTACAGAGCAAGGAAGAGTCACTTGCCCAAGGTCACAGTTTGTATCCAGGTCTCATGTCTCCCAGTCCAGTGCCTAAGGTGCACAACCACCTCCCTTTGTCACCTTATGAGTTTCCACCCAAGTGTTCTGCACTGATGAATCCAAATGTGGCTTTGTTCTTTCTTCCACCCCGGTTCTGTGTCCCGCTGCAGTGAAGTGGTGATTCCAGTGTTGGGTTTAGAGTCAGAATCTGCTGGCAGTGTGGCATCGGCTAGCTATGCCCAAGGATCTGGGCTCTGTCCCCTCAATTTGCTTAATTCTCTCATTTTAGGGGCGTACCTGCAGTGGTTGACTTTGCTGCAATGCGTGATGCTGTGAAGAAACTGGGCGGAGACCCTGAAAAAATTAATCCTATCTGTCCTGCTGATCTAGTAATTGATCATTCCATCCAGGTGGATTTTAACAGGAGGTAAGGAAATAAAGCAGATTTTATTTTCCATGCTTGCTAGGAAGCCCCGGCCAGCGGATATTAATTAGCAGAGGTTCACCGAAGTCAGTAGAGCTACACTGCGTAATGCAAACTTAGAGCTCATTGCAGCATCTGAATCTCAGAAACCTGCCTACTGTCCTGCATTTCCTAACTGAGCTGTGTGATATCGTCCTGCTTTCTCATGTCATCCCCTAGTTCTCTTCTGTTTTCCAAACTCCTGAAATTCATCATACTCCAGTTGTCTTACCTAGTAACTTATTCCATATGTATTACTCTCTGTAGGAAATAATAGAACTGCCCACTTGAATGAAAACAATACAAAATGGGGGGGAATCTTAGAATCTAAGAGCACTCAGACTTGAAGGTCAAAAGGGACAATCGTGATCATCTAGTCTGCTCTCCTGCACGTTGCCAGCCACAGAACCTCACCCACCTGCTCCTGAAATAGACCCCTAACATCTGGCTGAGTTACTGAAGTTTTCAAATCATGGTTTTAAAGACTTCAAGTTACAGAGAATCCAGCATTTACACGTTTAAACCTGCAAGTGAGCCATGCTGCAGAGAAGGCAACCCCTCCCTCTTCCTCCCCTCACCCCTCAGGTCTCTGCCAATCTGACTTGGGGGGAAATTCCTTCCTGACCACAAATATGGAAGTCAGTTAGATTGTGGACATGTGGCCCAGCAGGTACCTGGAAAAGAATTCTCTGAAGTAACTCAGAGCCTTCCCCATCTAGTGTCCCATCTCAGACTGGTTTTTGTTTTGTTTTTAAATAAAAGATTTTGATACTATTTTGTGGAAATAAGCCTCTTGACAGATTTTTAAAATATTCCGTTCATGTGATTCTTAGGCCTGGTCCACACTACGCTGTTAAACCGATTTTAACAGCGTTAAATCGATTTAACGCTGCACCCGTCCACACTACACTGCTCTTTATATTGATTTAAAGGGCTCTTTAAATCGATTTCTGTACTCCTACAAAACGAGAGGAGTAACGCTAAAATCGATATTACTATATCGATTTAGGGTTAGTGTGGACGCAAATCGACGTTATAGGCCTCATTCTTTTACAGTAGCTACCCATAGTGCACCGCTCCAGAAATCGTCGCTAGCCTCGGACCACGGACGCACACCACTGAATTAATGTGCCTAGTATGGACGCGCACAATCGACTTTATAATATCTGTTTTATAAAATCGGTTTAAGCTAATTCGAATTTATCCTGTAGTGTAACATACCCTTAGAAAAGCAGGTTTCTTTTAAACCTCAACAGCTATATGGATGCAAACCTCCATTGCCAGTGACCCAGCTAACTGAAAAGCTCAGCAGTTTGTCCAATTCTCTCCCCCCAAGATGTTCACTTGGATCATTTGTCTGAGATCTGCTCCTCGTTAACTTTTAAACTGCACTCTTAAAATATCACTGAGGAAAGTTCAGGAATGGATTTCAGTTTGGAATTAAATGTCCGAAGGGTAGTCTCTGGAGTATATGTACATGTTGGTATTGATCTGTTTAAATATAGTCTTCTTCCATTTAATTTGAATCTCGTATTTATTATGAGAGCTGGCTGGGGGAAAAGTATATTTTCCTGTGAGAATTTTTTGTGACAGTGAAAAATGTCATTTTTGTCAATTTAATTGAAAAATAAAAATATTCGTGGTTCTCGTTTTTACAAAAGCCCAATATTTTCAGTGGAAAAATAGTGTTTCACAGAAAGTAATTTTTGATGAAATCCCATTTTAGATGGACAAATTTCTCAAAATAAAATAAAATGGCTGACCAGCTATAATTGCTGTTTAGTTCTTTCACAGTGACCACAAGGTGCTACATTGCTCAGAGAGTTATAGAAGTGTCCCTGATCCAAAAAGAATCACTTCTTAGGGATTTTTTTGTTTATATGCAGTTGCTTTGTATATTTTTTTAGAAGTACAGGCTTGAACTGTAGTGTACATTTCAGATCAGTATTAGCACATGTTCAGTCAGTTATTGGCATCAGCTTCCTTTACTGCTATACAGCTTGCGTATAATTTAGGTTTTGAAAACTTTCCATTGCTTTAAGATGTAAACTAGACTTTATCAAACTGCAAATATAATGCCTACATTTGGTATGGGATTAGTATTTGAGCCAGATGGTAGATATTACTGTTAAGATATGTTAAGCCCTTTTCATCATTTGCCTTTAGCTCACTGCTGCAATTGCTTGAAACGTATAAAACCGATCAGCATTATGAGGTACGAGGGCTCTTCTGTTTTCTCTTTCACCATATGCACACATCAGACCACACACTAAATTCACTTGGAGACTTGTAGCTCTGTTGTTCATTTATTCACTTACAGGTCAGACAGTTTGCAGAAGAATCAGGAGCTGGAGTTTGAAAGGAACAAAGAAAGATTTGAGTTCTTAAAGGTATGGGAAGAATTTCTCCTCTTTACATGTATCAAGATAGAATGAATTAACTCTTTCACTGTTCCTGTGTATTTAATATTTGGGGCTGTTATTCATTGTGTTTCAGTGGGGCTCCAAAGCTTTCCACAATATGAAGATTATTCCTCCCGGCTCGGGAATTGTCCACCAAGTGAATTTAGAATACCTGGCAAGAGTGGTGTTCGATCAGAATGGGTACTATTATCCAGACAGCCTGGTAGGCACTGATTCACACACTACAATGATTGATGGTCTGGGAGTGCTGGGCTGGGGTAAGTGCAGTAAAGTTTTATGAACTGGTTGGTTAGATTATGGCATGTGTTCCTATCATCACATATAAAATAAAATGACTAAGTACAACAAACTCTCTTTTTTGTGTCCAGTTCAGATGACCCTATAAATCAGGATTTTGTAACTTGATTTCCTCTTCCATACTCAATGATTGTAAGAGTAATAGACAACAAATCACATTTCAGTCACGTGTCAGGTTGTAGGTGATTTGCTTGTGCTTTTATTTTTAAATATTTTAAATATTCTTCACTAAGGGTTTAGAACATCCATGGATAGTGATGGGGGAGACGGATGTAAAGTTTTCAAGAGCATCTAAAGGATTTGGGAACCTAAGTCCTATTGAAAGTTTCACTGGCTTTCAATGAGACCTGTGAACCTAAAATCACTTAAATGCTTTTGAAAATGTTTACCTAGTGACAGTAACTGTAAAAGCAGTGCTGGATCAAAGACTCTTATTCAAAGCCAACCCTGATGAGAGGGGATGAAGTACATCAAAACAAGGTTTGATCAGTCATTGCCAGTATTCTAGTACCAGATATTCTTTGCTTGGACAATAATGAGACAATGCTTGCCAGAATAGCAAACAGAAATATGTTCCTAGCCAATGGTAGACAATAGAAGCTTTGAAATGTTATGTGTTTAAGTAGATAGTCTAACCAAAGTATTCTGTAGTCATCCCTATACCTAGTATAAAGAATACTCCAGGGGAATACTGCAGTGATACGTGATCTGTATTGTGAAAGCACCCAAGAGTCCCTTTATTAAGCAGGATTCCATCAACCAGCATGCTAGGCTCTGTACAAATGCAGAACAAAGTGTCCTGGTCTCAAAGCGCTTACAATAATGCTGATTGCTTACAAAGATGCTCATAAAGTTTTCGGTTGCACACAGTGTAAGTCGTAATATATGTATCTACTTTACATAGTGGTATAGATTAAAACCTGTATAAGGAATTTCTGTATCTGCAGCCTTGGTAACACAGCACTGCATCAGATCATGTTATTTGGATTATAAGTTCTTTGAGGCATGGGGACCGCCTTTTTGTTCCGCGTTTTTGGGTCCTGATCTGTGACTGGGGTTTGTAGTACTAGCTCAATACAAATAATTAATAATAATTATGTTGGGAAGATTCTTTATACCATGGTCTCGTCTTCACAAGGAACCTGTAACAAATAGAGTTGAAAGAGCAATCAACTGGTTGACAACTTGAGAGTGGTCAGGCTGCCGATGGGCTGTGATTAGTGCCTATCACCAATATTGTCTCGCTGTTTCCTGGTACTCCCCCCTCTGCCTGTATCCATCTGTTGACTCTTGGCTTGCATTTGTAAGCTCTTTGAGGCATGGGCCATCTTTTTGTTCTGTGTTTTGTACGGTGCCTAGCACAGTTGGTCCTGGCCCATGACGGGTTCTAGGTGGAAGGTATTAAAATAATAAAATGCTGACTGGTCAGTGTAGAGAAGGCTCAGTTGTGCTCAGCAGGCATGGACCAACTCTTCTGCAGCTAGCGTTTACTCAGGACTAGCTACCCCAGTGTTGAGCCCAACGTGTGCTTGTCTGCACTGACCAGCCAGCCTCATGTCTGCTAACTTGACTGTGTTTAAACATGATTCAATTTCCAAATGCAAGTGAGCCCCCGAGGGCTGGAAACTTTCTTTTTTAAACAAAAGCTTAGAACAGCATAAGAACATCTAAGAAATGTCCCCTAGGATCAGCTCAATCCAAGCCCTGCTGTGTGGTGACTTCTTTTCCCTTTTTTGCAGTAACATTATTTCACTGGGTAGTTAACTTTCAGCATGCATTGCCTCATCTAATATCTGCTTTCTTGCCAATTGGATTCAGGTGTTGGTGGCATTGAAGCAGAAGCGGTGATGCTGGGCCAGCCAATCAGCATGGTGCTTCCTAAAGTGGTTGGTTACAAGCTGATGGGAAATCCTCATCCCCTGGTAACATCCACAGACATAGTGCTCACCGTTACCAAGGTAACCGCCCACTGTGCCATGAGGGATTTCTTACAGTGGGCCGCAGCGTGGCATGTGTGTGCATGGTGTGATCTTAGAGCGGCTGTATACAGCAGCCTTCGGAGTCCTGTCTCTGGGGCTGTCATCTCAATATCATCCTCTGAGACTCAACCATGCTGGGCCTGGGCTGCAGGAGCTCTGCAGTTCCTTCCCTCTTGCCTGCTGATCAGCCGCACCTCAGATAGGGTGGAATCAGCATCCAATCCTGCTCCCTTCCCTCCCCCACCTATCTGATTGGATGGGACAGGAAGAGCTGGCACTGCAAGGGCTCTTACAATCCTTGTTGTTGTCCTGGTCAGGTTTGAGACCCAAACCTACTCCCATTGATGCTAACAGGAATGTTTTGCCATTGCCTGAAGCAGTAGCAGAATCGCAAACGTATGGCATGTTTGGCATTGAGTTTTGAAGCTCCGTTACACACCATACAAAACCCTGGTCCCAAATAACCCAGAACTTTGAGGAAGCCTGGCTTCTTGTCTGGAGCAGAACCCCGTAGGCCTGAACTGGCTCTAGTGCGTACGGCTTATGCAGTCAGCATTCCAAAGATTAGAAATGACGTTTGAGTACCTTTTGTTGGTTCATGTATTACAGCATCTTCGCCAGGTTGGTGTGGTGGGTAAGTTTGTGGAATTCTTTGGGCCTGGTGTAGCCCAGCTGTCAATTGCTGATCGAGCCACCATTGCCAACATGTGCCCCGAATATGGAGCAACTGCAGCCTTCTTCCCAGTCGATGAAGTCAGCATCGGGTACCTGATCCAAACGGGTGAGTGCAAAAAGAGACCAGAACTGGAAGATCCAGATTATAAACCTGGGCTCTGACAGTTAGTGGTACAGGGCCTGACTCTGGTGTAACTTCATTGACCAGAATGGAGTTACTTCAGAATCTCCCTGGTCTGCAAGAGATCAGAATCAGACCCATAGTGCCATGCATTTTGTCCTAGCACCTTCCTAACCCTTAACCTTGTGCTCTGCAAAGGATCCATTTTACGTAAGGTATATGAGCTACTGTGTATTGTGACCAGATGTCCCATTTTTTAAAGGGACAGTCCCGTTTTGGGGGATTTTTTTCTTATATAGGCGCCCCCCCCCCCCCCCGTCCCGTTTTTTCACAGTTGCTATCTGGTAACCCTACTACTGTGTGTCTCGGGGTTGAGCCCTTATGAACTCCAGCATATGAAACTTTCTGCTTAGAAAACGTCAAGAGTTCAACTCCAAGCTTGGAATGCAAGTAACAGTCCCAGTTAACTGGGACTGGGATTATCAGAGATCCAGTGACTTTTCTCTTCCTGCTTTTCTAGTTAAACGAGAAGCTGATGCTAATACAATCTATCCCATTCAAGGCCCTGTTCTGCATACATAAAAAGCCCCCAATTTCTTTGTCTTGACTGGTTCTTATTTAGCTATTTCTGGATTTCATTTTAGGTCGTGATGAAGAAAAAATTAAGCACATAAAGAATTACCTTGTGGCTGTGGGGATGTTCAGAGATTTCAATAACTCCGCTCAGGATCCAGATTTTACCCAGGTAGAGTCCTGATCATCATTAAATCTTGTACCTTCCTTCCTTTATTTCTCTCCTACACGTACACCCCTTCGCTCTCCTCTCTTTCATTTTATTTATTTTTGTTGTTCTCGGTTTCCTCTTTTCTAAAGAGGAATTTTCACAATGCAAGGAAAAAATTAACAGGACCCTGATTTTTGTAATCTCAGTCTGAAAGCACGCCCTGGTCCATTCTGTGACTTTGAGGCAGCCTCATGTAATGGCATTAGACCACACAGAAAACCTGAGGGAACTGCAGGGTCTCACTGTGTCCAGCAATCTCATCCTAGTTGATTTATAATAGGATGGCATGCATTTAAATGAGGAAAGAACTTGCTCCTAAATCTCTCTTAATAATTAGCAAACAAGGCAAGATTAAAGGGATTTGATCCTCTCTGAAATCTTGCAAATTTTCTCTAATTGCACAACTTTATCTATAAACCAACTATCAAAATGGTGAGCAAGAGGCTACTTGTGTGATCTTGTGTGCCGCCCCTTTGCTAGGATTTCCCAGAATGCTTCCGGATGCTAGGATTTGTCTTGATTGTGAGGGTGGGGGTAAAATTTTCAAACCACCTCAAATCTGTTTGTTTTCAAAAGTGACTTAAACACATATCGTATTGGCTTTATTTTGAAAGTCGATGAGACTTAGGCTCCTATGTGCCTAAGTCACTTTTGAAATGGAGACTTGAAGTGGCTGTGAATTTTTTTCCTTGGAAGCTAACAGTATCTGAGCTTGTCGCTCGCTTCAAATGGCTTTGAGAAATTTTGCCCTTAAACGTGTTAGGCCTCATGCTGTCGGGAGAGAGTTGAAGGCACCGATTCAGTAAGGCGCTTAAGCGCATGACTAGTCAGCAGGACAGCTTGTGTTGAGCACTGCTGCACTGGGACACCAGTGTCCTTCAGAGCAATGTATATTGCATTATTTGGCCCATTCCTTGGTAGTAGCTTAGAGCAGTACTGTTCCTCCTGTTGAACAGGTTGTGGAGCTGGATCTGCACACCGTCGTGCCTTGCTGTAGTGGGCCCAAAAGACCTCAGGACAAAGTAGCTGTGTCAGAAATGAAGAAGGACTTTGAGACCTGCCTGGGAGCCAAGGTAAGGGCACGTGGCATTGCAAATGGAAATATGTTTGTCTTCTAGAAGCTATCTGTAGTGCTTAGTCACTAGAGAGACAGGTCTGCGTCAATCAGTTCAGGACACTTTGTGAACAAATGACCTTGCATGAATGTTGTTTCCTAGTTATTTTCAACTGTAGCCTAGAGGATAACGCTAAGGAATAAGTATTCTAAAGTGGTGGTTCTCAAGTTATGGGTCATGGAACATGGTAGGTCCGTGGATCTGCTCCTGACCCATTAGTGAAGTGTTCGCAGCATTGAAGCAGTGACTCAGTCTGATAATGGCATACCAGTCTGAGACTGCAGGTTTCCAGAAGTGCTTTTTGCCGAGCTAAAATTTAAAAAAAAAAAAAAAATCCTAAATGCCTTTTGCAGTCCATCCAGTTAAAAACAGCAATTAATAGAACTGTGTCTAGGATTTTGATTGGGACCCAAGTCTAAACACACCTAAATTCTGGGGAATCTCAGACCTGAATCCAAATCTAAACTTTATAGCTCAGGCTCATTGCCTGTAAAAGCCAATACTTATGAAGAATGCTCTGGTTTTCAAATCCAAGTGAGCCCTCCAGGTTTGCTGTGCCATTCAGATTTTCTATCCCAGTCCGTAGTATTGATAAGCTAGTTCTCTCCCCTTTTTTTTTTTTTTTTTTAAAGACTCAATCTTTTGTCTTTTGAGCTAGCTCTCGACACAAACTTCAGACCATTCAGTGCTAATTGTATGAAATCTTGGGCATTCTGGCCAAAATCCCAGGTCTGACCTTAGTGACCTAGCTCAGGGAGTGGGATGGCTTCCTAGATCCTGATGTTGTGCACTGATGTACAATCTGATCTGGGATCCAAGAGACACAGTACCCTCCGTGCATGCTAAAGAGTTCTGGTGTCTTCCTGTGCAAAGTCCCACTCTGTGTTCCACTGCAAGAGGCAGCTGCCACCTCATCGCCAAGGGATGAGGGGGTAGGATTGGCCCCAATTAAGCAAATGTGACAGTTGGCTGATGTGCTGGGGACTGAAGCAGGAACCTCCTGAGCTTGAAAACAAGAGCTGCTACATCTTGTGCTGTGGCTGTTACACACTCATCTTCTGTGACTTGGGCACAATGGGGGCCTAGAACACAGTGTGTCCCCAAACACTTTTCCTTCCCCCTTTAAAGTACAGCTGTTTTCTGGTACCAGTCTGTCTCCCTTTCCCAGTTCACACATTCACCATTGTCTCCCTTTGTTTTTACTGTCCCCCTTTATAGCAAGGTTTCAAAGGATTCAGTGTCGCCCCGGACCGTCACGCTGACCGTGTGAAGTTTGTTCATAATGGTTCCGACTTCGAGCTGACCCATGGTTCGGTGGTGATTGCTGCCATTACCAGCTGTACTAATACCAGCAACCCCTCGGTTATGCTAGGAGCTGGTAAGTGTGGCTGATCATTTGCCTGCAGCAATTCCTCTGTGGTGTTAGGTCTGGGTCATATAAGCAAACCCCATTGACCTTGAAGGAATCACATCCCCTTATGCCAGAGCTGAGTTTAGCCCGTGGAGTTGGCAAGAGGCATCCAGGGACCAATATTTAGGCTGATACCTGGAAACTCTGGCTGCTAATCACGTTTTTTTCCTTGCGCTGTCCAGTCTATAAGTGTGGTAAGTTTCATTTTGCACAAATTATCACCTGCCTCTGATCTCTCCTTGAGGCATTTGATGCAGTGCTAAGCAAGGGTGGTGTCAAATTGCTTTATCTGTACTGTAGCTTAGATTGGGGGTTCTGAACCTTTTTCTTTAACCCCCTGCTCCCCCCCAGATGCCATAAAAACTCCCTGGCTACCTGTGCCCCAACAACTGTTTTTCTGCATATAAAAGACAGGGCCGCAGTTAGAGCATAGCAAGCAGGGCAGTTGCCTGGGGCCCCACACCACAGGGACCCCCACAAAGCTACGTTGCTTGGGCTTCGGCTTCAGCCCCAGGTGGCAGGGCTGAGGCTGGGCCTGGGCCTTAACCCTGCACAGCAGCACTTCAGCTTTTTGCCATAGGGCCCGACGAGTCTAACATTGGTCCTGCTTGGCGGATCCCCTGCAACCTGCTCGCGGCCCCTCAGGAGGCCCTGGACCCCTGGTTGAGAACCACTGACCTAGATAATTTGTTTCAGTCTGCTGCCATTCATGTCAATGGTGATTTTTGTAATGGATTTTAGCTGGAGGCTGGGGCTCATGGTACGCAGTCTCAAGAACAGCATTCTCTGCAGCTGGAATTGCTCAGTCCCCGAGGTTTCTTGTTCTAGATCTAGTACTCTGGTAGCGATGATGAAACTCTATGGTAATCAATGGATGCTTCTGTCTGACACTCACCCTCCCATTCATGCCCTGTGGGGAAAGGGAAGAACTTCTCACTCATGTTCCTGGTTTCAGTTTCTTGTTTCCTTCTCTTCTCATCTTTGTGCCAAATTCTGGCTGGCAGCCATGTTTGTGCATGTGCCAGAAAACCTTGGGTGGAGGAACGGCCTCATTTTGCCCCAGTTCTGGCTCCCCTCCAAAGGCACACAGAGGTGGCTCTGCAGTTCCTCTGTGATTGCAGCTGTGGAAAGACGTTCAAGGTCAGATGCTTGCGGGGGTGAGGATGGAAGAGAGCAGGCGAGTGGGCGTAATTTGTGTAGTTGCTCCAGCACCTGGTTGTGGGTGCAGTCTTCGCACCTAACAGGGGTGTTGGGAAGGTAAATTCACTAATATTTATGAGCACTTGGACATTATAGCGATGAGTGCGTAGAGAAGCCCATGAGGAAATGAAAATTGTCTTCAGTGTGCAGTAAATAAGGCTTGGGGTCACACATTGCACAATAAGGAGAAAACAAAATATTGAATAGCTGCTCATTCAGCGAGCACCATCCATCCCGTGCACTGAATGAGGCAAGGGCCATATGGAAAAAATAGTATGTGATCATGCAGTTATAAAGATTCTATCATAAAACAGACACGCACGGGAGCCGAGTTAAGATTTGCACAAGCAACCTTAATTCTGTCACTGCCTGACTTTTGAGTGTTTGTTTGACTTGCAACCTTAATAATATTCTTTTAACAGTTATGTGTGTTTTTAAATAGGTGCCATTTTCAAACTGGGTGTCTAATGTTAGACTCTTAGGCCCAGATTTTTTAAGGCATTTAGGTGATGCTGTGCGCAGTGTTGCAATGCCTAACTGATTTAGGAGCCTACATCTCATTTCCCGCCCCTCCCCTCCAAGGAATTTAAGCATTAGGGAGTAAATTTAGACTCATGCCTCAATCTCTTTTGCAAATAAGGGTTAGGTTCCTAAATAAATTAGGCATTGCTGTGCTCAGCATTGCAAAGCCTAAATGGCTTTAAAAAAATCTGGGCCTTAGTTTTATCTGAGCACCTCAGGGTAGCCCAGCACCTGCAGCTCCCATTGATGTCTCTGGACGCTGCGAGTGCTCTGGAAGTTACCTGAAATAACTTGGTGGGCTGTTTGCATCATCCAAACTGACCACAGCAGCTGGCAAAAACTAGTCACCTTTTGTTAGCAGCCTTATCGTAGGGGTCACAGGTTTTAGAGCACTGAGCTGTCCTCTTGCCCCAGCAACACTGTGATCCAGCTTGCAGGGCGGCTGTGAATAAATGGCAGGCTTCAGTCTCCAAAGCTGTCAACTCTGTACTACGAGCACTGAATTCACCTGTCCACAGACAAACAGTTTAAAAGAAATAAAATGTCCAGGAGAAGAGTTCAGGCTCTGGATAAATATATTCTTAACAAGCTCTAAGAAATGGACTGTGATACAGTGGTGCTTTGAAAGGGTCACACTCAGAAGGTAATTAGATAATGCTGTTTAAACAGGCTACACATTGGGAGACCATTTGCTTACATCAAGGGGCCAGATGAACTTATGCCATTAGTTAGTTCAGCCTTGGCTCACCAGATTGTCTAACGTGGAATGTTTTATGGCTCCTCTTCCCTTGTTTAATGCATAGAAAATAGCTCCTACATTGATCAAGCACCTGATCTTATACTGGTATTCTGTCCAACTGTGTGTGTGTCTTTGAATGTAGCTGCACACAGCTTTCCACTGGACATGAAAGAAACCAGTACCACAGTTCGTCAGAGCACTTGGAGTCATGGAACGTAAGCAGACGGGTTGCTGATTCAAAACAATTGAATGGCAGAAATAGCATCTCTTCTGTTTCAAGCTATTCAAGGGAGCCGTCAAGATGATTTTGGGATATTGGTATTGGTATTGTTTTGTAGGTGGACTGTACCATTGCCAAGAACAATCACAGATGCCCTTTGTGTTTTTGCAGGATTGCTTGCTAAGAAAGCTGTTGATGCCGGTCTGACTGTGAAGCCATACATTAAAACCAGCTTGTCCCCAGGTAGTGGGGTTGTCACTTACTATCTGCGGGAGAGTGGAGTTATGCCTTACCTTGCTCAGCTAGGGTAAGAGGGGTTTTCATTTTAGTCTCAAGGCTCATTGATGCCTATTTCCCATAATCCTTGGCAAATGTAATGACTGGACAAGCAAAGCATTTGCAGCAAGTGACGGACTATAAGACCGTGATGGGTGTCCACAGTTTGAAAGGTATAGCTTAGTCCTTTGGGCTAGATTCTCGACTGTGTAACCCAGGCTGCGCCATTTGCTCAGCTGGCCAATTGAAGCCTTTGATTTCTCTAAAGGCTTCTTCTTGTTAGGCAAGGGAATGGATTATTTCTTAAATGTAATTGTTCTAAATTAGTATCTCACTTAAGACGTCTAGGTCTGGAATTTGTCCTATGCCCTGGCTGATGATGAACATGTGGGCTGCAGTATGCATCGTTGCAATCACATGCACTAGCAACTGTCTGCATGCAAAACATTGTACTCACTGCAATTGTGTGTGCAGATTAGGTGCACAAATTTATGCACCCATCTACACTTTTTTTTTTTTGTTTAGAAGCAGGAAAAGAATGTAAATGATCATCAGACAGTATTCTGAGCAAAAAATGATATTGAATAGCTTGTGTTGTAACACATTTTCTCAAAGTGGAAATTGCCCAATCGTTTGCTTTATCAATAAGGAATTAATACCTATCTTGTGATCGCTGATATATTGAATACTGTCTCTAGGTTTGATGTGGTGGGTTACGGGTGTATGACCTGCATTGGGAACAGTGGACCTCTACCAGAGCCTGTTGCAGAAGCCATCACTCAGGTACTTGGCTGCTATTAAATCTTCTGCAGCATGGAATACTCGTGGTCTTTCAAAGACAAAATCACGTATTTATTTCACTTAGTCAAGAGATTGAGGTACATCTTGAAGGTTTGTTGCCAAGGGATCCATGCAGGAGAGGGCTGTGATACTTAAACTCCAGATGAGAACTCCCTCCCTGCAAACACAATAACAAGCTGCAGCAAGAGCAGGAGAGCCTACTTAAATCATCCTGTGGTGCAGTCTTAAAAAAACCTCAGGACCGTGATCCTAACAAGAAGCTCTCCTGTCAGCAGTGGGGAACGTGGAGTTCTATCTGCTTGCAAGGCAACTAGTTGCTGAGTGTTAATGAAGTTCTAGCATCTTCCTTGAAGATGCTGTAGAAGCCAGCTTTATAAAAGGGAAAATGCTTATTAGTTGGGATGTCCTTGTTTTAATGCAGAGTAGCTTTCTGTCTAATTAAAGAGTGAATGGGTGTCTGGATACGGAACAAATGTTGTCCCCTGGAATAATATCCCCCACCCAAATGACTCTGATTGTGTTTATAAATGGATCTGTATGGCTGGATTTGTGGAGAGGCAGGCCTATGTTTTCAAAGGTGACTAGTGGTTTTGGGTGCTTCAGTTGAGACTTGAGATACCTTTTTAAAAGGGGCCTGGTTTCACTTCTGAGAGTGCTGAGCACCTGTCCTCGGAAAAGCAGGCCCTTTCAAGTAGAGCACCCAAAATCACTACCCACCTTTGAAAACTGAGTCTGCAGTCATCTCAAGGGAGCCTGGAAACACTTCTGTCCCCTTTGACCACTCGAGACTTCGGACCAAATATAACTCCATTGTAAGAGGGTGCAAATCCATCAACTTCAGGGTTGTTCCATTCAGTCTATACCAGGACTAAATCTGGCCTCTAGCTTAAAATCTTGAATAGTCACAGGTGAAAAGGGGCTGGGTCTCTCAAATTTTCTCTTCACAGGAATGTTTCTGTGCCAGAAGGCATCTTCTCAGCTGAGCTCACAATTTGATGGCTGGGTCAAAACTGATGTTTCCTACATGCATTTTCTAGTAACCCAAGGACATTAACAGGGAGAAAACCAAAGTGAAACCTGTGTTTTGGAGAGGCAGAGAGGGTTTTCTGCTCACCCTGTGGGAAAGGAGAGCCTTCAGAATAGCTGAGGGCTACGTAGCAAGATTCTATTTTATTGTGTTTTCTTGTTGAAAATGTAGCTTTGCCCTGGGATTCAGAGGTCATCTCTTAGCCAGGTTTTGCAGTCTTCAATGTTAACCAGTTTCACAACTCTGTGGTGATGAGCTTGTTTGTTTGTGGTTGTGATGTCTTTGACTTGCATGTTTAAGAAGCTTATGGGAGGATTTCTGTGTGTAAAACATTTTTTTCCCTGTCAAAATAAGCCCGTTTATTCCCTGCTGTAAGTAACAAACAGCAACAGGCCACCTGTATGAATATGTTTGTAGGTCTTTAATAAAAGACAGTGGAGCAGTGTAAGCTGGTATTGCTTTGTATGTGTCCCAGCCTTTGAATCTCTCATTCAGCGATACTGTAATGATTCCAGTGGCTTATGACATCCTAAGGAAGATATCAATCCCAGGATGTCCTCCACAGGACTTAGGACATCCATTCAGTGGCTATCTGTGAGGCTACTGAGGTGGTTTGTAACCAGACCTCTTGCAGGCTAATATTAGTGTGTTGGGTTGATTCATGGTTTGGATGGAAGACCTCCAAGGAACACTTCAGTGCTTCAGGAACAATCCTAGATATCAGTCCCAGAAAGGACCATTTTGATGATGATTTGGATTGTGGTCCAGGACTGGGACTCCTAAGTCCTGTACAAACCCAGAAGAAACACTGCCTCTAGTTTGACCTTCAGGGTAATACAGGACAGAGAAAATGTGGTGCTGGTAATTCAGCAGTGGCGGTGAGCCATTTCCTCGGAGTATTAGGGGTCTTGTACTGGTGGCAGTACTGCCTTTTGGGATAGCCACAAAATGTAGGTCCTGATGCCTTCTGGTCAGTGTTGATCCTTCTGGCAGGAGTGCTCCCTGGCTACACAGACCATGTGCCACCATTCAGCCATGCTCCTGCAGTTTAATTACGTAAACTGCTCTGTCGCATGCTGTTCCAAGCTGTGTCGTGCTGTTAGCTGCCCTGTGCCCCAATCCCATGACCTGTCTGTGACTTTTACTAAAAATACCCATGACTAAATGGGTCATATACAATCCCAGAACGCTTTCCTTTCCATTGTCCTTTCCTCTGACCCTAACCGTATAGCCATTCCGAATACATTTGAGCCAAAGGCCCTTGACTTTCCGCTGCTTGTGTTCACTTGTCTCTACCACTGCCTTGCAGGGAGACCTCATAGCGGTGGGCGTGTTGTCCGGAAACAGGAATTTTGAGGGTCGCATCCATCCCAATACTCGGGCCAACTACCTTGCCTCCCCGCCACTGGTAATAGCCTATGCTATCGCGGGGACCATAAGGATTGACTTTGAGATAGAACCTTTAGGTAAGAAACTGCTGGGATTTCTCCCCATCCCCCACTATTTTTCGGTAAATTCAACTGAAGTGAAGAGTCCAGAGGGAGCATCTCATGTATTGGTTTGGGAGGAGCCCAATGAGGTGCATGTGAGATGCAGGACAAGCAGGTGTTGGATCAGTCGTGACCACTAAGCACACGTCGGGGAGAAGTGTGTTAATAGCACCAATAGTCTGAACCTAGGGAAGCTCCTTCAGGGGAATATTGGGTGTTGTGCCTCTGCAGGCTCGGGGGGAGGGGAGCAAGGCAGACCTGAAGGATGCCTGTTTTGCACAGCATCTCCTGGCAGCCCTACCAGAAAATACCAATGGGAGTTCACCCTGACAATGTCATCGTCAACTTCCACGAAATCCCAGTCCACCGGGTCAAAGTCAGGCTGGAAAGCAAAGGCAGCATGGTCTCTGAGTGTTGGAGTACAGTAGAGAATAGTGGGAGTGGACAGCACATAGAAATTGGATCACTTTTTTCAAGTGGAATGTTTGTACACAAACTCTGTGTGTGGTTCCTTATAGGAGTAAATGCAGAAGGGAAGGAAATTTTCCTAAAAGACCTCTGGCCAACAAGAGACGAGATCCAGGCCATTGAACATCAGTACGTCATTCCAGGGATGTTTAAAGAAGTCTACCAGAAAATAGAGGTGATCAGTTGCCTAGTGTAATGCATTAACTGACTTTTGTACTTCAGCAAGAAGAGCTTCTGCCTCTGTTTAGTAAGGTCTTCCTGATAACGAAGTAATGAAGCAAAGTAAGCAGTCATGTGATAAGAGGGAATGTCCTTTCATTGATCAGTAACTGGGTAAAAGATAGGAAACAAAGGGTAGGAATAAATGGTCAGTTTTCAGAATCGAGAGAGGTAAATAGGGGTGTCCCCCAGGGATCTGTACTGGGCCCAGTCCTATTCAACATATTCATAAATGATCTGGAAAAAGGGGTAAACAGTGAGGTGGCAACATTTGCAGATGATGCAAAACTTCTCAACAGGGCTGGCTCAAAGTTTTTTGCCACCCCAACTCCGCTCCTTCCTAGTCCCATTCCAACCCCTTCCCCAAATCCCTTCAGCCTTCCCCAAATCCCTGGCCCCACCTCCTCCCTTGGGCACACCCGCATTTCCTCTCAGGGATAGATAAGGCTTCCAAGTCACTTACATTCTTCTGAAAAATTTAATGTGAGTTTCTGTTTTTCAGACAGTAAATGAATCCTGGAATGCCTTAGATGCTCCATCAGATACACTATATACTTGGAATCCCAAATCTACATACATTAAATCACCCCCTTTCTTTGAGAACCTGGTAAGTACATTTTTTTTTTCTCCTTTCCAAAGGATTTTCTGTTCATTTCCAGGGCGGTTACACTACATTCAGGGCCAAATTCTCGTGTTAAAATGGTGTATACTTGGAGATCCACTGATGTGATAACCTGTTCCAGACTTCCACCTGCATAACTGGGCCAAATTATGATAGTCCCTCGTGTGATCTTTTCCCATTCAAAAATAGCTTAGATCCAAAAGAAAAAAAACAACAACAACAAAACCCTCCAACACAACTAATGAATATTCAGAGGGTGAGGATTTGTTTGAAGAATGGGTGGATTTTTTTTTTTGACTGGTTAGTTTAACTACCTTTTAGTGCACCTCCCACCCGTCTCAACAAATTCTGGGTTACTTTCATTCTTCTATATGTATATAGATATATATATAAATAAGAATGATGATATTGTTAGTGCATTTTGTGTTTGCTAGACTTTGGAGCTTGAGCCTCCTAAATCCATAGTTGATGCCTACGTGCTCTTAAATTTGGGCGATTCTGTAACAACTGACCACATATCTCCAGCTGGGAATATAGCAAGGAACAGCCCTGCTGCTCGTTACTTAACCAGCAGAAGGTAAGTGAAGTTCATTGTTTTATATTTTCCTTCTCATACACAGGGGCGGCTCCAGGCCCCAGCACGCCAAGCGTGTGCTTGGGGCGGCAAGCCGCGGGGGGCGCTCTGCCGGTCACTGGGAGGGCAGCAGGCAGGCTGCCTTCGGTGGCCTGCCTGCGGAGGGTCCGCTGGTCCCGCGGCTCCGGTGGACCTCCTGCAGGCATGCCTGCAGAGGGTCCGCTGGTCCCGTGGCTTCAGTGGAGCCAGCGACTGGCAGAGCGCCCCCCGCGGCATGCTGCCCCTGGTTGGGGCGGCAAAATGTCTAGAGCCACCTCTGCTCATACACGCTCTTTTTGCTCCTTCTCCCTCTCGTGCTGTGGTTCAGCGATTTGTACTGTGCGTGTTAGAGGGTTGAAATTCATGCGCCTTCCCACTCTGCTGTTTTCACCTCCTTGCACCTGTCGGGAGCTCTTCAGAAAGAGCTGCTCCTTCTACCGTCCCGAGCAGCTGCCTTGCTAGCATCACATGGCAAGTGAGCAACTCTCACCTCACGTCCTCCCTTGAATTTTTGGCTTCATGCTACAGTATAAGCTGGGTCAGCCAGTGCAGAGATAATAGGGAGCCATTTCCCTTCCAGATAATCCAGCCAAATCTTGGTTCCATTGAAGTCAACACCAAAACTTTCAGATTTCAGTTGGACCAAGCTTTGACTCTAAACACATTTCCTCTGTAATACAGGACTCCTTCATTGGTCAAACCAGGACATCCTGAGCTACAGAAGCTCTTGAGCTGAGATCATCTTTGGTCAGAGCAGCTGCTGCCACTGGCACAGGCTTGAGAACAGGGCGCTCTTGCTTTACTGTTATATGGGAGGTCTGGGGTTTTGTCTGCCAGGCCTTGGACTGGAATCTTCTCTCAGGCCTGACTCCCTGCTCTGTTGTGCCTCTAATCCCTAGTCCATCTCTCTGAGCGGCACGAGTTTTTTGTTTCTGAAAACTACAAGTATACTTTTTAAAAAAACATTGCTGTTGTAACAAGCCTTTCAACGGGTTTTTAAATGAAATGTGCTAATGTACCAGAGGTTACTGAATGCAGATTACTCTTTCCTCATGGGTGCAAGTCCCATTGATGTCAATTGGCTTGAAAGTCTAAAGTCCCATACACAAGTTGCAAAACAAATATAGTATGTTAAAGTAACACTTTGGATGGATCCCAGTACAAACAGCCGTGCTCTATACTGTGCATCTCTGTTAGTGGCTCAGATAGAAGGAGACCTGTGTGTGTTTCTTTGGGGGTCATGTATAACTCGTATGCTCTCTGTATAAATTAATATTCCCTTGTACACCCACCCTTACTGTTACCTTTTCCCCTACGTATCAGTTAGCCTGCCACAAAGAGCTCAAGTTCTGCTGATCTGAACAATACCTTGCATAATGGGCTCTGGTCAGGTCCTATAGCAACAGAAGTAAGCAGTGGTAGCGAGTAAGTAGCAGCTAATCAGAAGGGATTGCTATTGGTTCTTGTGGCTAAATGCAGCCTGGTTCCTATTATTGTAGCACCACTCGTATTGCTTGCGGTAACAATGCTTTAGCAGCCTCTCTGGCTAGGTCCTGGTTACATGCTTGCGCTACTGTGGGCTGGTAAGAAAGATGTTGAAATAGAACTCATGAGCTGGGAGCTGGTTCCTGACTACACTGCTGGGGACCGTGTGAGTTTTGGAGAGCGCTTTCGGAGTCAGTTACAAAGATGACTGGATCTAGCTTCAGTGATGTCTCTTCACAGCTTATTTCATGAAACCACTTCAGTTTAAAAATAAACACCAGTGTCTCTTTTTTCTAATAGCTTGACTCCCAGAGAGTTCAACTCTTACGGCTCCCGCAGAGGTAACGACGCTGTCATGGTCAGAGGAACGTTTGCAAACATTCGCTTGTCAAACAAATTCATCAATAAGCAGGCACCCCAGACCATCCACTTCCCTTCTGGAGAAACAGTGAGTGCACTGCTTGATCCACACTGGCGCTGCCAACCTCAGGGCACCTACCTACCTAGTTTGCCTGCAGTAGTTACTTTGGGTTTAAGGTGGTTGGGGGCTATTTCCTAGTTTTTTGGGTCAGATCCTCATCTAGTGTCAGCTGATGTAGTGCCAGTGACTTCAGTGGAACTATGTTGACTTATTGAAAATCTGTCCCTTTAAAATATGAGATGTCTCTCTAGAGCATACATCTTTATTGATTTCTAATTCTGTATCAGTCCATATATTCTGTGTGTAGCAATAGCTATGCAGCAGAACTTCAGAGTTACGAACACTTTAGGAATGGGCATCCATCATTCTAAACAAAAGATTGACTTAATACAATCTTTAATCGCTTTGAAACTGTACTGTGCAGAAGAAAAATGCTGCTTTGAGCCATCCTACTTTAAATGAAACAGGCACGCAACCGGTTGTTACCTTGTCAAATCTTTTTTGAAATTTTCCCTTTACTGTTTTATGTTTAACACAGTGCTGTATTTAATTTTTTTTAATCTCTGCTGCTGCCTGATTACATACTTCTGGTTCCAAATGAGATGTGTGGTTCCAGGGGCAGTTCATAACTCGGAGGCTCTACATATCTATATATAACCTGTCTCTGTATTTATATAGCTAGATGTATATTTCTAGAGATCTCTCTATAGAGAGACAGAACACACACACACACACACACACACACAGAAAGCTAACAGCATGGGTGTGTAGACATGCAGTCATTAGCAGCTCTCATCCCAACATAAAAATACATCTGCCACTATTATTGGCTATTTGCAGCTCTGCCTATAGCACCTGTGCTCTTCTGGGCACCAGTGAAGAGAGAACACACAGTATAATTTGGGCTGGGGTGCGCAGGTGATACTGGCAGGGCTGTAAATGGCCAATACTAGATGAAGAGAGATCGGTGCTGGGATTGGACACTATGGATTAACTGACCTGCTCGAGCTATTTCACATGATGGTGGTGTTCTACATCTGTATCCACTCACATTATGAACAAAGCACACTTTCATGGTGTAGGCTAGCTCTATGCTTAATAGTGATATTTTGCATATGTGTGATTATGGAAGGAAAAGTTCTTCTTAGAGCACCCTTCTGGTAGACTTGGAAGCAGCAGAGTGCTTTACTTCACACACAGCTGTGTCTCGACAAGACATCTAATGTATCTGGTATTCCTTCCAGCTGGATGTGTTTGATGCAGCTGAGAGATACAAGCAGGCAGGCCATCTCCTCATTGTGCTGACTGGCAAGGAGTATGGCTCAGGAAGCTCCAGGGACTGGGCAGCAAAGGGCCCTTTTCTGCTGGTGAGTGACTGTAATAAATGGAAGTGGAGAAGTTAGAACCACCCTTTATTGTTCACTTCTCCTAGATGGTTGTGAGCATCCTGTGTCCAAACTCCCCATCAAAGGTGAAAAGTGTAAATTAATAAAGAAATATTCCAAGGAGTGTGTGTCTGTCTCTAGCTCCAAGTAGAATGTTCCTATCAGTCCCTAAAGGAGAATACAGAATATTGCTAATGCTGGTTAAGAAGGGGCTGCTGATGGGAAAACTGATTTGCCTTTGAGAACAAAGCACAGTTCTTCTTCGAGTGATTGCTCACATCCATTCCAGTTAGGTGTGCGCGCCGCGCGTGCACGTTCGTCGGAAACTTTTTACCCTAGCAACTCCAATGGGCCGGCAGGTCGCCCCCTGGAGTGGCGCCGCCATGGCGCCCAATATATATCCCTGCCGGCCCGCCCGCTCCTCAGTTCCTTCTTACCGCCGTGTCGGTCGTTGGAACTGTGGAGCGCGGCATAGCTGTCCTCCACGTCCCTAGCTCTCCTAGTTTCTATCGCTTGTTATCGCTTATCTCTAGTTCTATATAGTTGTTAATTAGTATTGTTAAGTAGATAGTTTAGTAAATAGCTGTTAAGTAGTTCCTTGCCGGGGGCTTAGCCCTTCCCGGCACCGGGCGCCAGGCTCATGCCTGTTTCGCCAGGCTTCAAGCAGTGTGCGGCCTGCAAGAAGCCCATGCCTACCAGCGATCCCCACGAAGCGTGCCTGAAGTGCCTCGGGGAATCGCACAGATCTGACAAGTGCCGCATCTGTAAGGCTTTTAAGCCGAGGACAAAAAAGGAGAGGGATCAGAGGCTCCGAACTCTCCTAATGGAGGCGGCACTTGACCCGTCGACTTCGCAGACCGTGGTTTCGGCACCGGCACCGGATCGCTCCGGCACCGAGAAGACTCCCCGGCACCGACCTTCTCCGGCACCGGAATCAGAGCCTAGGCCGTCGAAGTCTAATACTCCGGCCAGGCAGACCCGGCTTGAGCGCCCGGCCTCAACATCGGCCGCGGCACCGCCGGCACCGTCAGCACCGTTGACTCCGGGCCCGGCGGGTCCGTTGAGTCCGGTGCCGCCGAGCTCCCCCATGAGATCTGGGGTTGAGATAGTGGTCCCATCCACTCCGGAGACCTTCGCCTCGGCTCGGGACCTTATTGCCCTGACTGAGCCCACTCGGCTGCCACCCCCGGTACCTCCGGTGCGGGTTGTGTCCAGAGGCAAGCCCATGCTGTCGGCGCCGCCCAGAGACAGTCGTTCGCCATCCAGGTCCCGACGTCTTGGGCGCTCCAGATCCCGACGCCGCTCGCAGTCCCGGCACCGCTCCCCTCAGCGATACCGGTCGCACTCGCGGCAACGGTCGGCATCGAGACGGTCGCGGTCAGGCTCCAGTCGGCGTCACCGGCACCGCGACTCCAGGAGCAGGTCCCGACGCTACTCACCGCACCGGTCGACCTCCCGGCACCGAGCTGGTGGCAGGTCCCGGTCCCGGTCCCGGTCTCGCTCGACCTCCCGGCACCGAGCTGGTGGCAGGTCCCGGTCGACCTCCCGGCACCGAGCTGGTGGCAGGTCCCGGTCCCGGTCGATCTCCCGGCACCGAGCTGGTAGTAGGTCCCGGCACCGAAGCGGCGCCCGGTACCGAAGCGGCGCCCGGCACCGTGACAGATCCCGGTCCCGGTCCCGATCCCGGCACCGATATGACTCCCGGCACCGGTCCCCGGCACCGAGACGATCCTCCGTACCGGCCCGCGCAGACCCGTACCATCCAGGGTCGGCCCCGCCGTGGCCCTCGAGACAGCCGTCCGTATCCTCCCAGACGGACAGCGGCTATGCGCTGGGCACCGACCGGCAGGCGGCGCTGTTTGCTGATCCGCCGCTGCAGGACCAAGGCCCACAACAGTGGGGATTCTGGACACCCTGGGCGTACCATCAGGCCCAGGGCCCCCAGCAGCTCCCTGCTAGGCCGGCGACTGCGGAGCGTAGGGCCCCTGAAGCCTCTTTGTCTCGCCCCCCTCCCTCCCCGGAAGGGGACGAAGGGTCCAAACAGCAGGACTCCGCTGTGGCTCCGGAGACAGAGGCGAGGGCTGAGGAAGACCCTCAGTTGGACACTATTGTGCCTGGGGTCTCATCATCCTCCTCCCCGGATGAGGCGGTGGCGGGTACCTCCTCCAACAGTCCCCCCCCGCTGGATCTCAGGGCGCACCAGGACCTCCTCAGGCGATTGGCTCAAAACCTGAGTCTGCAAGCAGAGGAGGTCTCGGAGATAGAGGACCCAATTGTCACCATCCTCTCTTCCGATGCTCCAACCAGGGTCGCCCTGCCGTTCATACGGACCATCCAGGCCAATGCCAATACTATCTGGCAGTCCCCGGCCTCCATCCCTCCGACAGCAAAAGGAGTCGAGAGGAAGTACATGGCCCCTTCTAAGGGGTACGAATATTTACATGTTCACCCGACTCCCGGGTCACTGGTAGTGCAATCGGTGAACGATAGGGAGCGTCACGGCCAGGAGGCTCCGGCCCCCAAATCCAGAGAAGCCAGGCGGATGGACCTCCTTGGCCGTAAGGTGTATTCGGCTGGGGCGCTGCAGCTCAGGGTCTCTAACCAGCAGGCCCTGCTGAGCAGATACGCCTTTAACTCCTGGGTGGCAGTGGACAAATTTAAGGAGCTGCTGCCACAGGATGCTCGCCAAGAGTTTACGGCCATCCTGGACGAAGGCAAGAAGGTCGCGCGTACGGCCTTACAAGCCTCCTTGGACGCTGCGGACTCGGCTGCCCGTACCCTCGCGTCAGGAGTTACGATGCGTCGCATCTCCTGGCTGCAGGTTTCCGGCCTTCCGCCAGAGCTCCAGCACACGATACAGGACCTTCCTTTCGAAGGCCAGGGCCTGTTTTCCGATAAGACAGACCCCAGACTTAAGAGTTTAAAGGACAACCGGGTCATTGCGCGGTCCCTCGGGATGCACACCCCCGTGACACAGCGTAGACCCTTTAGGCCGCAACAACAGCAGCACCGTCGGCCGTTTTCCCAGTTCCGCCAGCGGCAGGACCTTTACAGGCGCCGCGGCAGGAACGGGAGGCGCAGGCAGTCGGGGAACCAAGGGGGGCAGAACCAAGGCTCCTCAAAACCCCCGCCTGGTCCTAAGCCTTCATTTTGAAGGTGCGCTCGAGGGCGCAGTAACAGTTTCCCCTATGGATCCTTCCCCCCCCGTTTTCCAACCGCCTTTCGTTTTTCCTCCCGGCGTGGTCCCAAATAACATCGGACCGCTGGGTCTTAAGCGTGGTGCAGACGGGGTACCGCCTGCAGTTTGTTTCGTTTCCTCCTTCCCGCCCTCCTTCCTCGTCCCTCTTCAGGGACCCCTCTCACGAGCAATTCCTTCGGCAGGAGGTGCGGACGCTCCTCAGCAAAGGAGCTATAGAGGCGGTTCCCGAAAACGAGAAAGGCAAGGGGTTTTATTCCCGCTATTTTCTGATCCCCAAGGCCAAGGGGGGCCTCAGGCCTATCCTCGACCTGCGAGAGCTCAACAAATACCTCGTGAAGTTGAAGTTCCGCATGGTATCCCTGGGGACCATCATTCCATCCCTGGATCCGGGAGACTGGTACGCCGCCCTCGACATGCAGGACGCGTATTTCCACGTTGCCATTTGGCCACGCCACAGACGCTTCCTCCGCTTCGTTGTGGGGGCTCGTCATTATCAATTTGCGGTCCTCCCGTTTGGCCTGTCCACGGCCCCGAGGGTGTTTACAAAATGCATGGCAGTTGTCGTGGCGCATCTTCGGCGCAACCGTGTCCACGTGTTCCCTTATCTGGACGACTGGTTGATTCGGGGCACGTCGGAACAGCAGGTGTACAGCCATGTCCGCGTGATCACCGGCATGTTTGCGAGTCTGGGCCTCTTGATAAACACAGACAAGTCCACCCTGAGGCCCACTCAGAAGGTGGAATTTATCGGGGCCGTCCTGGACGCCACTGTGGGCAGGGCCTCGCTGCCTCGGCAGCGGTTCCAGACCATGGCGGCGATCGTTCAACGCTTGCGGTCAGCCCCGTTGACGTCAGTGAGGACATGTCTAACCCTGTTAGGCCACATGGCGGCGTGCACTTTTGTGACCGACTACGCTCGGCTCCGCATGAGGCCTCTCCAGCTGTGGCTTATCAGTCATTACAGGCCAAGGCAACCGCTAGACATGTTAATCACAGTCCCCCAGAAGGTCTTAGATTCCCTCGGCTGGTGGTTGGACCAGTCCGTATTGTGTGCGGGTCTTCCCTTTCACCCGTCTCAGCCCTCGGTATCCCTGACAACGGATGCCTCAGATCTAGGCTGGGGGGCCCACCTAGAGACCCTGCGGACGCAGGGCCTATGGTCCCAGGAGGAGGTGGGGCTACACATCAACATGAGGGAGTTGAGAGCGGTCCGCCTTGCTTGCCAAACGTTTTGTCATCAGCTTCAGGGTCGTTGTGTAGCCGTGTTCACGGACAACACGACGACCATGTATTATATCAACAAGCAGGGCGGCACCAGGTCCTCCTCCCTGTGCCTCGAGGTGATACGACTCTGGGACTTTTGCGTAGCCCACTCCATTCACCTCAGGGCTTCCTTCCTTCCCGGAGTACGGAACACGCTGGCGGATTGATTGAGCAGATCCTTCCTGTCACACGAGTGGTCCCTTCGCCCGGACGTCGCTCTCTCCATTTTCCGGAGGTGGGGTTATCCCCGGGTGGACCTCTTTGCGTCCAAGGGGAACAGGAAGTGCCAAGCGTTCTGCTCCTTTCAGGGCAGGGAGCCGGGGTCGATAGCGGATGCCTTCCTCATCCAGTGGTCGACCCACCTGTACTATGCGTTTCCTCCGTTCCCTCTGGTTCACAAGGTCCTCCTGAAGGTGCGCAGAGACAGGGCTCGTGTGATCATGGTGGCCCCGGCATGGCCCAGACAGCACTGGTACACCATGCTGCTAGACTTGGCCGTAGCCGACCCAGTTCCCCTGCCCCTTCATCCGGACCTGATTACCCAGGACCACGGGTCTCTCTGTCACCCAGACCTGCAGTCGCTGCACCTAGCGGCGTGGCTCCTGTGTGGCTAACTGGTTCCGAGCTGCGCTGCTCCACGCCTGTGAGAGAGGTGCTCTTGGGCAGCAGGAAACCGTCCACAAGAGCCACATATTCGGCAAAATGGAAACGCTTCTCCTGTTGGTGCGTAGAGAGAAATCTCCGCCCTATGGAAGTTTCGGTATCCGAAATCTTAGACTATGTTTGGTCCCTCAAAGGGCAAGGTCTGGCCTTATCGTCGTTGCGAGTCCATCTGGCAGCTATCTCCACCTTTCACCCGGGTGCGGACGGTCGCTCCGTTTTTTCTCACCCGACGGTGTCGAGATTTCTTAAAGGGCTGGAACGGTTATTCCCTAACGTCCGTCCCCCTGCTCCAACCTGGGATCTTAACCTGGTGTTGTCCCGGCTCATGGGGCCCCCCTTTGAGCCGTTAGCTACTTGCTCCCTGCTTTACCTCTCTTGGAAGGCTGCCTTTCTAGTAGCCATCACCTCAGCTAGACGGGTGTCGGAACTCCGAGCCCTTGTGGTAGACCCCCCATATACGGTCTTCCACAAAGACAAGGTACAGCTTAGACCACACCCTGCCTTTCTACCCAAGGTGGTCTCAGCCTTCCACGTCAACCAAGAGATTTTCCTCCCGGTTTTTTTCCCAAAACCTCACTCCTCAGGCAGGGAGCAGCAGCTCCACTCGCTGGATGTCCGTAGAGCTCTTGCGTTCTACATAGAGAGGACCAAACCCTTCCGCAAATCCCCCCAGCTTTTCGTGGCGGTAGCGGACCGTATGAAAGGGCTTCCTATCTCCTCCCAGAGGTTATCCTCGTGGGTTACGTCCTGCATCAGGACCTGTTATGACTTGGCCCATGTCCCTACGGGCCGTGTGACTGCGCATTCTACCAGGGCGCAGGCGTCGTCGCTAGCTTTCCTCGCCCGTGTGCCCATCCAGGAAATCTGTCGGGCAGCGACCTGGTCATCGGTCCACACCTTTGCTTCCCACTACGCCCTGGTACAGCAGTCGAGAGAGGATGCGGCCTTCGGAACTGCAGTGCTCCGTGCCGCGACTTCTCACTCCGACCCCACCGCCTAGGTATGGCTTGGGAGTCACCTAACTGGAATGGATGTGAGCAATCACTCGAAGAAGAAAAGACGGTTACTCACCTTTGTAACTGTTGTTCTTCGAGATGTGTTGCTCACATCCATTCCACACCCGCCCTCCTTCCCCACTGTCGGAGTAGCCGGCAAGAAGGAACTGAGGAGCGGGCGGGCCGGCAGGGATATATATTGGGCGCCATGGCGGCGCCACTCCAGGGGGCGACCTGCCGGCCCACTGGAGTTGCTAGGGTAAAAAGTTTCCGACGAACGTGCACGCGCGGCGCGCACACCTAACTGGAATGGATGTGAGCAACACATCTCGAAGAACAACAGTTACAAAGGTGAGTAACCGTCTTTTCCATGCACAGCAGAGCCTTTGCAATATTGGCAGTGTTGTAGCCCACAACAAGGCTATATACTAGAGATGCCAGTTATCCCTGCTAAGGAAATTCATACTTACCCAGTAAACAGGGACGTTTCACACTCTTAAACAGGACTCTCTATTGCAGAAACAATAGCTTATAACTGAGATGATTAACGCCACTCTACAACTAACCACCAGCCAAAAGCAGTAGATTGCATACTGCAGGCGGCTTGCAAGTTATTCCCCCAAGCGCGAGTAGGATTGGTTTGTGCATGACACTCCAACCAAAAAGGGGCCAAACTTGTAACTGTTACTTATTTACCTGGACTTTAAGCTCTGTAGGGCAACAACCCTTTGTTCTGTGGCTGCGCGGCACCAACTGCTGACAGGATGCAGTTGGTGAGGGGGGTTCTCTATGTGCTGTTAATATACAAATACATTTCGGAAAGAAGAGCCCTCATCTCACTACCCCATGGAGTAGGATGGGACTTCGGTTCATTTCCCACACTTGCACTTTTTCCAAGAGGCTGGGTTGGAAGGAAAGTTTCTACTGAAAGTGGGAGTTATTTAAGAGATCGCTGTGCTACATATGATCAAGGGTGTGACTGCTGCCTTTTTTAAAAAACAGTGTGGCACCTAGTAGTGGAGACAAGCGCACACTATAAACCAAAATCTATGCACAGAACAGAGGTCATGTGGTCCAGAGCACAAGCCTATTCAGGGTGCCAGTGTGTGTGCTAGGAGTCCTTATTTCCCCCCTTTCTCAAAGACAACATGGCCAAGGTTTTCAAGGCCCCGATATACAATACCTTTTAAAGGAGTACTTTCTGAAAATGGGGCCCCTTTGTGGTGGGTTGGAACACAATCACTAGTCACTTTTGCAAATCTCTGCCTATAACTCTACTGTATGGTAATAAGGAGAATTTTCCCAACCTATTATGTAGAGAAGCTATTCTAAACCTGCAGTAAACACAGCTGACTCTGTTTGCATTTCCCAGGGAATTAAAGCCATTCTTGCCGAGAGCTATGAGCGCATCCACCGCAGTAACCTGGTAGGAATGGGAGTGATTCCCCTGCAGTATCTGCCCGGAGAGGATGCTGAGAGTTTAGGTCTCACAGGACGGGAACGTTACACAATTGTCATTCCTGAAGAACTTGCACCAAGGATGAAAGTCCAGATCAAGGTAATCAGGAGCCTGTGAGTTGGATTTTCAAAAGCACCCTGGAGTTAGCAGCTCCGACTCACTCTCACCTTCCAGCATTCTTGGTCTAGCCCCTGCTATGGTGTCTGAGAGACTGTGTGGCAAAGAATGAAGTCCATAAAGTGTACTTCATGCAACTACTCAATACTGATGCAGTCCACTGAATCTTGTTTGACTTCCTCCACCCATATAGATTGTATACTTTGCACAATGCAGTCAGTGCCATGTAATAGCAACATGTAGCTAAACTGTAAGAATTAATACACTAGGGCCAAACCAATGGTGAGCACATTTTTAGATGAGATTTCGGAAAGGGCCCCACCACTTTTGCCATAGTGTAGAGTTCAAAGTACTCAACAATAAGTCTAGTTATGTTTAAGTGATATGGGTAGGAGACTGCTTAATTAAATGAAAAAAGACTGCAAGGGAAGAATTATGAATCCGAGTGCATCACTTAATGCATTTGAAACATTTTATATAATCTTAATCCACAATGTGTGCACCTCTTTGAAATGCTTAGCTTGGACAGTTTTTAGTACAGAAACAGTGATTAACCTTTTTTTCCCTGGTGCCCTATCCTCTCTGTGCCAACACCACAGAAACTGAGGCTGCAAAAAAGCTAATGGAATTCATATTTTTGCCACATTACTGAAGCCAAGAATTAAGAAAATAAAAACATGAAGACTTTAAGGGATACAAACTTTCATGCTCCAAGACATAAATCATTTTTTTACTAGATTCAGGTAGAAATTTTATCTGGAGGTAAGTTATTCCATACCTGAGTTACTGGGTTTTGTGTCGGGCTCTGACCAGAGTCAGGTAAGATACTGGACTAGGTAGACCACTGATCTGACTCTGGCACTTCTGCACATTACTGGTCACGTAACGTTTGTTGTTGCTAAAGCATGGATTCCCACTGTATGTGGGAAATAATCCCCCTTTCACTAGAAGATCCTGTTGCACTTGGCACATCTGCAGATCTTAGTCATTCAGATAGCACAATGTACTCAGTTAATGTTCTCTCTCCAATCCCCACAGCTGGATACTGGGAAAACCTTCCAAGCCATCATGAGGTTTGACACTGATGTGGAGCTCACTTATTTCCGCAATGGTGGCATCCTGAACTACATGATCCGTAAAATGGCATCCTAATTAAAGCAACAGCAAGCAACGGTCCAGTTAGAAACCTGCCTTTGATGGCCACATGCGAATGCCCAATAATCACGGAACTTAGACGTCTAAACCATGAAACCAGTTGTTTCCTTGTGGACTGTATTACCCACGGGCTTGTTTACAAAGGTAGAATGTGTTCAGTTTCCTGACACACTCATTTATTCTTCCCAATTAAATACCTGTATTATTTTTTGTTTGGGGACTAGAGTGACTATTCTAGTGTGGGGCGATGCAGAAAGTGGATCTGTAAACACTGCCAAAGCCTGTTCTGTAACAAGTGGTGATTTGTACATGGTGCATTTAGTTTGATGACATCTGTCAGTCCGATACAGTACTGTACTCGTTTCAGTTTCCCAGAAACTGACAGGGTACACTGGGATTTTTAACCCCCTTCCTACCCCTCCCCCCAATCTGGATTCAGTGTCAGAGGTTGGCGCTTTCCTATTTAAATAGCATTTGATCAGAATCCCTCTTTGAGAGGCTAATGCTGAAATTAGTAAATTGCTTAGCTGACTCTTAATCACAAAACGTGAATTATCTTCCTTTAAGAACATCTTCTCTAAGCACTAGGTTTCGTTGGGACAGTGGACCTTTTGGGGGACAAATTTCTAAGAGATTAAAATCTATTTTCAAAAAAGTTTGACCGTAGCATTGGACTTTCTTTGCACACTGACTTATCTTCAGCAAGAGGGCGATTAGTATATTCAAGAAGTACAGTTTGATCATGTGGCTCTTCAATGATAAACATCCAGCCTACAAAAAACTACACGTAAGAAGTAACTACTGCTATTACAGAAATATTGCGACATTTTGTAATGCTAATATTGCTAGGAGAATATTGTTTGTGGCTCTTTGAAGCCTCCACATTTTAGTTCTAAATAAGCATCTAATACTACACACAGTGATGAGCTGCCAAAATCTTAGGAACCGGTTCCCTACCGGGTCTTTGGCGGCACAGCTCCGGAAGGTGAAGGACCAGCTGCCGAAGACCCGGTAGGGAACTGCCCAGTGAGTACCCCTCCCATCCATGTCCTGCCCCCCTCAGAAACTGCAACCCATTACCAACCCCTGCTCCTTGTCCCCTGACCACTCCTTCCCGAGACCCCCAGCCCTAACCTGGGTCCTGGCCACCGGTCCAGGGGCCTCTGCATTTTAATTTAATTTTAAATGAAGCTTCTTAAACATTTTAAAAATCTTATTTACTTTACATACAACATTAGTTTAAGCAGCAAAGAATCCTGTGGCACCTTATAGACTAACAGACGTTTTGGAGCATGAGCTTTCGTGGGTGAATACCCACTTCCTCAGATGCATGTAATGGAAATATCCAGGGGCAGGTATATATATGTGTGCTAGCAAGCAAGCTAGAGATAACGAGGTCAGTTCAATCAGGGGGGATGAGGCCCTGTTCTAGCAGTTGAGGTGTGAGAACCAAGAGAGGAGAAACTGGTTCTGTAATTGGCAAGCCATTCACAGTCTTTGTTCAATCCTGAGCTGATGGTGTCAAATTTGCAGATGAACTGAAGCTCAGCAGTTTCTCTTTGAAGTCTGGTCCTGGAGTTTTTTTGCTGCAGGATGGCCACCTTAAGGTCTGCTATAGTGTGGCCAGGGAGGTTGAAGTGCTCTCCTACAGGTTTTTGTATATTGCCATTCCTAATGTCTGATTTGTGTCCATTTATCCTTTTCCGTAGAGACTGTCCAGTTTGGCCGATGTACATAGCAGAGGGGCATTGCTGGCATATGATGGCGTATATTACATATTATGGTGTGGTGTGCAGTTACTGGTGAGAATAACTCTAGCTCAGGAACCAATCCATGCAACAAACCTCGATGCCAACTCTGCCCACATATCTACACCAGCAACACCATCACAGGACCTAACCAGATCAGCCACACCATCACTGGTTCATTCACCTGCACATCCACCAATGTAATATACGCCATCATATGCCCTTCTGCTATGAACATAGGCCAAACTGGACAGTCTCTACGGAAAAGGATAAACAAACAGCAACAAAACACAGATAAATCCAATCAGTGAAAACACATGCAACTTCAACTGTTCACTGGTAGAACGCCACCTAAATATCTACAAGTTTTAGCTAATAAGTCGCATTAGACATTCAAATGTGTTTCTTCACATGCTCCACAAACTTTTTTGCAGAGGTGAAGACTTAACTAAGCATGCAGTCAGAATACAAATTAGGGAGTGCTCAAACTAGTCTAATGGAGGTGACGTGTACTCCCTCTTTGTTATTTAACAAGGCCAGACTGTTTAGGTAAAACGGGCAAAAAGTCCTATCAACCAGGGCATGAAATACAGTAATTCCTAGAGCATTATTAGTCGTCGTCCACTTTGCACCTTATTTTGTACTTGGTTCTATCTTCATAATAGAATTGCCAATGAAAGACTGCAGAGCCCCCTTTAAGCAAGTGCTGCTATTTGCCCATTCTGCGTATAATCTATTTGACACCTGAGTTAAGAACATGCATTTGTGTACCTGGAAATAGCTCACCTAGTTGGGTGGTGGTGAATCAGTTGTTAGTTACTCTGTGCTGGACATTTCATTAATGTCAAATTCCCTCATTGCAAAATCTACCTCTTTCCATTTCCGGAAAACTGCGAGTTTACTAGTTGTAACATCCTTCACCACAAAGCTTTCAATTTTGATCACGGGGAGGTCATCGAATGCCTTGTACCTCACTGTGATTCCCCAGTCATGGTGGCACTTGGAGTCCCGGCAGTACATTTTGCATTTCTTCTCAAAGTGGTCATAGCGGCTTGGTTTCTTGTGAGGCTTTGTTAGAAAACGTTCCCGAAACAGGGCATCTAAGACTGTGTGGTGAGACTTCTAAAATGACAGTAAAAATATTAGATGCAGCTTAATACCAGAAATTTATCATAATTTCTAAATTCTTAAGTTTCCATTTGTTGGCCTCCATATGCTGATTTTACACAACTACCAAGGGAGTTCTGCCTCTGTCACTTGGTTTAAACTACAAGAACAATTCTTCTATACAAAATAGCTTGAGTTGCAGTAGCACTTCTGGAAAAGGAAACTTCCTTACAAAAAAAAGTAATGGAGATGAAAATGTCACTCACCCCCCTTCTGAGAGGAAAATTGTAAAACCAAATGTAATTTGCAAGGAGTGGTGACGTCTCAGCTAAGAATCTGTGACAGTGTATTTGAGTCGACTCTTTTATAAATCTCCTATTACAACCTCAGCTCCAATTAAATCTTTCCTTGTGTGGGACTACAATGCACAGCTGTCCTTACAAGGGGAAGGATGATTTTTAAAGGACTGTGTTCCATAGTCCCTAATGTCGGTTACTGCCTCAGTGGGGAGCTGGATGGAAACTCCAGGCAGTTTCCAGCTGCAAGACTCCATCTTTATGGTACTGAGGGGAAGGGGGGGGAGGTGTTAGTCCCCTACAGAACCATTGAGACAGGAAGTTCAGAGCCAGAACCCTGCTTCTCCTTGCTGCTTCCTACCCCACACCTCTCTGCTACTGGAACACGCATAATCGAGACACAGCTAGTGCCCATCCGTGATTTCTTAGTGCTAAAGCATGTAAAGCTGGGTGGTGAGAGTCAGTTGGGAGTTTTTTAAACAAGGAGCAGTAGCTCACCAAGTAGTGGGGACCCTGGCAGAGCACAGCTTGAAAACCACCCATTTTCAGCACATGAAATATCCCAGGCATAGGAAACCCAACATCACTGCTCAGATTTTCCTGATGTCAAGGAAAAAGGCTCTCCTCTTGCAGCACTGCCCAGCTGACTTTCCCAGCCTCAGTGGGTAGGAGCAGAGCAAGACTGAGACTCTTGAGTCACCATAGACAGCCCCATGAAAACATGTGAATAATGCCCGGCAGCAGTTCTAAAAAAGCAAAACATACATTACACCACCTAAGGAATGAGAAGGAAAATAATCCTGAAAAGGATAGTGCTACTCCATAAAGCAATGATACACGTCTTCTCCTGGAATGCTGTGCTCTGCTATGGGTGATGAAAGTCATCTGAGGGCTAGAGAGACTTCCATAGGAGGAGTGATTGAGAAGCTCACAACTGTTCATTTTAGCGAGGAGATGAAGGAGGAAGCACTACGATAGGGCTATACAAAATACTGAATAGTTTAGAGACCGTAAATAACGCACTCCTATAAAGTGTCTTTCATGATAGAAGAACAAGGGGGAAGCCAATGAAACTGAAAAGTAATGCAGTTAAGGGATTCCCCCCCCCCCGCCCCCCCAATTAATAACCAGCCACTGGAAATCATCAGCTCAGTGCTAACCTGTAGCAAAGAGCTTAGCAGGATTTTTTAAAAGTAACCTCTGGGTGGAAAGTGAACATCCAGTTACATTAAGTATTCAGGCACCATGTATATTGTAGATGTACAATATGAACATGTGGTTATAAAGGTGGGTGGTTTGTTTAGATATCAAATACCTATTTCCTGTTTGTCTACATTTACCAACCAGTGGATCATGCTTGAGGATAAACATACATAAAGTAGGATAAAAAATCTAAACCACTGTTTCTGAATGTAAGTTAAATGTTAACAGCCTGGGCTTAGGAAGAAATTTCTCCTATGTGCTGTTGTTCCATAATTGTACATTACACTGATTCTTTCACTTTTCACTGAAATATTTGGCACTGTCCACAGGATGAATCACAGGTGTGATGTGTCACTAAAGCTCCTATGTCCCATTCTGCATCAACCTGGTCACTTTAATTTCCACATCAAATGCAACCCTAAAATTGGACTGGTAAGGCTCAACTGGTAACGAACTATTTGCACAGCATAACATTCACAGATTCCTAAAACTATACGCTTACCTCTATTACCCTGATGTCTTCTGTATTACAGGCATATGCTCTGCACTTCCCACAGAGCAATTGTCTATTGCCCTCCAGGAGCTTTTGTTTTATTTCTCTCTTTCTGGAATCTCGCAGCATCTTTTCCTTGTTTTGCAGGTCATGTATCTATAAACCAAAGCATTAGAAACAAAGGGATATTATGATCTTCAAAGAAACACCGAGGGCCAGAGGCTCAGCTGAGGGTTGATCTGTGTAGCAATAGTCAAGTCAATGGAGCTATGCTGATTTATACCAGCTGTAGACCTGGTCCTGAAAATGGTGGTGGTTGTGGAATTCAAGCTCCTTTTTGCTATTCCTTATGAAAATGTGACTCAGTCTCTCAGATCTAATAACTCTCCCCAAAAGACCCCACCTCTATTCTTTTCAGAATTGCAAATTCCAATTATCCCCATGTATTTTGCAATTCTTATGCATCTATGACGGGCAGCCTGACATCCAGTTCTTGAACAAAGTCTCTTTTTAGCAGGAATATGAAGCCAGCACCTGTCTGAGATGGTCATTGATGAGTGAAGAGCATCGTGGGGGGGCGGGGGGAAGAGTTTACTTCCAAGCACGCTCAGGACAGGTTTTTGTGATGTCAGAGCCCTGAAGCTCTGACATCACAGCGCTCACTACAATGCTGTAAAGCCACATGGCCCCAAAGACAATGTTCGACACCTGCTGCTTTTCATCTCGGCGGTAGTTGCAGTTAAACAGTGGTCAATGTTAATTTTGGCATTGAAGGGGATAGAGCTTTGCTGATTGACTCCAGCTAAGAGTCTGGCTCAGACACCACTAGTGGGACAATTTGTATGAAGGAGAGCACATCTCTGACCTTCTCCACCCTGGAGACTTTTTCAGTTTTAAGATAGGAGAGATACTCCCAACATACTTCTAAAGCCCGTGGTTTATATGAATGTCAAATATTGTCTGGATTAGGCTGCCCTGCAGCACACCTAAAACATCATTGCAGTGCCTGTGAGAATGGAAGGGAATGGCATTATCACACAAACCATTCAGAGAGCCGTCCCCCTGCAGTCCCAACCTGCTCACCCGTGGGGCTTTGAAATCTCCCAGAATCCACTGCTTCAGGGAGCTGTGAAATCAGTAGCCAAAGGCTACTGCAACTGAAACAGGACATTGCTAGTGTAGACCCAGCAAATCTGGAATGGTTCAGAACTTGAATCAGAACACCTAATGTGGACACAATGACCTACTTGGGCTTAAACTGGTTTCTGTTGTCAACTCAGAAATTTTTTCAGTGCTAATAAGCCCACCCACAGCCCTATGCAGAGATGCTAAAAATATAATAAGCATGTCCATCTATTGCTATGCGAACATCCACCTTGACCACCGGTGCTTCACAGCTACTATTGGGGTGAAACAGCAGCACACAGCAACACTACACAATGGATTAGCACATAGAGGGGGAAATGTATCCCAGCCCCCGCTGCACAGGTTCAGCACAAGGCCTCAAGCTTTGTGTGTGCACAGAGTGAATACGTGGTGCAGTGACAATGGCCAATTTAGGTTCGGTCTCTGATTTGGACCATGCAGAATGGCAGTGGGTGGACCCACCTTCCTTGTGAACTTTTCCTCATCCCACTCCTGCAGCTGCTTGATGGCCTTGTTCATCATCTCCTCCTTATAGATATTGTTTCTCTCATTCTCAGCCACTTCGCTTTTGCTTGTCACAAGGATGCACTTGCTGTCTTTTGCCCTTCCGCGACCTGGAGGTGACAGGTAGCCCTTTTATAATGCCCTATAGCGAACAGAGCAAAAGAGCCGACAGGCGGTGCCCTGAAGCCTGGGTCTCAATGCAGGCAGAGCCATTGGAAATGTTATGCTTCTGCATGGTTCCTCATGTTGCACTTGCCCATTCCCAAACTGAAGCAACTACACATGCTTAGAAAAGTCTCCCAGTTAAAATTCACTGGGCCCAGGCCCTCTTAATCTGAACAAGCATCCAAAACCACACACATTCTATGAAGTTTTGAAGTTACAAAGACCCCACCCTCTTTTGTATGGGTTCTCTCTGTCTGTACTGTGTTACACATTGATGCATGAGGCCTTCGGGGTGATTAGCTCAGACAGCTTGTGACCAGCAACCACTGTATATTGTCCCACTGGTTTCTTTTAGAAAGCTCCGTAAGGCTAGATGAGGAACAAGACTGAGATGAACATCCATTAGTTATCTGTCCCGTTGCATTCCCACCAAAATTACAACTGATAGTTGACAGTAGGAAATACAATTAGGGGAAGGATTGTCTCTTCACTATGTATTTTTTCAGTGCCTAGCATAATGCGGTCCTGATCTCAACTGGGGTCTGGTTCTACTGGGATACAAACTAATAAATAGTAATTCATAGGATTCCCATGTTGTCCTATGCTTTTAAAAAGGGGGTTTGTTAGAACTAACCATTACTCACATGTAGTTTGAGTTCCAAAAATTTGAAGGAGTTAATCTGCCCAACTTCTTTTTCAGGTATTTACAACAGCACTTGTAGCAAGACAGCTTTTTCCCTCAACACTTTAAGTGTCTAATTTTGGGGTAATTATTTAATACAAAAATAAGCAGCAATAAAACTATGACATTGAGTGTCTGCTATAAACCCCAAAAGCCAGGAGCTCACTCAATGAAAGGTCAATTTAAAATGAGTAAAATAACCATTTCACAACAGTATTGAATTTCATAGCCTGACTATGTGCTCAGATCACAAAATTAAACATTGCAGCAGAATTTTTAAAAGGGCTGGGTAATTTTATGACCACTTTTCTCTTTTGTAGTTGAAAGGAAAACCCACATTTAGAATAGGAGCCTCTATCCCCCTCTAGTGGCTGGACTATATAATGGCCTCAGCATTGGTAGGGCAACTCCCACCTTTTCTGTATGTGTATGTATCTATCTCCTTAGTTATCTTTTCTATTCTATGCATCTGATGAAGTGGGCTGTAGTCCCCAAAAGCTTATGCTTAAATAAATTTGTTAGTCTCTAACGTGCCACAAGTACTCCTGTTCTCATAGTGGTTTATGAGCACCACATTCTTTGCATTAATTGTGTCTTTTAGCTTAGACAGTAGACACTTGTTTTTAAATCCAGGAGTCCCAGGTTCAAGCCACACTTCCAATAACCCACCTGAGGGCATTATGTTACACAAGTTTAAGGACAGATTGTGCCTCTATGCAAAGAACTGCGTAGAGGGGCCAAGCAACTATGTGAGACTCCCTTAATGGAGTTTCTCCTGAATTCTCCATGGGGGCATATTTTGCAGAATTTCCAATTGTACTTGCTGTTAAATTGTTCTTCTGTGCATATTTCTATTTACTTGCATGCACAAATGCATGCTTAAGAGATGTTCCTTGAATGTGTAGCACCATCGTGTGATGTGTATAGTTTACCCACACACACACACACACTCTCTCTAATCTAATCAATGGCTCTTCCCTCCTGTGACATCAAGACTTGCCCTGACCCTTCATTCAGCTGAAGGCACTCAGAGTGAGAGAGAAATCAGAGTAAGATACACACACACAATGCCTAAAGTAAACACGACAGCCAGTCAGAGGGGCTGACGGGGTATTTGCTAGACCGATACCATATTCACATGATAGTAGTTCCTTAAGCTGTAGTGACACATACCTCGGACTTGGATCATTTTGGTGACATTGCCAGAGTATTCATAGAGGAGAACCAGGTTGCACTGAGCAATATCAATCCCTTCATCTGCAACAGCTGTAGTTATTAGTATCTTACTGTCGCCGTTGGTTTTGAACGAGTCCAGTACACCCTTTTGATTTGAGAGTGTCATCCCTACAGTACAAAAAGTCAGAATACAATGCACGGTGAGATGCTGAAAAATTCCTAAATCGGATACTACACATATTATCCTTGCAGTCAGTACCAAAAGTCAGTCTGTTTGCTCTGGAGACTGTGAAAGAAATGCCTCACATCAGGATACACAGCTGACTCCTTGAGGACTAGAAAGCTGCACAATATCTAACAAAGAGGGACTCTTGTTAAGATGTCACACTGTGAATCACTTTGGCAAGCAACATTTTACACTTCCTCCAGTGTGTTTGAAGCTGTCCTTTTAAAAACTGGTTTGTTTTAATGAGATTCTGTTCTCTGGCTAATTTAAACCACTAAGATATTCTCAAAATAAGTCAGATTTCCTCTGTTTGGTGCAATCAAGTTTTTAAACGTGTTTACCTCCTGCCACAGGGAAACTCAGTAAGCCACAAATGAGGCAGGGAACACCCACTGCATCGCTCTGAGTAAAGAGGATGAGGGACTTTTTTAAAATTATCTAGCAGAATTGCATAGCAGAGCATTGTTGCTAATGCACCTAGAGTTTTAACCAGAGGTTTTGGCAGGAAAAGCAGGAGTCTGTTTAGATGTGGTAAAATCTCCTGTACATTTCATATCCCTCCCTAATATTGATGAAGGAATTGTAGGATTGGCTTGGGCATTTGCTTGTCCTCCTGTCCTGGAACATGGAGATTGACTACAGAGATAATGCAATACTTTAAGTGGTCTGGGAACACATGGTATAACAACTTACTTCCCTTAGTGCAAACTCCCATACCTGTCTGCTGGTTTCTTTTGCTACGCCCCATCAACGCATCCGGTTTTAGGTAGCTGAGTGTAGGATTTTCATCAATCCATTTCTTCAAAGCCTACAAAGCAAGATACCCATTAGTAACCGTTTCCAAACTCTTGGTCGCAGAAAGGGATGCAAGGAGCCCCTGGCCTGTGCAGCCCAAGCAGGCTACTAAGCTACCCTATATTTATTTTCTAGTTGCCCCTTTTTAGTAGTGTTGGAGAGAGAAGGTCTTACAGACACTAGAGCTCTTCTGGTAACAAAGAGAAGGGTGCGGGTCTCTGGCTTTAGACGGTATTCTTCATTCAGGATGAAGGTGAGCTCCTCCAGTTTGGGATTCTCATTCAGTTCATCTACTGAGGCCTCTCTCAGTTCCTGTTGTTTAGCTGGAAGAAAACATTGACCTCCTCAGTTTGCAGTTAGCATCATCCATTCCAGCAAACAGCAAGCTGGCCCACATCTAGCAGCCAAAGATGAAGTGACTTTCCCTTGCACTTCTTTAAAAATTCTCAACTGTTCTCTTAAAAACCAAAAAGAAAAAAAAAATTTGTGTCTAACCACGTCCCTAGGGAGCTATTTCTGAATCACTTGCATTTTAAAGCTGAAATCACAGCAGCATAGTCCCTGAGCAGGCATCTAAACCAGAACATTGCTTTAACCCTCCCCCCCCCCCATCTATTTTAAAGACAAATATTGATTCTACTGGCTCTTGACTGACTGAGGGCTTAGTGTGTGGCCAGCCAGGCTGTGAGTCTACAGTGCCCTAGCTTGCCAGGCAGTAGCTTGCCATGCAGACAAACCCCGAAGTTTGATCCTTCAATTGGCTCCGTATAGGCAGACCCTGCATCCATGTGAATCCCCACAGGTCTCAATGGGAATTACTCTGTACAGGCAGTTGCAGGATCAGAGCCTAATTTAGTGTACTTGATTTCTTAATCAGCTGTTCTCAAATTCAGGGCTACACTGTTGCATTAAACCACAGCCCCTTGAGGCACTGCTGCAATACTTGCAGAAGTGCGGGGGATAGCATGAGCCCAAGTAACACAGAGCGCAGCATGTGCCCCTTCCCCAGGTGTGTCCTACCCCTGCTCTTCCCTCTGAAGTTGCTAGCACTCATCATTCCCTCCTCTCTCTGCCAGGCTCCCAGTTCTCACGTAAAACACAGCAGGAAAGTGAGAGTCTTTATCCGCTAGCCACTGACCCACATAAGAGAATAGGAGTCTATAGCAGCTGACAGCTCAGGTTATTACTTCTCTAGCTCACGGGGTAGAAGCTCATGGTTTTAGCACTGAAGGTCCCAAGTTCAGCCCCCCTCACTGATAAGCCAGGACATTTGTCCACTGGGAGGACAGGGAAAGTCTCCATTAACTTTCCATTAACTTTAAAGTCTTTTCCTGGGCTGGACACAGATGGGTACTCAAAGCTGGTTTCATGCAAACAACTGGCTTGGAAGGTGTGGACCCCAACTGTTACAGCCTCTAAACATGGATACAAATAAGAGAAGCAAGTTGAACCACCTTAAACAATTCCTCTCCCCCTGCCTAGTGCTTGCACCTCTCAGATGGGCTGCAGGAAGTACCTTCAAAGTTCGCTGTTAACTGTTGATCTATCTCATCAAACCCTCCACTTTTAATGTCATTGAAAAACTCAGTCAAGTAGGCCAACGCATCCTGAGTCCGTGCATCTTCATTGATGATGAGGGCATCATTGTATTTCTGTTTAAAGAGATGAATATATTTTTTAAGCACTCATTTCTCAAGCCAAATGCTTATCAGTAATGGGGAGAGGGAGGGAAACCCAGTGAATTTTACGAAGATAAGCTTCTGCATTTGAAATACTTGTTACTTCTACAGTAGCACAGAAAACAGTGATTGCAAGCAGTATCCGCTGAACAGTATAGTTTTTAGTAAGCATCCAAGACACAGCTCAGATGTGGGGTGCTAAAACTGCATTTGCTCCTTTCAAACAAGTATACATTTGCACTCTCCGCTAAAATAGACTGAGAAAAATCCACTAATTTATTTTTCAGTCTGTAAATTTCTGAACCCTGATTCCAATCTCAAACTGATTATTCAAACCTCTGTTTGAATGTAAGCCAGATGGGAATCGGGGCCCTGATATAGCCACAAGTACTGGCCCTGATCCTACAGGATTTACACACGTTTCAAGGTTGAGTTCAATGCACTCACTGAGGTGCTTAAAGCACAGCACTGACATAATGCCACTGTTATAATCACCCTGTAATTTATATTTTTATGGCTTACGGGAGGTTTATTTTCAGAATGTTTGTAGTTCTATCCCCCAGTGTTTTATTTCTGCAGTATTCTAAAGTCCTTAAGAAAACAAACTATTTGATCATTTCACATTACCTTTATTAGAATGCATTCCATCCATTTGACCCATAGAGCTTAGTAACACTGAAAACTATTTTGTATGAAAGACAATACTTTTATTTTGTGTAACATTTTATAAGAAAGACGACAATCACTGTTCTCAAGTGCCACAGGCGATTAGCCACAGGTTTCCCCAGTGCGCTCCAGTCCTTTGCACATTACCCTGAAGCACAAATAATTCAATCAAGACCTTGAATCGAGTCCATAGCAGGTATAAATTGATATAGCTCCTTGGCTTTAATAAAAACAACGAGGAGTCCTTCTGGCACCTGAGAGACTAACCAATTTATTTGGGCATAAGCTTTCGTGGGCTAAAACCCACAATTTACACTGCTGAGGATCTGGCTCAAGGTCTTTTGCATTCCTTCTGCATTAAAGCCAGTGGAACTATGACATCTGTACTGCTGAGAGTCTGGCCCATTGCATCATCCCATAATTACTACAAAGATAAGAGCACCCAGAAATCTGGGAACTGTGTAGGGTCCTATTCAGCTTCTAATTGGAGGTATCTGCACTGCTGTGAACATGACTGATCCCTCTGTACATGCAATAGGAGAGGGCATTTACTTACCCGTAAGTGTTCAGTGTAAATAAAGAGAGCTCTACAAATCCTCTCTTCATCCTTATCCGGCAGTTGCAACACGCTGCACTTCTTCTGAGTGTCAACAATCCACTGTTCATAGCACTGCGTTCCGAAACATTTATTCTTAATGTGGGACAATGCATCTGGTGCGGAAAGAGGCAGCAAGCATCACTACATCTTATTGAGTAGCTAACAGCCAGAACAAGATACAGAGCACCGTACAGAAATACTAAAAGAACATAAAGGTTGCAGAGACAAGCGCTCAGAAGTTAGGAAATGCCAGAATTAACCCTTTGTAACATTTGTGTGTATGCATTGTGTCACTGGCTTTAATTACATCATCACATCCTATTTTCTCCACAGGACTCTTGCCTCATTCAATGGATAGCATTCACTGAAGGAACAGCTAGTCAGTATTTAATTCTATCCTCATTATTCAGTGGGTGGCCTATGTCGTAGGGTGCATTTTCCAAACCTCTGAGCAACGCAGTTATATCGAGAGAAGTTGCTAATGTAGACTGAGCCTTGATTTCCTCCTGGGTTTTTCAATTGAGCTCATCACTATAGTATCCAAGTGCTTTGCAAACACTTGGTTTAACTTCACAACTTTGCTGTGATGTGGGGGGGGAAGGTATTATCCCCATTTTACATATGGGGAACTGAGTCACAGAGAGATAACAGTCACAAATAGCCTTGAATTGGGTAACCAGAAGTAGTGGCTATGTCTACACTGGTGCTTTCGTCATTAAAACTTGTGTCACTCAGGAGTATGAAAAAACAACGCCAAAAGTTTTAACGATGAAACGCGCCGGTGTGGATTGTGCTTCATTGGCGCAGGAGTGATGCTCCTGCCGACCAACCTACTGCCCTTCGTTGCGGGTGGCTTTATTTTGTCTCTGGGAGAGCTCTCTCCCGACGATAAAGAGCGACTACACTGCACAACTTACAATGGCATGACTGCAGCAGCACTGGCACAGCCACATCTTTTTCAGGTGTGGCGTGTAGACATAGCCCAAGACTCCTAGGACCTGATTTTTCAGAATACTTAGCATTTTGTAGCACTAGTTATTCAAAACAGAGCTCTCATCGATGTCATTTGCTGCTGTGAGCACTCAGCACTTCTGGGGGAAGGGATAGCTCAGTGGTTTGAGCATTGGCCTGCTAAACCCACCATTGTGAGCTCAATCCTTGAGGGAATCCTTTGTTTAAGGAACTGGGATAAAAAACTGTCTGAGGATTGGTCCTGCTTTGAGCTGGACTAAATGACCTCCTAAGGTCCCTGCCAACCCTGATATTCTATGATAAATCAAACCCCAATGACTCAATCACACAATTCAAGGCCCCGCATGAAAAGTTTGATTTAAGTTATTTGCCCAACCAGGAACTCTGGCAGAGACAGGCATAGAATCCAATTTCTAGGGTGGCATTCAACTATCTCAGCCATGAATCCACCCTCTAGTCCTGCAATCCTCTGCCTTATTCACCACACACCTTCCAAATTCTGCAACAAATGAGATGGAGGTTCTACAGACAGCAGCCTCCTTTTCTACACAACCCTGGCTCATTCTCTGTCAGTCTCTCTGTGTCATAGTTCCCCCTCTGTAAAATTTATCTTCACAAGGGTCATCATGATACACTGAAGATTATGAGGTGCTCATATGTGACAGTAAGGGAAGGGCATATAAACACCTAAAATAGGTAATTGGGAAGAGGAGTCCAAGGAAACAGTAGGGAGACGCAACACATGACGTAAAATGTAGGCAAGACAGCGCCATATAGAACCTCAAAGGATAAAGAGGCTAAACTTAATTCACACAGGAAGCCAGTGACCGAACACGAGGAGCATAAGAGACCATGTCTGTGTCAGAGTAGCAGGAGAGGAAGATAAGTTTCAGCTGCAGTTTTAGATAGATAGACTGGAGAAGGGGGAAGCACAGAGACAGGAAAAGATGCTGTTGCATAGTCAAGGTAAGATATGCCCAAGGCCTCATTATGTGATCCTTTAGCGTAGGCTCATTTTATAGGAAATATCTACAGAAATACCACACCAGAACATTCTCTGTAGGGAAAACAACAAAGAAAAAAATGTATTCTAAAGAAAGCTCTAATATTTTTACTTATAATTATTTGACACTTTCACGACCTATACACTCAGACTAGGCAATATGGTTTCATGGCATGTCAAATTATTGGTGATGTTACAAATTAAGACAGCTTGAATGATAAGCAAAAAGCTTGTTTTCCATGTGCAACCTATTTCATCTGAGATATTAGAAAAGAGAAAATGGAAGGAAAAGAAAAGGTAAAATAAAAAGGGGAAAGGAAGCTGAAGGAATGAATGCTGCTGCAGTAAAGTAAGAGTTGTTCATTACTGATATAGTCTAAAAATGAATCCCCAGTTCTCTCCCCCAGTCTGCATTCAGTGTAATCTTACCTATTGGGTAAATCTTGCTTGCCAGGGCCTCAGTTTCAGACATCAGGACTGAGATAATGTCCATAAAGTGGTTTTTGGGGCGCTTCCCGACTAGTCTGAAAGCTAGAGTCACAAGAAGGAACCACAAAGTGATCAGCAATAGATCACAAACCAAAGCTGATGAACTAAAACATTTCCAGGCCCTCTATCAACCAACACGACAAACTGTTACATAGAGCCTGGACCGAAGAACACTGGGCCTGGCTGTTCTTTGCTAACATCCTTTGTGGCTGCGTCTTTGGTCCTTGGAAGGGCCAAGTCTGGCCCAGCTAAATGCCTTTATCATCAGAGTTACATGCACAGAAAGAGAGGATCCCGAGCTCTACGCAGGCAAAATTCTACGGGCAAGATCAGTGCAGAAAGAATTGATTTTCACCATTTCAGGTTCACTATTCACGATGTACTATTATGTTATCTGTTACTTGATCAATACTATACTGCACATGCACCTGCAAAAAGCAAACCTAGGAAATGATAGGGGAAACAGAGCCCTTCAGCTTTAGGAAATTCCCATCTAACATCCACCTAATGCGTTTCAGTCCATTCCTCTTCCTTTATTTCCTTTCATGCAACTCTCAGTAAAGGCTCGGTCACAACAGTCACAGCGCAGCGTTTCCTAGGGGCTTGACGATGCGCTTGATGGGAGCACAATGGAATCGCACGGCCCTACAGGGAGCATCGGGAGACGTTCTGTCTCAGGAGAGCACAACACTTCCTAAAAGGCTTGGGCATCCAGACGCAGAGCACCCCTGGAATACAGATCACTACCTTGCATCTGGCTGGCCAGATCCATGGCTCAAGTCTATGACAGACACTGATCCACAGTCCAGCCGCCTTTGGGTGCCCTTGGGGAGTAACACTTCTCTGCCCCAGCACTAGAGGAGCACACAGACTGCCATTCTATCTAGCCCTTACTCAGGCCACGTACACCGGGAAAGGCTCCTTTTGTGCTCTCCTTCTGCCCACTCTTAGTGACCACCTAGGAGGCAGGCAGGATTTTACCTTGGAATGTAACAGCCATGCTTCCGTACAAATGAGCTATCCCAGGCAATATTGGTTAACACTATGAATTCTCTCTCTCTCTCTCTCTCACACACACACACACACACACACACACACACACACACACACACACACACACACACACACACACACACACACAGAAAATCTGAACTTAAAACTCTGGTTCCACAGTTAAAAGTTCCAACTCCCCTATTTTCAAATTTCACAATTGACTCAATTCTTCACTAAGATCACAGAAATCCATTTATTTTATTAAAACAATCATACATTCTAAAAGCAGCACTGTACATATTCCTTCTCCATACACCTCACAGGCAGACAAACTAAATGGGACGTGGAGATAGTCCAACTTAATCATATACTCCAAACTCTAATCTTTTACACAGCATATGCATATTTAATAGAAATAGCCCTAAACCAAAACCTGCATCCAAACAGGAATGCTCAAGATTTGGATCTAAATTCTGCAGCTAGAGCTTATCTTTAAGTAATTCTGAGACAGGCACTAGAATTTTCTGACAGATTAACATTTGTTTCCCTCCCTTCAGATATCAAATATGACCACGCACCAACATTTATCTTTGCAAAGTTACCTCAGATGAGAGTGGATCTCGGACTGAAAAATTTCTCAAGAAAATGGGACATAAACAGGATTACATATTACATTTATGTTTTGGCACTACGTTTTCCAACCCTGAAGATATACAAGAAACAAAAAGATAGATCAAGTTTAGTTTCACTCTCACTTCAGGCCTGATCCAGCAAAGCACAAGCATGTGAGTAGTGTGCTTAAAATTAAGCCTGTGGGCAAGTGCTTTGCTGGATGAGGCCCTTACAGAGGTTTTGGACTTGTGCAACTCCACTAATCTAAAAGAGGCTACTTCCAATTTACAGTAGTTTATGTGAGAGGAACATCAGGCCTACCAGAACTTCAGCCCCGATTCAGGAAAACATCCCTATTTCAGAACAGCACTTCAAAACATCCTTTGTTTTTAAGTGTGGGCTTAAGTCATTGACGTTAACAGGAATCAAGCATATGCTGCTTAATTTTGAGCATTTGACTGAAGTGCTGTCCTGAATGGAGATGCAGTTAAGTCTGTTCTCCGACACTAGACTGACCCAGGACCTTAGCAGTGATACATTCCTACTCAAACACTTACATTTTTGGGGCCTGTATACAATCTCCTCCAGTTCTTGTGTGTTCTCTCTGATGGTTGATATGACTTGTATGTCGAGGCAGGCGCAGAGGGTACAGATGTATTCTACCGTCTCCTCAAGGGTCTTGGCACTGCCCACTCCAACTGAGGCTGTTAAGCCAACAATCTGAGCACATGTTCACGTACAAAATAATTAGTTACGTTCAGGTCATTAAAAAGAAGCAGCCAGTAACATGACAGTCCCCTGACTGATCTTCCTCGTTAGTAAAGAGAGGGGAGAAATCAAGAACACTGGCATCGATATTCTGAATAAAAAGCTCACAAGATCCACTGCATTCTGTTCTCCTCCCTCCCCAAGATTCTTTTCAAGATCCAGATGTTCTCGCCAGTCTTGCATCAGTGCTAGGAGAGACTTCGATTCTGGCTCCTTCAGGGTCAATTTTGCTTCTTAAAGACAACACAGAGCCTAATGAACTTTTAGAGGCTATAAAATATTGTGGCCCCAACTCCTGTGCTGCTGTCCTGGAAGGAACAAGTCAAGGATTATATTTTGTAACCCAGGCTTTCCTCCCACGAGCCCTTCACCAGAATCCAGTCTGAGTTAAAAAGATTAGGTCTCATCTTGCTGACTAAAGGGAGACTGCTGCTGAGAAAGTGGCTGAGCCTGAAGCCTCCGAGTGAAACAAAGGGTTAATATTTGAAGTTGCATTGGTAGCAAAGTGGGGTTTTCAGGAAAAAATGATGGAAGGCATAGCTAACAAAACCTCAGCAGGAGGTCCTGGTTCTACTGTAACATGTTTTTCAAATGCCCCCACCCCAGGTGGTGCCTTACCTGAGGCAGCTGTTTCGCAGCTGAGTCAAATTTAAGATTCAAGTAGCTGGTCATTAACACATTATAGGGGTGATTCCCAGTGGTGTTGTGGCACTCGTCAAATATAATCAACGTGAAAATGGCAAGGGAAGGAACGGTTCCATCTTTGAGACCATTCACAAGGATCTGAGGTGTCAAGACAATGATATCATTCCCTTCAATGACACTTGCTGAGGAGACATCCCCAGCCGTTTCCCCAGAAATCCCCGCAACTTTGTACCTGGGAGAGAAAAGATGTGTCATGACATTAATACAGAGTATGTTCACATTAGTACACACACAGAGCAGGAAAAGCAAGAAAATAGGGCAAGATCTCCTGGGGATCAAGCAAGGTAGTGATATTTCATAAGATAGATGCACCCAGGCCCAAAATCTTCAATTGTGACTGCCTTAAGTTAGATCCCCAGGGTCCGATACAAAGCCCATTAAGGTCAATGAGAGTCTATTGATTCCTATGGGCTTTGGATCAGGCCTCTAAATAGGTGACCACATTTTCAGAGGCACTGAGCACCTGCAACTCCCCCAAATGAAACATGTTTGGTTTAAAACAGTGGATTTTTTATCAGCATCATCCATTCAACCGTCATCCTTTGCTTATGAAATGGATTGTATTCAGAAAACCTGTCCCACCCCCTATGTATCTGGAAGCCAAAGATCTGGGCTATAAGAAAAGAGAACTTAGCACTGAGACGCTCACATGCGGATGCATGTCAATTAGCTCCTTTATACCTAAATGAAAGTTGTAAGTCCATAGAAGGGCTCTATACTGCTGCACCTAAGTAGCTGCTTTTCAGAGACAGCCTTCAATTACACCTCAAAGACAGTTTGGTCACTTTTTGATTGGATGTATTTTCATCTTCTGAATTTGGGCCACACTTTTTACCAGAACTATATTGAAAGACAGTCCTGAAATGGTAACAAAAAAATGTAGGATCATGAGGATGTAAAAGATCCTATGGTTTAGAACTCGGAAGTGAAGAAACCTGAAGACTATATGTGTGGACTCGTGCCTACCTAGTTCTTTCAAAGTGTTGTGTGAAGACTTTTTTCTGTTGTTCATATACTGGAACTTTAGTTGCTAGAAAGACAATCTTCCCCTTCTGTTCCTTGGGCATGTTTTGAAGATGATTGTCACAAATCAGAAGTGCCACAAAGGTTTTCCCAGATCCTTTTAAACATCAAGCGTGAAAACAAAGAATTAGTAAAGAAAAACTGGAATATTCTCTCCCCGCAAGTGCAGCTGTAACAATTTAAGACTCCTTGTGGGCAAACCCATGTTCTTACATTAAGCTCACTGTAGGGATGGAGTTGGGGGATCCAGGATACTTAGCATCACTCTCTATTTCGTGATCTTGGTACTGAAACAGACTCAGTAGTACAGAAGATGACTTATCTACCATATAGAATGACAGTCCTTTGACATAAAGCAATGGATTAAGGGGGGAGTGAGAGCTCTCACTGAGAGTGTACTGGCTTTATTTGTTTAAAGGGATGCAAATTCCCTATCAGTTTTGTCCTCTTCTGTTTCATAAACCCTGATTTCATTTCACTTCCATTTCTCATGGCTTTGCTAGGATTGCTTCCTTGTTTACCAGCAGCATTCTAAATAACATTACGGATATCTTCTTAAGAATTATCCCCCACAACGGTGTTTTCAGTTATATCCCATAATCACAGGAACTCCCCAATGCATAAAAAGCTTGTTTCTCTAGAGCAGTACTTGTGTCAAAACAAAAAAATTTAAATAAATAAAAAAAGGAGAGAGAGAGAGAGAGAGAGAGAGAGAGAGAGAGAGAGAGAGAGAGAAAAGGGAAAAGAAAAAAAAAAGTAGAATCCAGAGATGTTCCTCATGAGATTACAGCTGTTTAAGGTCCATTAAATTTTGCTCATTTTCCAACTTTTCCCTTAAACCAGAATTTCAACCTTTTTGTAACTACTTCGTGTATTGCTGCATACATTTTTTGTTTCGTAAAATAAACTGTGTAACTATATATGGGAATTAGTGCACAAAGTATACACAAATACTTCGACACAAGGGCCTCTATGCTATCCTATCCATGCTGCATTAACTGTTAAGTGCCCCACACAGATTCCCAGCATTGTGTATTCCCCATCCTCCCCAAAGCCCACTTTTTCTCTTTGGGACATATACTGCTGCACTCCTCCCCCATATGACCCTCACTCACTCCCGCTTATACTGCTCCCAGGGCACAGTCTGGATTTCTCCATGGTCCTCCATTGTCCTTCCACAGCTTTCTTCCCCAATTGCATTCATTTTTTTTAAAACAGTTAAGTGAGTGGAGATATGGGGGAAGGACATCATGATTCTTCAGGATTGTGGGTGTATGTGAGGTGGGGGGTTCAGTCCCTCGGCCAGACTTATGAACCTCCGATAGTCTCGCACTACAGGGAGAAGTTGATCTGTGGCTTGTTAGTGTGAGTCTTTCCATTGATTTTAATGAGCTTTGGATCAGGTCACTGGTGCTTATCTGCTATCACGGTACCTTCATCTGCAAGTTTTCCCCCACACAGTCCTGCTCACCCTTCCCACACACTTTAGTTTCTCCCTCCACAGCCCCTCTTCCCAAAGCCTCTGTGATTCAGGCTGGCAGCATCAGAGGAAAGTAGTCAGTGTAGTCTGACTCCCTGCACATTGCAGGCCACAGAACCTCACCCACTATCTCTGCAGGACATAACCAGTGACCCCTTGGGGCTCCTCTACAATTATTTGGATTAAACTTAATCGATAGTTTGCTTTTAAATAAAAGGTTGATGGGAGACTTTGACAAATCCTTGTCCTAAACAGACAAAATTGTGGTGTCCATTCCCTCTCCCCCAGCCCCTTCCCCTGCCAGCCCCTTCCTTGCCCAGCCCTCCCCTCTCATACCACACAGCAAAATAAAGAGCACTTCTCAAAAAAAAAAAAAGTAAACACTGGGAAAACACATGTTCTTACCAGTAGGGGCACATATAATTGTATTTTTCCCACTGACAGCAGGCCGTGCAAGCTCAATCTGATAACTTCTAGCCTTCTTTGGTCCATAAGTAGGTTGTTGAGACACTTCTAGAACATAAATAAGCAAAGCTCAACATATGCTCTGGTGAAGAACATGATCCATTATATAAAATGGATGCAGTAATGCTTTAGTTAGAATACATTATCCCCCATATATAGTTATGGTCTAAAATTAATGAGTAGCTCTTGAGGGAAAAGATTTTATAACAGACCATATACCAGACTGGAACTTTAAGTGGTTTGTTTGTGTGTTACGAGCTGGCATTTTGTAAAACCTGTTTGTTCTTCCTCAGATGAACTCCTTTCAAACTCTTTGCTGGCAGAGTCAACACTGACCTTACCCTGACCCAATCTTTTCAAGCGAGAAAGCATAGCACCTGAGAAAAATGTCTGTCTGTGTCTCCCCAGAACAGACTGCATGAACACTACGTACAGCTTGAATGTGTCTTAGTTTAATCTCTTTCTGGTCTAATGACTCCTACACCTTTCAATGTTTTCTTTAATCCAGGGGCGCCCAGCCTTTAAAAACCAAAGAGCTGCTCTGTCAGAGTTACTAGTTATTGTTTTGTGACTGACAGACAGTGATAGCACAAATTAACATTTGTCAAAACAGTTAAGAAAACAAGCAGTATTTTAGAGCTCCCTTAGCTTTGTTTCAGCCAGGGCACAGACAAATATACTGTTGTTTATCTAAATTACCAGTTACTAAGTCATGCGGTGATTTACTCAAACCAGAGAAGAGCCATGGATTGAGTTCCACTATTTTAACCCCTTCATGAGGCTGCTCCTCTGAAACACCAACTTTCTAGTGAGTGAGTGTATGGGAAACAAGGGGCAGCATATGATGCATGTCATGCCCAAGGCATTGGGCATTTTTAGCAGCAACCAGTGAAGTTAAATTGAACCGGGAAGTAGGAAATTAAATGCAGAAGACTCTATTTTCTACAATTTTCTTTTGAGCCATTTTAAGGACACCACACACATTTTAAAAGTGCAAAGGAGTGCACGGTTCTAATGTTTGCAAGAGTGTTAAGCTGCTGAATGTTACCTGAAGGAGAATACGGACTTTCACTGAAATTGTGAACTTCGGCTTCTTCGGAATACTGTACATTTATGTCTAAGGCACTACTGTTCCCATTCTGGTCCTCCATCATTTCAACATCCATCTCTTTATCGTTACCTAAACAACATCAACGTAAGCATCTTAGCCATCTTTTCCACTTTAAATATCATACGTTTGACAAGCCAGGAAAGTGATTCTCCCACAATGCCAAATCTTATTGGGAAAGAAGTTGTTTGCTGGCAGTGGAGGAGGTCAGACTAGATGATCATGATGGTCCCTTCTGGCCTTAACATCTAGAAGGTAAAAATAAAATGCCTTGTCCAGGCTGGGCTTAAGGTAGACAAACAACTATGTGGACCCCTATGATTTTAGAAGTGCCACGTGCTCATAAAAGCACAGCCTATTCAACCTCCTCTTGTTCCTTGTACCAGTCCAAGATTTATTTCTGACTAGTTCTGAGAGCATATGCTAAATATTCCTTGCTCTCCCTATATTTTGTGTTGTGGAACAATTTTCTCATAGAGCTATCATTAATTTAGCTGTGATAAAAAACATACAAAACCAAAAAGCACATCAGAGCTACCTTTCTTCTCTTCACTGCTAGCCAACAAATTAAGCTCCAAAGAGCAGGCTTTAGTTAGCAATGACTCCTGTCAGCAGCTCTCTTTGACTGTTCGAGTTGTGACATCTCCAACATGGATAATTTCTATTATGATTCAAGAGCATCCCCAATTGGGTAAACTTTAGTTTTATTAAGGTAGATGTCATAAGAGGCCCAAAAAGCATTTAAAAAAAAAAAGACCATAAAATACAGGTGATTTGGGAGCATGGGGGGGGGGATCCAAAGATACATAAAATGACACAGACTGGGTTACTGTAATATAAAGCTGTCTCCAAATCAGAGCCAACCACAGAAATGAAAAAAAAAAGTTACTTAAAATAGCTAAACATTTACAAAAAATATTTTCCCCCCATTTGCTAATTAAAACTATTTCAAACAAACTCCTTATGTTCCAGGTCAAAGCAAATCAAGTACAAAAAAATGGAATCTAGATTCATCCATAACAATCACTTGGTTCAGGGATGTAGTGCCCAATCCTACCATCTTCAACTCAAGAATTTCCCTGATAACTCAAAAGCAAGCTCAATTGTGAGGGTATTTTTATAATCTCAAAGAAGTAGGGAAACAAAAAACACAAAAAAATGGTAAATTCAGTGGCAGAGGGTGGACTTGATGGGAAATTCTGCACTTGCAGAAAACAGAAGAAGTTGCTCAGTCTGGGTGCCAGTAGATGCTACTCAACAAACTCTGAAAAACACTGTCTTTACCCTTCTATTGTGTGCACAGATGTGTAGGGACAAGGTGATCAGTCCATTAGGTATTGTGGAAACCCATACTGATCACTTTACAACAGAGACGGCAAGTCAAAGGAAGGCTTATCAACTTCAATAAGAGACACCATACAACTTGACAAATCACATTTTTGTCTGAAAATGTTGTGCCTTTCAATTACAAACATCACATAAAATAATGGTAAATGAATACAGTTGTTGGTGTGGAACAAATTTTTCCAGTTTGTTCACTTTGTGCAGTCAGTTTCCTCATTCATCTTGTATAGTTAATTTCTCCTTTGCTAAAAAAGACCCTATAATCATCAATAGGGGAGCAAAAAAATGCTTTAGAACATTTTTATATTTCAGGGTTGTTTACTACCAGAAAACACATTTTTTTTTAAAGTGAGTCAATTAAAAAAAAGAAAGGAATCAAACTGTCAGTGTCCCTTTAAGATAATCTCATCTTCCTGAAGATGATTCATGCCTGGTACAACAGCAGAACCTTAAGCACAGAATACGATAAAAATAATTTGCATATTACCTTCTTTCATATTCCACAGTTTGCTTGCTGGGTCATATCCTGCTCGTTCTAGAGCCAGATGAAAGGTTTTGGGCCAGTTTTCCTTGTCTGACCTAGAAAGGCATTCAATGAGCTTTACTGCACCAGCCATTCTGCCTTTCAGTTCTTTGACCTGCATAATGCACAAGCAAAGTTTGTGACTGCTTCCAAAATATCAAAAAGTGTGTCATTCAAAAGAAAAACATTGTCGAGCCTTTACAGGGGAAAACTCTTTAAAGTTCTGTTGTGTATCTACATAACTGTACAGTCCACAATTGTTCTGATCCTGTAAACACTTAAACACGTGCATAGCTTTACACACACAAGCAGCCCCACTGAACTCCACTGGACTTCTTGCAACTGTATGTGTTTAAGTGTTTGCAGGATGGAGGTCTATGACAGCTTTCTGTTCCTCAATTCCACAATCTGTAAAGAGGGGATACTAATGCTTATCCACCTTTGTAAAGTGCTTTGCGATCATTTGATGAAAAGTCCCTTGTAAGTACAAAGTATTCTAATAAATCCAGATGAAAGATTTTTAAGTTAGCTGAAGTGAAGCATTTTTTCAAAACATACAAAAGAAATCATGCACTGCTTTAAATCTGAAAAAAAATATTGTAATAGCTTAGAAAGTTCCTCTTGGCCTATCAGTTGGCTGGAAGCCAGTAAAAGCAGGGATGGAGACCATCTTATTGGCTGCCTTGTAATGTGTCAAGCATACTGATGCTTTAACAATAGATAAATAACATTGCTTCTTACTAATTGTTTGTAACATGCCAAAAAACGTAAAATCCAGCACATAACTTTAACTCTCTCACTGAGAAGAGGGAATCTAACTGGTGGATTTAAAAGCTTCAGATTAGAAGTTTCATTTTGCTTTTTAAGGGCCTTTATGGGTGTGAGGCTGAGCCAGCAAGAGTTAAGCAACCAGCAGGCTGTGTGACTTGAAAACAACCTTTAAGGACATATTAGAAGAGTATTGAAACGGCAAACAGGGCCATTCCTTATAGATAGTTAGCAAAGCCATGTTAAATAAACTAGAGTCCTTAAAATTTAGGTCTATATTGTTAGAGAACCAAGTAGAAGATACTAACTGTATTTATCTATGCTTACCTATATCTTGTTAGAGTTTAATAATGTGATCTAAGTAGTTTGTAGATGCTAAATTTCTGTTCCTGTCTATGTTTCATTATTGTTAAGCTATTGATTTGGCGATCAAAAGGGGATATTAAAATTTAGATGGAACTTGTAGTGTAGTGACATTATCGTCTTAATTTCTCTTTGAAATTTGTGACTCCACAATGTAAATCTTCCTGTGAACTGTCTGAATGGTTACTTGATTTATGCTAATGAATGCAACTAGATACCCATGTATGCCTAAGAAACATATTAGCTTCAAAGCAACAATGTACTTAACCTATTCTTCATCCAAGGGAAGCCTGCTGTGATCATTTGCTGACAAGAGGCTTATCCACCGACCTTTAGTTATAAAGGAAGTTGGACCCGATCCTGTTATATCTCAGATGTGCTTAAACTTTGTCAGGGAAAGTCTAAATTGCAAGACTGAGGTCTCCAGGTCTGCGCTGGATTATCCCTGCAATTTCTCATGGAAGAATTGCAACAAACTATGCACCTGGACTTCCAATTGGACTATACCCTTTTTAATTGATTTCAGAAGGATTTTTAGAAATCATCAACCTCGCCATCTCTACTATGAAACTAACCTAAGAACTTTATTCATAACTATCTTTCTTTTCTTTAATAAATTTAGTCCATAAGGATTGGTTGTAAGCACATATTTGGTAAGATCTGAAATATTCATTGACCTGATAGATGAGTAATGTGATTGGCAGACATTTATATATGGTGAAAAAGGTTTTTAGTAACCCTAGCTATGTTAGACTTGGCTGTCTGGGTGGGAGCCAAAGGCTGGATTGTTTAAAGGTAGCTGTATTTTTGCTTTTAGGTAAAAAGTAAGGTATTACAGAAGCTGTTTTGTTACTGACTTGGTGAAAACTAATTATAGAATAAACCATCAGTTTTGAGTATCATCTGACCTATTCTTTGCAGCTTGCCGACTGAGCATTCTCAGTATAGCTCCTTCAGCAACCACGGTCACAATAGGCATGAACATTGCTGGAAAACAAAAGGCTTTTCAAGTTTCGATAATTACCATAGCAGGCCCAATTGCAGCTGTAATTTTGAATTGTCTAGCAAGTGATAATCTAATTTAATCTGCTTTAAGATCTTCATTTTTCTGTCTTAAATAGAATTACTACAACACAAATTTGTATCCCACTAAAGGTCTATATCAGCTTCGTGACTCTCTGCTCCAGGGATCGGCAACCTTTGGCACACGGCCCACCAGGATAAGCCCCCTGGCAGGCCGGGCCGGTTAGTTTACTTGCCGCGTCCACAGATTCGGCCAATCGCGGCTCCCACTGGCTGGAGTTCGCTGCTCCAGGCCAATAGGAGCTGCAGGAAGCGGCGCGGGCCAAGGGATGTGCTGGCCACCACTTCTTTATGGTGCTAACATTTATAATAAAAAATTATATAAAGTGAGCACTGTACACTTTGCATTCTGTGTTGTAATTGAAATCAATATATTTGAAAATGTAGAAAACATCCAAAAATATTTTATTATAAAACTTATTCTATTATTGTTCAAGAGTGCAATTAAAACTGCAATCAATCATGTCTTATAATCTCGTGTTTAATTTTTTAAATTGTTTGACATTCCTAGTTTCTATATTATACCGACATATCTGAAGCTACAGTCAGGGCTACACAATTATCATAGAACTGTAAACTCTGCAAATCAAGTTGCAATTTTGATTTTGAAATAATACCTGCTGAATCTCTTCACATTCTCGGTCTATGAGACAAGTGTTTAAGTAAGGAATTATCTGTTCTGCATCAATGTCTCTCATTGTAGCTTCTATACGTTTCAGCAGCTGTCGATGTACCTCCAGGCTTTCAAGTTTTTGGAAATCCGAGTTTTCAATTGCTTCCCTCAGACCAGTGTAACCTTGAAAACAAAAGGGGTGGGTCGAATTACACCAGCAAACATCACTTTTAATTAAAACAGATATTTTGACCCATTACTGGCTAAGAGCTACTGGGTGACCTACAAACATGTTCTGAAAAGGGGGCTGGGTTACCTTTACTGCTCCATTACATTAAAAAAAAAAAACACACAACCCACACACCACACAACCCAGAAAAGGCACCCTATGTTAAAGAAGTTTTAAGACTGCAAAGTCAAGCAAGAAAAATTAGGAAATACCAAAATTAATACTGCCTGTGCAACCTTAACTCAACCCCCTTGTACATATATATACATTATGATGCAGTCTTATTTTTCCCACAGGACCTGGACTTCGCTCAGAATGCTCTGCCATCTCCACAGCTCCTATCGTTCCTCATCCCTGGCTCATGCCCCCTCCCATCCAGCTTCTGCTACGGCCCCCTTTCTCCTCCCTGTTTCTATCCTCCCACTCCCTCCAATCTTCTGCCCTTCCTCCCTGCATCTCTTCTCTCTCCCCATACATTCCTCACTCCTCTGCATTCACATCAAGCTGCTTCCTCTTTCCCCTCAGAGCACAGGAGAGAGAACCCCTGCTCTTAGTTCTGGTACCCAGTGCCACAACTGATCCTGGTGGCAAGGATGAGCAGTTATGGGGAAAGTCTTCAATCCCTGTACCTCTGGGAACAAGCATACTCAGTTGCTTTGTGGGGAGGAACCATGCACACTCTAGTCGGCACACAGGAGCTGAGAGAGAATAGAACATGCTCAGTGCAGACTGAATGTTCAGAGAATTGGACTGCCAAATTCCAACAAGCCTCCACTGGGCACGTGCAAACAGATTTTTCAAAGGTTTATAAACTTGTCCAAATCTGGAAGGTTTTTCCTGGGAACAGCAAAAGGTTCATCGCTGACACCAGATGTCAAGTCCCTGCCAAACATCAAGTCCCTGTTGCAAAGAATGGGGGAGCTAGAGCTTCTCAATTAAAAAGTTATAAAAAAAAAATAAGGACAAAACAATGAATGGTTTCCTAATCTCAAAACAGTTTAGCCGTTTCTGAGAATAACTGAAACTTTCCCAAATAAATCTGCTTCAGGCAGGCACACAAAAGTGGGAGGAGAAAATAGGGTTCTGCTTTCCTGTTTACACTGCAACTCCCTATTTTTCCTGAAGGACTGGAATGAAATGTTGATATCACATTATGTTTTAACCCAATCTGTCATCTAGCTCAGCCCTCCACTGAGCAGGGAGGAGATGCTAAATTTTTAGTCTGAGACTTGAGACCATCAATATGTTTTACAGACCAACACTGGAACAGAGAGAATTAACTCCTGGGCCAATGTTTATCCTGCAATATAGACTATCTGAAAGCGCTTATTGGGGCTGGGGGTTAACTACTCTCATATTAGCTGGGTAACAGATACAACCAAATAGACAAAAATGTTCCTAAATTATATGGAACACAGCTTTATAATTCAGAAATTAGAGATTGTAGCCCAAGGAGAAGCTACACTGGATCTACTTACTGAAAAGAAATTTATAAAAAGTATGAGTAAGAAGGAAGCTTGGAGCAATTGACCAGGAACTGCACTATTGCATAATAAAAAATGAGCTCAAAGAATGCAACAATAGCTTTCATGAAAGTAAGTTTTCAGAAGTTAAGAAGCCTAGTAAGTAAGGGTGCCAATGAGAGGAAGAGTTAAAATCCATTAATGTGGAAGAAAGCTGGCACACCCTGAAGGTACTATACTTATATTATCGCAATCTCTCAGATGCTTCAGAGAAAGCTGCACTAAACCTCCATAATGGACAATCATTTAATAACCTGCCCATATGGGAAAAGACGGTTACTCACCTTTGTAACTGTTGTTCTTCGAGATGTGTTGCTCATATCCATTCCAGTTAGGTGTACGCGCCGCGCGTGCACATTCGTCGGAAAACTTTTACCCTAGCAACTCAGTGGGCCGGCAGGTCGCCCCCTAGAGTGGCGCCACCATGGCGCTCCATATATACTCCTGCCGGCCCACCCGCTCCTCAGTTCCTTCTTGCCGGCTACTCCGACAGTGGGGAAGGAGGGCGGGTGCGGAATGGATATGAGCAACACATCTCGAAGAACAACAGTTACAAAGGTGAGTAACCGTCTTTTCTTCTTCGAGTGATTGCTCATATCCATTCCAGTTAGGTGAATCCCAAGCCTTACAAAGGCGGTGGGGTCGGAGTGAAATGTGGCAGAATAAAACTGCCGAGCCAGAGGCTACAGCCTCTCTTGACTGCTGAACCAGGGCATACTGCGAAGCAAAGGTAAGGACCGAGGACCAATGGAGCTTCGTGACAGGTCTCGTGGGTAGAAACACGAGCCAGCAAGGCGGCAGATGAAGCCTGAGCCCTGGTAGAATGCACGGTGATGTGGCTTGGGGAAATATGAGCCAAATCAGAACAAGTGGGGATGTCCGCCATCACCCAAGATGAGATCCTCTGAGAGGAAAACAAGCAAGCCCTCCCTTTGGCCCGCTACCGGGGCAGAGCTGGGGCACCTTAGGAAATGATTCTGTCAGCACAACATAATGCGAGCACTCCACAGATGTCCAAGGAGTGCAACGGTTATGCCCATTGCGTTGAGCTGTGGGTAACATGAAAGGCCAAAACACCTTAGGGAGGAAAGCCGGGTGCGGTCACAACTGCACCTTGTCTTTGTGGAACCTTCGTAAGAGCTCTGATCTCAGAGACCCGTCTGGCCAAGACTAGGTTGAGGCCCCAGGGCGGGGCTGGGCGGCGCACCCGAGGGTGCAAGCGCTCCAAGCCCTTGAGGGACCTCGAACCCATAGAGCGTGGGACACTGAACGTCCATCTTAGCCTGCTGGAAGGTAGGGACGGCTGCTGAGAGTATCCTCAGCGATGATACCGCCAGATCCTGCCGCTGAAGGCCAGAGGCAGGCCAAATAGAGGGGATCGAGACCTCAGCAGGAGCAAGATCGAGCGTACTGCAGCTGTAAAGGAAACGCTTCCACCTGGCTCGGTACGTTGACCAGGTGGAAGGCTGCCTGTCACCCCAACTCAGGTACGCAGGAGCCACCGTGAGGCGAAGAGGCTGCAGGTCCGAGTGACGAAGCCTGTCATTGCCCTGAGTGATGAGGTCTGGGCTGACAGGCCGAGCAACGTGGTATGTCAGTGCTGCCTGGACCACTCTGGAGTGATCATGATGACGCACGCTCCGCCCCTGCGGAATTTGAGCAGGACGTAACGAACCAGTGGGAACAGCGGGAAGGCATAATGCAGTTGGCCGTTCCACGGTATCAGGAATGCGTCCAAGATCGATTCCGAGGAGAGACCTTGGAAGGAGCAGAACACCTGGCATTTCCTGCACTCGCGGTGAGCGAACAGGTCTGTGTGAGGAACCATTTCCACCTCCGGAAAGCGGGACGCCTCACATGGGGCAGAGTGATGACTCGTAAGACAGGAAAGACCTGCTGAGTCAAAGAGATAAGACGTTCCGAACGCCTGGGAGAAAGGACGTCGCCAGCTCCATCGAGCGGGCCATGCAAAAGACCCGGAAATGGATGGCCTCCTGACAAAAAAGGGGGGAGGACTATGTCCCCCCTGAATGCTTATGAAGCACCTGGCCATTGTGTTGGCTGTAAACACCGAGATACAACGGCCTCGCAGCTGCCGCTGGAACCCCTGGCATGCCAGGCGGACTACTCTGATTTTTGGGGCATTAATGAGGAATGCCAGCTCCCTAGAAGACCGAAGGCCTTAAGCTCGGAGGTGACCATGAGCACTCGAGCAGAGAGATGATGCGTCCGCCGTCAGGGGCAGTGAGGGCTGGGGCGGATGAAACCGCATCCTGTCCACACCAAGGAGGGGGTTAGCCACCACTCTAGGGAGCCTAAGGCGTTCGAGGGAACGGTGACTACCATGACCATTGGCTCCCTGTCCAAGCGGTACGCCGAGGTGGGCCGGACTTGGAGAGGACGGAGGCGGAGCTTGGCGTGCTTGGTTACAAACTTGCGGGCAACCATGGACCCAGGAGACTGAGACAAGAACGAGCTGAGGTCGTTGGGAAAGCCTTCAGACCTCAGATGATTGATGCCATCGCCTAAAACCGCAGTTGCGATAAGCAGGCTCCGGCTAGGTAGGAGACCAAGATAGCCCCTAGGAAGCCCAACCTCTGCGTGGGAACCAGAGTGGATTGCTCTATAGTAATCATCAGGCCTTGATCTGTGAATAAGACCGTGACGATGCCCACGGCTGAGTGGGTTGTGCGTCAGAGTCTCCTCGGATAAGCGGATCGTCCCAATACGGAAAAACGCATATCCGACATAGCTACGGTAGGCGGCGACTATGGCCGTAAACCGGGAGTATTCACCGCTGGCTATAAAGCGGAGGCATCTCCCGTGCGGAGGGAAGATGGCATTGCGAAAGTACGCGTCCTTCCTATCCAGGGCGGCATAGTAGCCCCCAGGAGGCAAGGATGGAATAATGGTTCCCAGGGATACCATGCAGAACTTTAACCTTATCCCAAACCGGTTGAGTCCATGCAGGACCAGGGAGGTCTGAGACCTGTGTTCGAGTGGGGAACTAGGGCATAACGGGAGTAAAACCCCTAGCCCCTTTCGTCCGCTGAAGGGGGACAGGGCTGGAGCAATTTAAAGGTGGTACCTATGCTCCATCGTGCGCAGGACCCAGCGATCTAAAAGTAACTGGGGCCATGCCAGGAGAAAGCGGGATCAGGACCCCGTCCTGCGACTGGTACACCGCCCTCCGACGAACCTTGGAAGGTCCGTCTTTGGTCCCAGTGGTAATTGCGAGGGACCTCGACTCTGGCTTTTTAGGGGGCCTGACGTTTGTCTGCGACCACCTTGGCCTTGCCGTTTTCCAGAGTTCTGCCTCTGGCTAGGCACAGAGTATGGCGGCTGGGGCCATAAAGGCCTGCGTTTGGTCGCAAGCGTATACACGCTGAGACGCATTAGGACCCTATTGTCCAGCAGGCTTCGCAGTCTGGGGCTGTCTCTGCCGCGAAGATGCCTTTACCAACAAAGGGTAAATTCTTTCCCCCGTCCTCCAAGACGGCAGCGAACTCTAGGTGGGAGGTTCGAGGGAGAAACTCCTCCACCCAGGTGCTATAATTATCGCAGCTAAGCAAGGCTTGTTGCTTTGCTACCCAGAGGCGCAGGGCCCCTGCAGAGTACACCTTGCATTCGCCAAGGCTCTTTCTGCTTCGGGGCTGGCGCCCGCTGGCCATGATATCAGGATCGTGGTCCTGAGCATAAAATCTGCGCATATGGGATGACACGGATGCGTGTCCGGATGGCCATGGAGGTACTAAAAGAAGGCACGGGCCGAGTCTCTGACTCACTCGGACCTTGCCCAACTCGGCACCGGGGACCGGCATCGGGAGGCGTATCGGTACCTGGAACGAGATCCAGACCCGCAACCAGAACGGTGTCGGGAGGTCGACCGAGATCTCGAGGCTCGGAGAAGAGCTACAGGAGTCAAGGTACCTGCCCCGGTGCCAGATGTCGGAACGGTGTCGATAGCGGGTCGGCGAACGGGATACCGACCGGTGCAGCGAGTGTGACCAGTACCGAGGAAAACAGTACCGGGACTGCCAGTGGTGTCCGGCGTGCCGACAGGACTTGGAGTGTCTGCGGGACCGTGATCATGGACGGTGCCGCTCTGCTGTACTGACAGGGGACAGTCCCTTGAAGAGACTGTATTACCCGTACCGGCGGTGCCCGGGTCAGGCAGCACTGACTCTGTCATGGCACTGAGAGCCCTCGCCGTTGGTAACATCTCCGGCGTGCAGGGAACAGCAGGCTCAACCACAGTGCGTACTGGGGAGCTGTCAGGCACCGGATTCGACGGCCCTCGTGGGGCCGGGATCCACGGTACCGAGGTCATTAGAGCTTCGGTAGGTGCCGGTGCCGGGCGAACCAAGTTAGATAAGCTGTCTGGCTGCGGTGCCGTCAGCACTGAAGCAGCGGGAGTAATACGCTCAACCACGGCGCGTGCCGGGGAGCCGTCGGGCACCGGATTCGATAGCCCTTGTGGGACTGGAATCGACGGTGCCGATAGAAGCAGCCGGAACAGGAGCTCAACCACGGCGCGTGCCTGGGAGCCGTCAGGCACCGGATTCTACGGCCCTTGCGGGACCGGGATCGACGGTGCCGACGTCATCGGTGCCGCAGCAGGTGTCGGTGCCGGGCGATCCGACTTAGACTAGCTCTCTGACCGCGGTGCCGTTGGCACGGAAGCAGCCGGAGCATTAGCTCGACCACGGCGCGTGCCGGGGAGCCGTCAGGCACCGGATACTACGGCCCTTGCGGGACCGGGATCGACGGTGCCGACGTCATCGGTGCCGCAGCAGGTGTCGGTGCCGGGCGATCCGACGTAGACGAGCTCTCTGGCTGCGGTGCCGTTGGCACGGAAGCAGCAGGAGCAATACGCTCAACCACGGCGCGTGCCGGGGAGCCGTCAGGCACCGGATTCTACGGCCCGTGTGGGACCGGGATCGACGGTGCCGACGCCATCGGTGCCGCAGCAGGTGTCGGTGCCGGGCGATCCGACGTAGACGAGCCCTCTGGCTGCGGTGCCGCTGGCACGGAAGCAGCAGGAGCAATACGCTCAACCACGGCGCGTGCCGGGGAGCCGTCAGGCACCGGATTCTACGGCCCGTGTGGGACCGGGATCGACGGTGCCGACGCCATCGGTGCCGCAGCAGGTGTCGGTGCTGGGCGATCCGACGTAGACGAGCCCTCTGGCTGCGGTGCCGCTGGCACGGAAGCAGCAGGAGCAATACGCTCAACCACGGCGCGTGCCGGGGAGCCGTCAGGCACCGGATTCTACGGCCCTTGTGGGACCGGGATCGACGGTGACGACGTCATCGGTGCCGTAGCAGGTGTCAGCGCCGGGCGATCCGACTAGACGAGCTCTCTGGCTGCGGTGCCGCTGGCACGGAAGCAGCAGGAGCAATACGCTCAACCACGGCGCGTGCCGGGGAGCCGTCAGGCACCGGATTCTACGGCCCTTATGGGACCGGGATCGACGGTGACGACGTCATCGGTGTCGTAGCAGGTGTCAGCGCCGGGCGATCCGAGTAGACGAGCTCTCTGGCTGCGGTGCCGCTGGCACGGAAGCAGCAGGAGCAATACGCTCAACCACGGCGCGTGCCGGGGATCCGTCAGGCACCGGATTCTACGGCCCTCGTGGGACCGGGATCGACGGTGCCGACGTCGTCGGTGCCGGGCGAGCCATCTTAGACGAGCTGTCTAGCTGTGGTGCAGCTGGCACAGAAGCAGCAGGAGCAGTAAGCTCTACCACGGCGCGAGCCGGGGAGCTGCCAGGCAGCGGATTCCCTGGTCCTGGGGGACTGGAATCGACGGAGCCGAAGTCATCGGTGCCTCTGCAGGTGACGGTGCCGGATAACGCAACTTAGGCGAGCTCTCTGGCTGCGATGCAGGTGGCACGGAAGTAGCGGGAGCAGGGGGCTCAACCACGGCGCGTGCCGGGGAGCCGCCAGGCACCAGCAGGAATCGTAGACTCTCTCGACCTCGGAAGAAGGGAGCGGTGCCGAGTCGACATCGGTGCCGGCGACGGTCGGTGCCGAAAGGCCTTGGTGGTACCGGCGGGGTCCGGTGCCGAGGAGGCGCTTCTGCCCGCCGCTTGAACATCGCTCCGCGCCCAAGGTGGAGGGGCAAGTGAAAGTCCCGCACCTTTTTGTTCTCGGCTTAAAAGCCTTGCAAATGGGGCACTTATCTGTCAAGTGTGATTCCCTGAGGCACTTCAACAGGAGTCATGTAGATCTCTCTTCGGCCGCGGCTTCTGGCAAGCCGGGCCCCTTTTTAAAACCCGGTGAGCCATGCATGGCTCCGGCACTGGGCTCATGGAAGGGGCTACTTCCTGAACCCCGCTAACTAAACTAACCATACAAATATATATATAAAAGTGTTATAACTGCATAATTATATACGAGAAAACGAGTAGCTAGGGAAGTGGAGGTCAGCTAAGCCGCGCTCCACTGTTCCAACGACCGACACGGGCGGTAAGAAGGAACTGAGGAGCGGGTGGGCCGGCAGGAGTATATATGGAGCGCCATGGTGGCGCCACTCTAGGGGGCGACCTGCCGGCCCACTGAGTTGCTAGGGTAAAAGTTTTCCGACGAATGTGCACGCGCGGCGCGTACACCTAACTGGAATGGATATGAGCAATCACTCGAAGAAGAACTTTCTTCCCGTCCCTAGGCAATTAATAGCTGGCTTACATTTTGAAGCATGAGGCTTCATATGCCTTATACATATATTATCCTAATATTAAGTAACTATAGATATTCTCACTATCCACATAAATGACTAATCCTTTTGTGAATCCTATTAAGCCCTTGGCTTCGAAGTTATCTCATGACAGTGGGTTCCACAGGTTAATTACACATGTTGTAAAAAGTGTTTCCTTTAATCAATTATACACTTGTAGCTTTCCAGTTTCACTGGCTGTCCCCATATTCTTGTATTAAGGCTGAGATTTTTAAAGGAGGCACATGCACACAACGTCCATCAAAATTCAATAGGATTTGGGTGCCTAACTCCCTTAGGTGCTTTCAACAATCCCAGCACAGGGGTCTGACCAGAATGCCACTGAAGTCAACAGAAAGACTCCCATTTATATGAATGGGTTTTAAATCAGGCCTTATGAGAATTAGGAATGCCCAATTTAATTTTTTATGCCTTTCGTTATTTTGCATACCTTCATTACATCCTCTCATTCATCTTCTCTTGAATCTAAATATCCCCAGTCTTTCCACTCTCTCCTCTTATGGAAGTCTCCCCAGTCCTCAAATCACTTTCATTGTCAGTCTCTGAACCCCTTCTATTTCTGAAAATATCAGACAAGATCTGAACACTTCGTTATACACACAGACATACCATTGACTTATCCAGTGGCAATGTAGGATTTTTAATAGTATTTTTCAATCCCAGATGGGCTGTGGAATAGTCTCCCAAGGGAAAGGATAGAAGCCTCAATGCTTGGAACTGCTTACGTCAGAATGTTTACATACAACAATCCTGCTTTAAGAAAACCTAGTAGGGCCTTTTCAATCTCTAACTTCTATGAAAAGAGTCCTCCTGCAAAAACTGAAAGTGCAGTGTGCGGTTATCTGTACACATCATACAGAAGTCACAAAAGGCATAATTATATATGCATTATTATATATACCTATGCATATAATTCAGGGGTCGGCAACCTTTCAGAAAGGGTATGCCAAGTCTTCATTTATTCACTCTAATTTAAGGTTCTGTGTGCCAGTAATACATTTTAACGTTTTTAGAAGGTCTCTTTCTATAAGTCTATAATATATAACTAAACTATTGTTGTATGTAAAGTAAATAAGATTTTTAAAATGTTTAAGAAACTTCATTTAAAAATAAATTAAAATGCAGAGCCCCGCGGACCAGTGGCCAGGACCTGGGCAGTGTGAGTGCCACCGAAAATCAGCTCGCATGCCGCTGTCGGCACTCATGCCATGGTTGCCTACCCCGATATAATTAAACTAGCTTCATGCCAGCTTAACAATTACATTCTAGGTGGAGTTACTGATCTCCAAAATCAAACAGGACTGTTCCATGCAAGCTAGCTAAAGTACATTGTATTTTTATGAGTTAATCAAGAGTTACATCATATTAAGACAGGTTTCAGAGTGGTAGCTATGGAAATAAAATACAATCCTGATAAATTAAAAGAAGAGTTTTACCTTTAAATTGTCACTTTAGATTTTTTAAAACAATATGACTCTTTATAGGTAAATCCATCAAAGGGAGAAGGGAAACATCTGTATATTTCTTTTGTGCCTGACCATTAGAGGGTGGTCTGTACTCTGAAAAATGCCTAATAATGTTGGGGTTCCCCATTTATTAAGTCTCATTGAATCATGGATCAAATTTCCTCAACTCTCAAGTAAAAAGATTTAATTTTTCCTACTGCCAATATTTGCAAACAGTCTGGGATATGAAAATCACATTCTTTCTAGAGTATTCTCTTAAATTTTATTTAAAAAAAAAAAGGCAGCTTCTGCTAACTAAAACAAGATGCCACTAAAAAAGCAGGTTGCCCATATCCTCAAAATATAACTTCTTGCTTTGATCAGCATAGAAAATTAACAATATTGGTTTTATATTGTCATAATTAGACTTTCAAGGAACTGGTGCAGTTCATACCTCTCGGAGTTACTGTTTCAGGCTGACTGCAGACCTCACTGTATCAGTTACATGGTTCACATTTTGCAGGTTTTCTTTGCAACCCTAAGGGCTAGAGACTTAATAGTTCATTTTTTGTTGGCTGGTTTTTCTGAGTTAACAAAAGCTGAGATTCTGGGACACAGAATGGTGCAGGTGTATGCATACGCACATGTCCTATCTCCTCAAGCTGCCATGAGCCAGCCCAATTAACCTCTGCTCTCAACCTTCTACCTGGCCCATCGAGCTACGAGATGAATTGGTGGAGAAGCTCGTACTGCTACGATTTGACCTATGGAACTAAAAGGTGTTCACTTTCCAGGGTGGTCAGTCCAGCACCTTTTACAAGCAATAAATTCACACACAACATGAAAAGGCAGGGAAAGTGACAACTGTCAACTTTACCAACGAAAACAAACCTGCTTCATTCAGTGCATCTAGAAATCCTCGAAACCATCCTTCTGATTCGAGCTGCAGTATAGAGTCAACAAAGAGAGCCGCCGCAGCAGTCAGCCCCTTCTTCTGTTCCTCAGTCTGAATTCTGTCTCTGGCATCTAGCGTGAAATCAGATATGAATAAGTCAAAACTGTAGATCTGGTGTGCGGGCAGCAGTGGGGACTGCACCTGGTGCAGAGTGCTGCAGGTGCTGAAATATTTACTGTATATTTACATGATGGATATCTGCTTTATACTGCACTTCCAGAGGCAAGGAGAGGAAGCATATACACCTTATGAGTGGGAAACAATCTCTGGAGATGCACAAATTAAACCCAAATAGTCTAAGAGTTCTCAGGGAATCCAAGCCTGAGAGGCACTGTTACACGCCCTTCTAGGGTGACCAGACAGCAAGTGTGGAAATATCGGGACTGGGGTGGGGTGGGGGTAATAGGAGCCTATATAAGAAAAAGACCCAATAATCAGAACTATAAAATTGAGACATCTGGTCACCCTACCCCTTGCCTCCAGCAAGAGGGAATCTGTCCTGGGGTAGCTGGGTGTCAGCTCCCTGGTACTATCAGCCTTTCAGCCACCCAAGCCCTCTCCTCTAGGTTATGCAACCCTAACTTCAGCTTGCAGGTTAACAATAGCTGCAACCCAATCCCCGAGGTCCTTTGAATCATTTCCATGTGATATCCAGCTGGCTATTCCCAGATATCCCTGATCCTCTGCCCTCAAGTGTACACTATACCCCAATTTACCAGTTTTACCTCAAACTGCTGCTCCTGCAAACCACATAGCACTTGTGAGCACTTATAATAAAACAAAAGTGGGTTTATTTAAGAAAGAGTAAAGATTTCACTAGAACTGAGAGTGAGGGTAACACTCTCAGTTATGTATCAGAGGGTAGCCGTATTAGTCTGGATCTGTAAAAGCAGCAAAGAATCCTGTGGCACCTTATAGACTAACAGACGTTTTGGAGCATGAGCTTTCGTGGGTGAATACCCACTTCCTCAGATGCATGTCACTCTCAGTTATGGTTATGATAGAAAACAAAATAATAAAATGCGAGCCTGAGTCTACCTATCAAGAGTATCATTCCTATCTAATAAAGGAAGTATCCTCTCCACAACTCTTCAAAGTTCAGTCTGTTGCAAAACTGGCTGGTTTCTCAAAAACCAGGAACCAAACGTTCATGAAAGCACTGCTGTGCTCCACAAAGGTTTTTCCCTCAGTGAGTGGATAAAGAGTGCTTCTCCCTCCTCCGTGTTATCAGTATAACAACATCTTTATCTTTCTTTTCATAGACAGAGTGAACCTGTCTTGTTGTTAAATTCCCTTTAACTGGTTTCAAGTGTTTGCATTTGCCTCAGTTTCCCATTCAAAATCTTCGGACTTGTCTAGACTTCGAACACCGAAGGTACACTGCTGTAGCCCTTCAGTGTAGACGCTACCTATGCCAATGGGATGGGGTTCTCCCATGAACAAAGATAATCCATTTCCCTGAAAGGCCAGAGCTAAGTTGGTGGAATTGTTCCATTGACCTAAAGCTGTCTACACAAAGATTTGGGTCGACTTAACTACGCCACTCAGGGGTGTGGACTTTTCACACTCCCGACTGACGTAGTTATGCCCACCTAATTTTTTAGTGTAGACCAGGCCTTAGTATTGCACAAGGCTAAACAACTGAGCCCTGCATTGCCTCACTAGCTAAACAGTGCAGGGTGACACTTCCTCTCTTGCCTGAATGGGCCACCACCGACACACACTATCCCCTGGTGACTAATTTCTACTCCATGTCCATAAAGCATACATTCAATATAAATATATTATTATTTCTTAAATATGACCCATATATACATAAAGACCATTTATTTTGCAAGTTAAGAGCTTTCTGTAGATACCTTACTTGTTACTCATTATAGATAAATACATGCCTTTGGTGTAATGAGTTTGTCAGGTCTGAGGTGAGCGTTGTTTGCAAAGAACAGGGGACTCTTTGCCAAACAGTCTCTCTGTCACTGAGCTGTGTGGCTAAAATCTGCTAACTCGCTTTGAAAAATCACAAGCCTTACATTTCATATGCTTTGTAAGGCAACTACCATATTTTGGGGCATTAGACTGATACTTTTCTGTTAACCCCAAAGCTGGGTGTTGAGATGGGTGCCACATTAACCCATTTGCCACCGTCATCTGCCAAAGTCTATGCGGCAGCATTTCTTAATGCATGGATGTTCCATCATCGTTATTTGTTTGTATTTCAGTAGCATGCTGGAGCACCGGTAATGGACCCATTATGCAAGGTGCTATAGAAACACAGAACATCAAGGTGGTCCCCACCTAAGAGCAGGAACTGGCACTTCGAACTCATACATCAGGCAGCAATGAATGTTCATTTCCCCAGATATACAGTGCCAGATATAGACAGAGCACCCAAGCAACTAAATATAAAGACTCAACACAGAGTACTTCATATACAAGGCCCCAAAATTTCAAAACGGAAACTGCCTCTTCCCTTCAGTCCTCATATGTATTAAGCTACCACCAGTTTAACAAGGGAAATGGTATCCTCTCCATCTCTGGCTTCCTTTCTCCCATTGGAACCCTAGACCTATGGACAAATACGGCACAGAAAGAATTAAAGACTTGACCCTGTGTCCATTCAGGTCAGTGGCAAAGCTCCTGACTTCAGTAGTGGGTACTAAGTGAGGAAAACTACAGCTATTTCGTAATTCAAGAGGTTTAGGAGCTGTGTAGGGAGTCACAGGGTACAACTGAGGTTAAATTGTCTTTACAGGTTAAAGGGACACCGTCAACTCTAGCTGTACTTGGCTGAAAAACATTTTTTTTTTAAAGGAAGCCAACACTCAATAGAAATATCTTCATTAGACAGCATATAATTAAAGAGGAGACAAGAGAATGAGCAAAGAGAGGAAAACAAACAGATAGAAGTGGTGAGAGGGGGGAAGAGAACAGAAAACCCCACTAAGTGGCAAATTGTCACCAACCACTTACTCTCCAGGAGAGAAGCATTCATGAGAGGGGTAGGGGTGGCGGGCCAAGGGTGCCCTGGCCAAAGCCTGCCCAGAGCAAGCCCAGCCCACAGCCAGCATCTCACCGTCAGAGAGCCATTCCTTCATGTTGCCCAGCACATAGGCAGGATTCAGGGTCTTCTCAATGTACTGCCTGTAGCACCGCAGGCTTTCCTTCTGCTCCGCAGTCATCTGGGCTCCCGTTTATTGGCGCACCCCTGCAGAACTAGTTCCCAGCTTCTCTTTTTGCCCTGTGCCCTGGCTTCACGCTTGAAAAGGAGAGAAAATCCCTTCGCTGCAAAGCACCCTGCAGCTGCAGCTGGTGGGGGGTGGTGCCCCGAGCTCTGGACTGCAGCAGGGAAGTTCTCCCTGACCTTTCACAGAGGAGGGGAACAGCCTCGGCGCAAGCTCGCAGCTCGCCACTGACGGAGACTCACTGAACAGCGGCTGGCTCAGAGGGAAGAGGATAACGCCCAAGCCACCGGGGTAGGGGGAGGAGAAAAGAAACTAAGCAGAAGGGAAACTGAAACGTAGCCCACAAGCACAGGCAGAGGGGAGGTGCAGAGAGGCAGCCAATCCAGCTGCCAGGGGGATAACCAGCGGTGAATGGCAGCAGGAGCTGCAGCAAGGCATAGCGGCTGATGCTGCTTTCCACCAGTTCCTGCCCTTCCGAAAGGGGGCGCGCGCACTCTGCCAGGCGTGTATGACAAGACTATCCAGCACTCCTATAAGTAAGGGGAACACGTTTTGGGAGGGATATTAAATCTCATGCCTTGGGATTTAAACCAATCTCAAACTATTCGAGATTTGAATCAGAGCTCATGTGGGGGGCAGATTATCCGCATCTGCCTACTGCAATGTGTGCATCTAAAGCAGGACACTGGACTAGTGGGTCCAGTCTAGTATGACACTTCCTGTGTTTTTATGTTCCTAAATCCATTAAAGACACAGCAAATCCTTCAAATTCAACAAGATCACAACCTCCTTTAAGCACCTCCATGTTCCTCCCACTAAATGGAAACAGTCTATTTACATATTCAAAAGGCAGAATCAACCCAGCAAGAAAACTTAGAACCAAAGCGTGTCATACCACCCATCTCCCTCGCCCAATGACACACAGATTTTTAAGACGGGAGTTTATATAAACCAGCTCATACTGTGCCTTAAGTGATCTTACTGTCCTGTGGTAATGGTGCCTTTGGGTAACTCTGACCATTGTAACACACAGTACTTGTTAGATTGATGGATTTATCCCACAGGACACTTTACAGACAAAACAAAATATTTTACTTTCAGGCTTCTCTCTCTTTCTTCTCAAAGCTTTATAGGTAAGTACTAGGACCAGACATGCCTGTGGGGAATCCCAGCTGAGTTTCTTAAAAGACAGGAACAATTTATACATATCTCCCTCTGAGATTCTCCCACATCGGCAGGAGGAAGGAGAGGCAAGTTAATCCATCGACATTCTCAGGGACCTGGCTGTTCTTCCAAATCCACAGTCAGCACATTCTGTGGATTCTGCACTAATCACAAAGATCTCTACAGACACTCTGATCTGTAGCATCAATCTCAGCTCTGGTCCCATTAGATTCCCTACTCCCGTCCTTTCAGTGCCAAGTGGTATTTTCAGAAATATTATTGAGCTACAGAAAAATTGCAGCCATTGGCGGGCCAGCCCCCCTCTGGGCTGTATAAGTAAGAGCCTTGTCAGCAGATTGAAGGACGTGATCATTCCCCTCTGTTCAGCATTGGTCAGGCCTCATCTATCTCATAGAACTGGAAGGGACCCCAAAAGGTCATTGAGTCCAGCCCCCTGCTTTCACTAGCAGGACCAACTACTGATTTTTGCCCCAGATTCATAAGTGGCCCCCTTAAGGGCTGAACTCACAACCCCGGGTTTAGAGGCTAATGCTCAAATCACCAAGCTATGTACTGTGCCCTGACTTGGGCCCCCACTACAAAAAGGATGTGGAAAAATTGGAAAAAGAGTCCAGCAGAGGGCAACAAAAATGATTAGGGGACTGGAGCACATGACTTATGAGGAGAGGCTGAGGGAACTGGGATTATTTAGTCTGCAGAGGAGAAGAATGAGGGAGGATTTGATAGCTGCTTCCAACTACCTGAAAGGGGGTTCCAAAGAGGATGGATCTAGACTGTTCTCAGAGGTAACAAATGACAGAACAAGGAGTAAGTCTTCCCAACAAGGTCTCAAGTTGCAGTGGAGGAGGTCTAGGTTGGATATTAGGAAAAACTTTTTCACTAGGAGAGTGGTGAAGCACTGGAATGGGTTACCCAGGGAGGTGGTGGAATCTCCTTCCTTAGAGGTTTTTAAGGTCAGGCTTGACAAAGCCCTGGCTGGGATGATTTAGTTGGGGATTGGTCCTGCTTTGAGCAGGGGGTTGGACTAGATGACCTCCTGAGATCCCTCCCACCCTGATATTCTATGATGCTAAGTATCTGACAGATGTTCAAGGAGCAGATTTATATCACATAGATTTATACATGGGGAGAATTGATGCATTCTGACTTGTATATTTAGTATACGTTTTTGAAAGTCATAACATTTCAACATAGAATATAGTTTAACATTTTATTATTTTGCAAATGTCAGTTGCATACATGCTGCAATTATCTGCACATTTGACCATCACCAGCATGAATACACAGTCAAGTAAATGAAAACAATCATGCCATTAGATATGAAATTGTTCTTCTGTGAAAGGCGTTGTGCTGAAGGGTTGCACATTGTCAGAAGTTCAGATGAATATAGGCCAAGATGAGCTTGTCTTTTAGCCAAAAAGCTCGCCCAGGCTGGAAAGCCCTTGAAGGGAAATTAGGATTAAAGGGGTTTATTTGATGGCCCTTACTAGTTATCTAGCACAGTTTTGGTCTCATGAGGAGATGAAGCTGTCCATAAAAGGAAAAGTACAGGCAAGCTTAACACAGACCTTGAGAGAGGAAAAGGAGAAATGATGTGGGAAATATGCCATGAATTTTGTTATGGTGCCACAATTGTTAGATAAGCAGTAGGAGTAAGGGTAATATAGAAGATAATTATTTGGACCTAGTTGGAAGATCTGTTGTTTCCTAAAAGATATTTATGGACTGGACAGCCCAACAGTGTTTGGCATTTTATAAAACCTCTAGCTTTGTGAAACAGTTTTTATGATGGTGGAAGAACAAAAAATATAGGTGTCTAGTAGAATGGAGAAAACATCCTCCCCAAAACAGAGATGGCGGAACAGTAAACTGAGTGCCTTGTATAAATATACAGAGATGAACATGAAGAAAAAAGACACTAAAAATTGTGGAAAAAAAAAACACTACAGGAAAAATATGTATATCAGTTTCTGTGTTTTTTGACAGCTGGGATATGAATTTGCTCCATGGTTAAGAATTGACAACAGATCCAAAAATCAGGCATGCTTCTTCCAGGTCCAGTTACAAGGCTGCAGAAAAGGGAAGATTATGGTGTGCAACTATCCTTAGCAAAAAAACGAGGCAAGAAATACAGAACGCATGGGGCCAAATGGGGCCACCTCTCATCAAAGCTCAAAAATCTGGCTTTGGGTGGAACATTTTGCCCCTTAGCCTTCTGGGTTGGCATGGAATAGCTGCACTGGTGCTCTAGTGGTAGAGACAAATGGGGTTCCTATACACCTAATACATTGGTTGTCAGCTACTGCAGCACAGACCTGTCTAGTGGCTATACCCGCAGCCCTCCATTCTGTTGCAAAGAAAGGCACAGCAGAGTCCAAGTGGCATAGAGACTTCCCAGCACACACCCTGCTTTAGCACAGTACAACTATTCTGCTTGTATATAAACAGAAGGTAGGGCAACACGTGTGACTTAATATAGTGACTGATTAGTTTCTCATATGTTCGGAACGTTTTCTACTCTAGGAGGTGCCGGCTTTCATTTTTTTACACACCAAAAGTGAGCAAAATCAAAGGACATGTCATCTGATCATATGAGGTCTCGCCCAAGAAAAGCAAGTAAGTCTTAGAATCATAGAATATCAGGGTTGGAAGGGACCTCAGGAGGTCATCTAGTCCAACCCCCTGCTCAAAGCAGGACCAATCCACAACATCATCATCCCAGCCAGGGCTTTGTCAAGCCTGACCTTAAAAACCTCTAAGGAAGGAGTTTCCACCACCTCCCTAGGTAACCCATTCCAGTGCGTCATCACCCTCCTAGTGAAAAAGTTTTTCCTAATATCCAACCTAAACCTCCCCCACTGCAACTTGAGACCATTACTCCTTGTTCTGTCATCTGCTACCACTGAGAACAATCTGGATCCATCCTCTAGACCACTTCACCTATTTATATGGTAGAGACAGTCTCTCTTTGTACAGCTTATAGCAGGTCTAGTGTATCTTGTATCCTGAGATGCAGGACTAAAGGAGATAGGCCTGAGAAATACTTCTGTAACCGCAACACATTTTTAGTGTGTATATTTTCCTCACATAATGTGCCTGAGCTGTTTTAAGCATTTTGCTCAATTTTACATAAGGTGGTTATATCTGTACTAAAGGAAATATGATTTTATAGTCACAATGTAGCATGTACAATATAAAGTGATGCTTCCTGGCTAATGCAATGTTATAACAAATACATACATGTGGGACTCAGTTATGGCTCTATGAGTGGGTGGGGGAGCTGCACTGCCTGAGTGGTGGAGGCTAAAGGCATTCCTAGTCTTGGGAGCATCCTCTCACAGTGGCAATTGAGGCATCTACAGACCAACAATAATACACGCTTTCTTTGGTGCAGACCTACATACACTTGGCTGGAGGGTTACATAGCCCCCTGCACCTGCCACCAAGTCTATGGTCATACTCTTCACCTACCGGCCACACATGACCCCTTCGTGGGGCTGACGGATACCAACAGTGCATTCCTCACTATGGGCACTACAGCAGCATAGTTATGGTGTTGTAGCTAGGCTGCTGTAAGGGTGTAGTGCAGACAGACTACAGCAATGGAAGGGTTCCCCCCCACACACCCATTGCTGTAGGATCTCCATCTCTGAGCAATGGTAGGTAGGTGGACAGAAGCATTCTTCTATTGACCTAGCAGCAGCTACATGGGGGGTTAAGTTGACATAGCTACAGTGCTCAGGGATATCGCTCTTTCACACCTCAGTGCCATAGCTATGTTGACCTATATTTTTAGAGTAGACCAAGCCTCAGTTAGTGCACGCAGACATATTATGGCTTCTCCCTCTACAGAAACCATGGAGAAGAGGTTCCTTTCACTCCATTCACCACTAGAAATACCCATGCTGTGTGGAACTGCTATTATTACATAAAGATGAGGGTGTAACTGCAGAGACAGAGGTCATCCTGCATCTTGAGAGCTGAACAGCAGACCATAACTGCAGGCCCTGGTTACTGAGTTCCACTATGTTTAAATGAAAGTAGTTTGTTAAATACAAGCTCTCCTTGCCTTACTGTGAAGTACTCCACAAGCAAAGATTACCATAATTTAGCCTTTATTATTTGGACTAATTATACTTCCATATTAGTTAAACAGCATTTCACCAATGGAGTTGGGATATATTTTCACCCAATAGTATACACAATAAGAGTCCATGAAAATGTTACATTTCTTCTGGGAGGATTAGAGCCTCAAGAGCTGAATATATCTCTATGAAACTTGCGGCCACAGTCAGCGCCAGCATTGGCTTTGTGGCTAAGCAAGTCAGTATGCACAGCTTTCTTCTGGGTGTCTTCTTAGGGAAAGGACCCAGAATATTCACAGCTACATGCTGAAATGGAACCTCACTTATGGGGAGTGGCTGGAGAGGGGCCTTTACTTGGTCATATTGCACCTGGGAGCCATACAAACTCTTCTTCAAAAGTCTAACTTTTCTTTACCCCTATAGAGAAGAGAACTCCTGACAACCATTCCACATTATTTTTAAGCTGTGCTACATGGAAGACTCTTTTAATGTCCTTAAGAACCATTTGATGTTATCCATCATCTATGACTTTAGGTCTTCCTGAGGGAAAGCCAACCACAGGTGGATAAAACAGGAGGAAAACACCACTAATACATCCCCCCTTAAGCTCCCCTTTATCATTCCACTAGCAGGCAGGAGGAAATAGTTTCCCCAGCTTTCATCATAGAAATAGATGACCTGCTGGCTTCTGCACAGAACACAAAATCTTTCCACAGAGCACCTGAGTGTCTGCATCACTTCTAGGACATTGTCAGACCTTCCTTCCAGTTCCTATCAGCGTGGTTCCATTATAGCCACCCTGCCAGGGCTGCCCCAGGCTCAAACAATAGGTGCTGGGAGTGGGAAGCTCCAAGTAATAAAAGTGACCAAAACATGGTCTTGTTCATATATTAGGTCTGCAGTTTTGTTCATTTGCTTTCAATACCTCACCAAGATCTTCCCCTGGGATTTCACTCTGGTGTGGAATACAGATGCCCAACACCCCGGGAAAGTCATGGGAAAATGGGGGGCATAGCCCATGACAATCTGGGGACTCTGGTAAGTCTGCTTTCTCTGCTTTGCAGAGCGTCTTTCAAAAATTTGAAGCTAAAATCTCAAATTTCTTCTAAAAGTGCAGGAAGACTTCAGAGACCCTAACTAAATTAACATGCACAAAAATGTTTTCATGGTTTCTTCATCTGATTTTTCTTTTTTAATTTCAGTGAAAATAGTTTTCTTGTTGAATTAAAACACATTTCCCTGCCATGATGGAAACTCCAACACAACAATGTGTGCTAGGGCTTGAGATCCAGAAAGTGAAACATCACCACAGGAAGTGAAGAGAATTAAACAAACCAGAAGAATGTCCCTGCCCAAACCGAGTGGAAGGCGAATGTTAAAAGAGAAGGAACCAGCAAAACTGGTGAACACTGAATTTGATTTTAAAAAAATTATTTGAATTCTTTCATCCCATGGACACACTTGGTAAAAAATACATACTGTAATTTCTCTACACAACCTCCTTCTGACCACATTGTAAATCATAGTCATCCAGGTGGGTACCTCTCTAGCATGTTACTATACTAATTGCTCATTCTGTTTTATGAATTAGTCTTTTTTTTTTTTCCACTATGGTCAGCTACTTGGAGTGATCAACGGGATATCATATGCACACCTTCCAACAGCATCTATTCCTCAGTTACAGTATGTATATAAAGACCTGGAAATAAAGAACAAGTTAAGATTTCATTTTCTCACAGCACTCTCTCTCTCACGGTTTCACAGAAAGAGAATACCAATAGTTTGTGCTGTCTACATTTTAAATGTGCCTTCTAAATTGGAGGAAATGGTTAAAGTTGAGATTTGCCAGTATTTTTAGGAAGCCTAACCCCTTCTTCCCACATTTACTTCCTCCATGCCTACGAAACTTGAAATATTCCTAAAATATTTCTGTCTCTCCAATGAAGGAGGTTATGAATGGGAAGTGCGTTGTTTGACAAAGTGGAGGTCTTTTCCATACTGCTTTGGAATTGTGGATGATCTTAAATTATAGAAATTAATGTATGATAAAAAGCCAGTATCTATGAGGAATCAACATGAGTTAACAGGGTTCTGTATTATCATGGGTGGTCATTTTCAAACCCCCCCCCCAAAAAAAAAATGGGGAGGGGGAAATTTGGTAAAAGAACTAGAAAACAGCAGGTAAAACAGACAGAAAATCTCTGAAACCTCCAAGAATGAAAACCTTGTAAATTCAAAATGATCAAAGAAATATTCTCCAACCAAATACTTAAATTCAGAGACATAAAGGAAAGATAACACACACTAGGACCAAGGTTCACACAAAGAAAAGGACTGTATTGTCAAGGTTTTTTCCCCCACTTTGAACTTTAGAGTACAAATGTGGGGGACCTGCATGAACCCTTCTAAGCTTAATTCCTATCTTAGATCTGGTAATGCTGCCATCAGCCAGAATATAGTGTCTGGCACACTTTCTGTTCCCCAAAATCCTTCCCTGGGGAACACAAATCCAAACCCCTTGGGTCTTAAAACAAGGAGAAATTAACCATCCCCCTCCTTTCCCCCCCCCCAGACTTTCCCCTCCCTGGGTTGCCTTGAGAGGCTTCACACCAGTCCAGACTCCTTGGATCTTAAAACATGGAGGAATTAACCATTCCCCCTCCTTTCCCCCCACCAATCCCTGGTGAGTTCAGACTTAATTCCTTGGATTCTAAAACAAGGAAAAATCAATCAGGTTCTTAAAAAGAAAGCTTTTAATTAAAGAAAGAAAAGGTAAAAATTATCTCTGTAAAATCAGGATGGAAAATGCTTTACAGGGTACTCAGATTCATATAGACTAGAGGGACCGCCCCCCACCGCCTTACATTCAAAGTTACAGCAAATAGAGGTAAAAATCCTTCCAGGAAAAAGACTCATTTACAAGTTAAGAAAACAAACATAAGACTAATCCGCCTTGCCTGGCTATTACTTACAATTTTGAAACATGAAAGACTGATTCAGAAAGATTGGGAAAGCCTGGGTGTACGTCTTGTTCAGAGACATAATGGAAAAACAACGCACACTAGGATCAAGGTTCACACAAAGAAAAGGACTGTATAGACAGCATCATGGCCACCAGGTGTTTGCTGCATGTTTGCCTTGTACTGCTCTTTCAAGCTCACCCAGGATGTTGTCTAACTTCCAGTGTCCCAGAAGGAGAATGCCAAGGTGGCAATCTAAGAGATCCTCCAAGAGATCTTCAACATCTTTAGCAAAAACCTCACCCAAAGTGCCTGGGATGGGATTTACATAGTCAAGTTCCAAAGTGGACATTAGCAGCAAATTCAGCAGCTGGAGGCATGTTTGAGAGCACAGATGGAGAAGGAATTAACCAACCCAGAAAGTGAGAACCTGCAGCTCACCAGTCGGAGAGTGAAACAATACTTTCAGAGGATGGATGCTTTCCTGAAAGAAAAGCAATAAAGCCTGTGCCTGGGAGATCATTTGCATGGAAATACCCAGATGTTTTTTACTGGTTGACAAACTCACTAGAAGGCTTAGTAACTAAGGTACAGTACAAAACTGGAGTAAATGAATTAACGTTAGTGTAATTTATACAGCTGAACAGAGATAGCAGATATTTTATAACTCTGCTTATATAGAGCCTGATCCTTCTACAGGGTCAATGGCCAAATAGCAACTGATTTCCATGGCAGCAGCTTTAGGCTCTTCCTGTCCTGTGCTGGAAATGGATTTATTTTTCTGTGTTACTAGTGTTATTTAGGTTTGTGATTCTTCATAATCTCCCATATATCAGGTGATGTTATACATTACATAATTGGCAGTCCATGCAAAAACGTACATATTTCTGGAATCCTCAGCCACCTCACCAGTACTTTGATCATCAAATGATACTTCCCCTCCACCTCGAAAGCACTCTGACTTCTACATAGGAAGTGTTTCTATTATGATCATGGTTGTTATTTATTCATCTGTCCTCATCATATATCAAAGCTTGAGAAGTTTCCTAGAGACATTTATAAAAAAAATATGAACGTAGCGTAAGACTTGTGAGAGTAGGAGGTATAAAAAGATATTTCCATTTAATTTATTGACATTAATACAGTGGAAAATGTATTCTTCCCTTTGTGTTTCAACCAAATCTCATTTCATTCCAGCTGCGGATGCAGTGACTACAGAGGTTAAAACAGTTGGATGAAATTGTACCGTGTAGCGGATTCCCTCCTCTCTACTAATCCTTCCCACAGCAGAATGCTTGACCTTGTATTATGCAATACACTCACTCCATAATGAAATTCCAACTGCCCATATTACAATTCATGTGATAATACTCTATTGATTTACTCAAAGTTTAAATTGCAAAATGAAGGATATCCATGCAAAAAAGTTATAGCAAAATTATGAAAGGGTTAGACCTTAAACATTGTTGCCATTATGTGTTTGCTATATATTTCTGTGGTTCAACTCTTCTCTCATCAAATCTCATCTCTGAACTGTAACATGCTGCTTAACCACAGTATATCAGAATAACAAATGTGAACTGGAAAAACTTTCAAACAAAAAAGATGGGCATAATTTTGGGGTTCTAACCCACAGTTTGAGAACCACTGCATTAGAGGTTCTGAGCATATTTTCCTAACTTTGTATTTAATCAGGCAGCCCTGAAACTAGGAACCTGCAAAGGTGGGAATTGAACCGAAGAGTTCCAACTTCCAGTCCTACACTCCAGTACCATCCTTCTTCAAGAAGCACGTGGTCAGGCCCTGCTAGAAAAGCCTTTTGGAGGCTAGGGTGCACACAAGGATACACATAAGCATCATCAAGCACTTGGCAGGTTGCCCACACAACTTTAATTCTGCTTTCTTGTATACCCATCCTGTGCCATAATAAAGCAGGGCTTCTATGGAAAAAGATAACGTGGTCATGTAATTAAAGACTATCATAGTGCAAATGCACAAGGGGAATGAGTTAAAGTTTCTAATAAAGCAGAACCTCAATTACGAACTGACCAGTCAACCACATGCCTCATCTGGAACAAGACGTATACAAAGAGGCAGCAACAGAGCAAATACAGTACAGTACTGTGTTACATGTAAACTACTAACAAATAAAGGGAAAGCAGCTTTTTTCTTCTCCACAGTAAAGTTTCAAAGCTGTATTAAGTCACTGTTCAGCTGTAAACTTTCAAAAGAAAAACCCCAACATTTTGTTCAGAGTTACGAACAACCTCCATTCCTGAGGAGTTCGCAACTCTGAGGTTCTGCTGCTGTTCAAGCAGTACGAAAACTGTGTGTAGAAAAGCCTTGAATAAATACATTTGAAGTGCTGTATCCCCTTCCAGTTACATAGCAGACCACTATGACCTAAACCACAAGTATAAGGAGGCCTGCACTGTTTCTTTAAAGCTAGTAGGAAGCCAGGCAGGAGTGGGATGGTAGAGGTTCGGAGAAGCCTTACAGTGAAGGAGAGACAGAAGCTTTAGGGATAAAACTGCTTTCCTTATTCTACTAAAGCTCATGGTTCAACATCATAAAAAAGTGACACCATCTGCGGTTCTTTAGAATTGTCACTTAACTGCACAATCCATATGCATTGTAAAAAGCAGGTTAGCCAATGTAACTTATACTTGGGATATGACAGTTACAAACACTGATTTTTATTTATCACAAAATGTTAAAGTCTAATTTGTTTTTACTCATCATATGCTACTGAATAGATGGGGAATTCAAAATGCACTGAAAGTGAACTTTGCAACAATGAAGAAAAACATTTCTAAAAACTAAAAAACAGAATACGGTACAATACATACCAGACAGAAACCAATACAAGATACAATGATTGGTTCTCTCAGCAGCTGCAGCTCTGGTTGGTGCTGACATACTCCTTAAGCGTTACACCAGCTACTGTAGTAAGGAGAAGTACTGTAAATCTCTCATGCGTGATGAAGACCAATGACAAAGTAATAACCATTATATTCAATTAGTCTCTTGGTGTCCTAGGTTAATTTACTTTCAGCATGGGAATCACAAGCAATGAATGTAGTACATCGGTATTTTCTTATTAAGATTACAGAACTCTGAAATATGTAGTTTACATAGTTTTAAAGTATAAACTTTAAGCTTGAGGTGGGGAACCATGGTTTTACTCATCCAAATTTGAAGAGCACATTTTCATGATTTAAAATATTGTATTTATTTTAAGGTGTATGTGAAACATCCTGCCGCAGTGTTTGAAACTCGCCACTGAACAATTGTACTTGTGTCTGGGAAACAGAAAGGGAAACTTATCAGTCATCTGGTTTCATTTATCCAGTCATATAGATCTACCCACCGAACTCTGACAGACTGACAACTCTGGAGACTGCCATTCTCTATTTATCCACAGTACGGGTGAAACACAGACAGTGGCTCCCACACAGCACTCCATCACCATCATTCACACCTACTATGGTGGCCTGGCAACAGGATACTTCAGTCTTTACGGGCCATTCTGTCCTTGATCTTTGCTGAATGTGCAGTAAGGCTTCTATTTGGGGCCAACTGTGGTGGTCCTGACATGGACAAATATTCATGGAACAAAACAGACCAGCAAGCTAATTGTATATAGGCTCACAGCAGCCAACAGTCTTTCAGTCACTCTAAACCTGTAACTACTATGAATTATTTGTACCAATGTGCTAAGTGATATACAAACACAAAAAGAGAGATGGCCCCAGACCCAAAGACTACAGACCTAGCCAAAAATGTGAGCCATCAACCTACAAGTGACTCTTTCCAGTCTCATCACCAAATAAGTAAGCCAGTCAGTCCTCATCTGCTAGTTTACATAGTCTTAGATCATATTATAATGGAAGGATCTATATATATTATACATACATACATACATACACACACACACTTTCAAATATTGGGACCTAAGTTTTCACATGAACGTTCCAGCACCCAAAATTGTTGGTTGCTGAAACCTTCAGGTGCCCATCTGCAGATTCCTTCATGCAGCCTTATTTTCAGAAAGGGATGAGGTCTCTGAAGATAAGGCCCCTCTTAGGTGTCTCAAGGAGGGCACCAAAATGAAGACCAAGATTATTACCTCGACTGTGTTCTGTGGAACTCCTTTGTGTTTGATATCACTTAAGTTCCACAGACAGGACGGGATGACATTCCCTACTTGAACTAGTGGCTCCAAACGATGCAGCTTTGTGAGTCGTCATGTCTTCAGACATGGGAGTGGGCACGAGAGATGGTCTACAGATATCTCTGAAATTGTTATTTTTGTCTTGATAGCATCTCCTTAGGCAGAAATTAAATACTGTGCCAGAATTCAACCCTGAATAATACCCACTCTTGCCAAAAGAGGTATGAGGTTTTTAGTGATCAGTTTGATGATGTCTCATGTGAGATGCGCTCTCTCCAGCAGCATATTGCCTCTAATCACGATGGTGCATTGGTTTCAGTACCAATTCACAGAGTAGAGTGCCACCTAAAGAATCACCAGAACTACTTATACAATTATAATTTTCCTAAACTCTCTCCTATTGGAAACTATTAAGGAGATTGAAGGCATACTGAAGATACAAATGCCAAAGTTCAGTAAAGAGCAGTCAGTCTCTTTTTCGGAATACGACCTACACCAAAGGTAGTATTGAGCTGTAAAGAGTCAATCTGCAAAAAAATTAAACACATTTCGTAAATTACACTCTAGGTTGAATTTTCAAGGGGCCTCTGAAAATGCACTTAGACTTGTCACCTTTAATTTTCTAGTTCTCATGCACAGGCAAAATGGTGGAATATCTGAAACCTAAACAGGCAACTGAAATACACTGCTACCTCGATATAATGCCACCCGATATAACACAATTTTTAATATAACGCCGTAAAGCAGTGATCTCGGGGGGGGGAGGGTTCACACACACTCTGGTGGATCAAAGCAAGTTCAGTATAACACAGTTTCACCTATAACACAATATGATTTTTTGGCTCCCAAGGACAGTGTTATATCGAGGTAGAGGTGTATTTAAATCCAATCAACTGTTCTCACTGAGCTTTTCTTTGAAAAAACTATTAAAAAGTTTCTATTACGGTTTTGCCATTTTCCTTCAAACATGCCCAACCTGAATTTTGGAACTTAACTTTAAATACCATGTGTTAAAAGAAAAGATGTCTTATCCTTGCTTTTATTCATCTTGAAGCATGGCTTCTGTGACATCCTATAAATAGATAATTTGTTCTGATAATTCAGAATGACTAGCACGTCTCTCTCACCAACAGAAGTTGGTCCACTAAGAGAGATTTCCTCACCTGCTTTGTGTCTCTGTTTACATAATTACCAAGGTAAGCCACAAGATCACTTGTGTAATAATACCACCAGGTAACCCAAAAAGTGCATTTCTAAGAGGGTGTGCATTTCCAGAGCTGTAAATACAAGATTTCAGTCTTAACTCAAAAAAAAATCTGAAATCTGTATTATGTTCATTTAGAAAGTTCATAAGCAAAAATATTTTCAATTCATTTTCCCATCACAACCAAATATTAAAAAAATTAATAGGGTTCACGTTCCAGTTTATGCACTTGATTTGTTTTCCATACATGGATAGCACTCAATAAGAGCTCTTAATAAAACTGAAAACTTAATAGCATTGACAGGGTTTAAATAGTTTCCTCTTAGAAAATAAGCATTCCCCCTGCATCTCAGCACTTGTGCACCAAACGAGTTACTCTTGGCTACACTTGCAGCTGTAGAGCGCTTGAAGTTAAACCCACCTTTGGAGAGCGCACCAGGGAAAACGCTGCAGTCTGTCCACAGTGAGAGCTGAAAGCGCATTGGTGTGGCCACATTAGCAGCACTTGCACCTGTATTAGGAGCGACGCATTATAGACAGCTATCCCAGTGTTCAAGTGGCTGCAACGTGCTTTTCAAATGGGGGTGGAGCGTGACAGGGAGTGTGGGGGATGGAGTGTGTTTTGGGGTGCTGAGTGTGTCAGCAGGCTGTCTTGTAAGTTCAGACCCTCCTCCCCCCCGCCTCTCTCTCACACGCTCAAAGCAAACATTAGCTGCTTTTTTCCTCCGAGCAGCCAGCACTCAGAATCAGAGCCCTCTCTCATACACTCAAAGCAAACATTAGCTGTTTGTTTTTTTCTCAGACCAGATAAACAGCCAGCACTCCCAAACGGGAGCATTGAAAGGGCACTTCTGTCATAAACAGATAGTTAAGGGTTAATAGAACAGAAGTACTTCATGTCTCTTTTGCCTGTAAAGGGTTAACAAGATCAGTGAGCCTGGCTGTCATCTGACCAGAGGACCAATCAGGGGACAGGATACTTTCAAATTTACAAAGATAATTTTTACTGTGTTTTCTTTCTTTAATTAAAAGTTTTTCTTGTTTAAGAACCTGATTTTTTTTTAATTCCGGTGAGATCCCAGGGGACTGGGTCTGGATCCACCAGGGAATTGGTGGGGAGAAAGGAGGGAAGGGGGAGAGAAAGGTTAATTTTCTCTCTGTGTTAGGATTACTTTCTCTCTCAGGGAGAGTCTGGGAGGGGGAAAGAGAAGGAGGGGGGAAGGTGGATTTTCCTCTGTTTTAAGATTCAAGGAGTTTGAATCACAGTGATCTTCCAGGGTAACCCAGGGAGGGGAAGTCTGGGAGAGGCAACGGTGGGGGAAAGGGTTTACTTTCCTTGTGTTAAGATCCAGAGGGACTGGGTCTTGGGGATCCCTGGGCAAGGTTTTGGGGGGGGACTGGAGTGTACCAGGCACTGGAATTTCTGGTTGGTGGCAGCGCTACAAGTACTAAGCTGTAACTGAGTTTAGAGGAATTCATGCTGGTACCCCATCTTTTGGACGCTAAGTTTCAGAGTGGGGAATTATACCACGACAACTTCCATCCTGAGTTCACAACGAAGACAAGAGAGGCCACTTCAGTTAAGGGGATTACGGGACGGTTCCGGAGGTCAATTAGAGCATTGTAGCATTACTTCTTGTTTACACTGGCACTGAAGTGTCCCACCCAATACAACCGCTGTTAATCCTCTCGTGGAGTAACAGGAGCGCTCCAGCCAGGGAGTCAGAGCACTCTACGGGCCTTACCAGTGTGGACAGGGAGTAAAGTAGAGAACTCTGAGAGGTTCTATTGTGGTATAACATGCAAGTGTAGCCAAGGCCTCTATGTTTCAGTCTGCTTCTGACTCCAAACCTCTACTGAAATGCCATTGCTGCAGACATCTCATTCCTTCTCGCTTCCTTGTTGCCCTCTTTATTAGCCTCCTTCTCCTACTGCATCCAGCTCCAGCCCTTCATCCTCACAAAAACCTGACATCCTCACCTACATCTCTATACTTATTTCTTGCTCCCCTTCCCTTACTCTCCTACTTTTGGCTGAGTTTACTGCCCTTATCCTTAGAAACGTTTAGCTCTTGCTCTCTATCATACACTTCTTTGGCTCCTCCTGTCAGCATTTCTTCTAGGAAACTTCACCATTTAAACAAACAAACCCCCCCCCCCCGACTTCTCAAAATCCTCCCTTACTACTACTGTTGTGTCTTGCTTTTTCCTATCCTAAACTCCATTGTCTGAGGAATGCATCTTACTCCCTATTAAAGCCCTATGTAACTTATGGCAGTAAATAAATCTATCTTTTAATCAGATGTATAAAATACATATAGGCACTCCCCTCCTAAGCTCTGGGCACCTTCTCTATATGTCAATGAGAGGTGTGTATTTTAAATGATTAATGAGATCACTGGAACCACTGTCAGTGCAAAATGCAGTAGTTCACTTGCTTAATACAGCTGGTGAAGGTCAGCAGCACTCATTAGTTTTTTAGCATATACAGTGCACCTAGGAGCCATGATAGGACAAATTATTAGCTAAAAACCTTCACTGCTACAATCACAAGCAGTTAAAACCATTTTTAATCAGAGGTTCTGACAAATCAGAATTATTCTATCACTTTAGATCTAAGTCATTAAGACTACTGTCACTTTTAAAAAAAGATGCTGCAAGAGGGTAATCAGAATATGAATTTATAGTAAAATTGCATTATAGTTTGACTTTTTTTTAAGTGTTAATCACATATACATCTGAAATGTCTGTACCTCTTGTTACAGGCAGCACCTAAATTACTATAACTCAAAGAAAAAGCTGTTTACTTTGTGTATTTGCTGGCACTTTCTGTACTGCCAGTCATTCCCTCACATTTATGTGAGTGTTTCACAAAGCAACAAGGGAGAAATACAATAATCAGGAAAAACAGGTTAAAAATTGAAAAAAAACTCATGAATGGAGCAATTTCACTACAGTGAAATTGGTTCATTTTTCATGAAACACAAAAAAAGTCTGACCTACAGGAATTTACAAAGAACTTTCATACACAGATTGTTTCAAACATTGAAAGGCAATTTCTGGATAATAGAATTTAGAAACTCATCAGTTGGGAGATAGGTAAATTTACAAGTCTACTTCCCTTACTGTTTTTTTTTTCCAGGCTACAGCTTAGTGTAGCAGTTTTTTTCTTTTGTGACGGCAGAATAATGGACTTTTAAAAATAAAACAAGTGTTCTTCCACAGACACAGTGATCGCTACTGGGCTTTAGACTTTCAACATTTATCAGTGAAAAAGGGAAAGATCCCCTGCTATTTGAAATACATATATATTTCTAAGTCTGGGGTTCTCAAACAGGGTCATGAGATTATGATGAGGGGGTTGCAAGCTGTCAGCCCCCGTGCATGGCGGGGCTGCGGGCTCTCAGTCCCTGCCGGCAGGGCTCTGAGTATCAGTGCCCAACACTGACAGCCAGTGCAAGCACTGCTGGTGAGGACGCACATCACTGACAGAAGGAACTAGTGTGGTCATATAAAACTGATTTAGTTACTGCAGTGGCTGCACGTCAACATAATTTAAGTTAATTTTGTTCTGTAGCACAAACATGCCCTCAGTCTGCTGTGAGAAGTAATACTGACAAAGTTTCTTTGTGCCCCCCACCCAGTATTAAACAGTAATTATTTAAAAAAATTACTTTTCTAGTTATAACAATAATTTGCTAAAAATGTGTTTTAGTCTTAATTTAAAAGCAGTGAGAAAAGGTAAATGTGTCTTAAATAAGTGTTATAAATTTAGCATTTAAAAGTGTTAAATACAAAAATGTTTTTAATTGATAAGCGGGGGGGAGGAAATCACACTTGGAGGTTTGCTGTGTGAAAGGGATTGTCAATACAAAATGTTTGAGAACCACTGTTATAGGTAATTAAACTGCCTAAAGTGTGGCTTCTATTTGTTGTTACACCTCAGTCATGTCAGAAACCCATTTAAACAATGGCAGGGTCTAGAGGAAAAAAAAAAATCTGACTGAGCTTGAAGTCAAGCAGCTGTCTTCAATTATATACCCAGACTGTCTTTTGATCATCTTAGAAAGGTGATGACACAGCTAAACAATAGCCCTCTAGCATTCTGCAGTTTAGGTACAGAGGAAGCAGGAGAAAAAAAACAAAACAAAAACAAACAACTAGAAAGATATTATTGGATTTGCTCTTATACTTGGGGCATGTGCCTACACCACAATAAAAGATCTGCGGGCACCAGGTCTCAGAGGCCAGGTCAATTGAGTTGGTCTCACAGGGCCCAGGCTGCAGGGCTAAAAACTGCAGCGTAGGTATTCAGCCTTCGATTGGAGCCCGAGTGCTGAAACCTGGTGAGGAGAGAAGGTCTGAGCCCAGGCTCCAGCCTAAGCCCTAATGTCTATACTGCTATTTTTAGCCCCACAGTCTGAGCACAAGTCAGCTGAGGGTATGTCTACATTACCCGCCGTATTGGTGGGCAGCTATAAATCCAGTGGGGATCGATTAATCGCATCTAGTCTAGACACAATAAATCGATCCCTGAGTGCTTTCTGGTCGACTCCTGTATTCCATCGCCGCACGAGGCACAGGCAGAGTCAATGAGGGAACAGCAGCAGTCGACTTACCACAGTGAAGACACACAGTAAGTCAATCTAAGTACATTGATTTCAGCTATGTTATTCGATCCTCCACCCCCCAGTGTAGACCAGGGCTTAGACTCTGTGTTGGGTGTTTTTCTTTGCAGTGCATACACTACAAGATTGAAGACGTGGAAAAAGACATGTGGAAAAAAATATGGTGATGCACAGGTATGCGGTCTGCTAAACTTGTCATTTTACATGAACAGCTCAGATCCAGATTTCTTCTTAATGGTTTTCCATGCACAGTTTTAAGTTATACCAGTCTTAAAGACAAATGATATGCCTGGAAAGTACATATTACATTGTGTTCAAAATTTGATTTAAAAATGTCTTATTGCTTTATTGGGACTCTCAAAGAATTTATGTTTACTTCAATGGCAGTCTGGTTCAACATTTGTACAGAAGGCATTGACATCATGTTGGCAGAGTTCAAGCTAAACCATGCAGATTAAAACGATGGCAGAATTAAACATGAATTTGTTTTGTGAATTATACATTTTTTCTTTTATAAAATAAAAACAGCAACCATCAGAAAATCTATTTTCTGACTTCAGGTGCTTTTTTTTTTTCTTTTAAAAAAAAACAACTTAGAAAGATTCCATGGATATATTTTACACAATGTGAATACAGTATGGCTCTATGAAATTACAACTTCTAAAGGTTTATACACTTATTCTGAAAAAAAAATTAAACTACTAGCAACGTTCTGTTTTCTCGGATTTAAAAGTGCATAAATTCAGGAATTTTACACATTTCTCAGACACTTTTTAAAAAACAGTCTTACACACACAAACCACACCAGGTGTTTTCTTTTCAGGATTTCATCGTTTTAAAACAGTTAAGTGTAAAACTTGTTACACCTTTTTTTCTGGGGAGTCAAGCCAATATGATCTGTCAATAAGTCTTTTTGGCAGTCTTAATATCAAAGGTGGTCTCTCTGAACTCCCTACAAATGATGCTCTGGAAGAAGGCAACTGACTGGTTGATTCAGTTTGTATAGTTTCAACATTGCTCGGTAGAGTTCCCATGTCAGATGGACTACTATCATCTGCCACTGCAAGAGACTGCTCATTTGATGTTTCCTGAAATTGGCGATCTACCTTTCCAGGGTCATCACCTAAGTCTCCCCTAGTGGTAGTAATACTGGAATCCTTGTCCAACAGTCCACTTTCACCATCTACTGTGTACTCATGCTTACAATCACTTGTTCCCAGGACAGGAGATGGAGTCTCATTTTCTCTCTCATTTAACTGGGTTGTGGTTGTCCAAGAGATACTACTGTCACACTCAGTATTTTCTTGTATTCCAGTCTCCTTATCACTATCACTGTCAATTGTAATCACAACTGGAGAAGAATGTGATGAGTTACCTGAGTGATGTCTCCTGTGTTTCTTCTTGTGCTTTTTCTTTTTCTTTTTGTGATGTCTGGTTGGGTCACTAGCTTTTCCTTCATAAATAATCTCTACACTTGGACTTCTTGACTTTTTTTTCCTCTTTTTATGTCTAGTCCCAATGCCTGCTTGGTTGTCTAAAAGGCTGTCCTGATTTTTGTAGCAACCACTGTATTTTGACAAAGACTTCTGCACATCACTTCCTTTCCCTTCACAAGGGCTTGCTGCATTCTCTTTGTGTGCATTTTCCAAGTGGCGAGTTTTGTATTTCCTTTTTCCACTAGGCTTTTCATATCTCATTCTATCAGAAGCAGTCCGAGATCTATTACTGGATCGACTCCTTGATCTGCGTCTTTCATAGTAGTAATATCTGCTTTCATTGTGACCTCTATGATTTCGAGTATTTGTCCTTTCAGAAAAGGACTGTATTCTGTACTCTGGACTAGCTGACTGCCTTGAATAATGAGCTCTGGCCTGAGTTCTCCTCCTGTATGAGGATTCATAGCCATCTCTGTCCATGTTTCTACTGTAAAAAGTGTACTCCCACTGGTATCTACTTTGGTAATTATCTCTTACATAATAATGATCACTGTCTCTGCTCCTTGATCTTCTTCTGCTATGATCATTACTCCGGGATCTTGACCTGCTGACATCTCTAGATATAGTGCTCTCACTACTTAGAGACACTGTCTGGCTTTTTCTAGATAAACTTATGTCTCGAGGTCTTGACCTCCTTTTATCTCTTCTGCTCCTATGTCTGCTACTATCTCTGCTTCTTGACAGTCTACTTTTTAACCTCTCTTTGCTGTGATGTTTCCTCCTGGCTCTCTGGCCATGGCTGTCTCTGTTGCGAGAGTGCTGTGAATATGATTCTGAACTCCTTGATCTCCTCCTTCTGGATAATCTGTGGCTGCACGGAGAGCACACTCTATCCCTTCTTGTAGAGGAACTTTGTAAAGAGTCCTTTATAGACAAATCTTCTATTTCAGTTGCATCTTTCTCATTCTTTTTTGACTTCATCTTCTTATGCGAGGGTGAGGTGCTGCTTTTATGGCTATATTTACCATCCTTAGATATAGGAGAGCATGGCGATGAGCACCCACTAGCATCGCTGACACTAAAAACGTGAAACTGGATGGACTGTGGTTTCTTCACATCCTCGCTTTTCCCATCATCAACTGACTCCTCAGAGTCCGAGGACAGCTCAACAAGCTCTGGTGTTCTTTCAGCTAATGGCTTAACATACCCAACAATGACGCAGTTTTCTGAAGAAGAATCAGTGTCACCATCTGGGGCTGCATTATCTTTTAACTGCCCTTGCAGTTCAGTTCCATTTCTACTAGGTTCTTCATCAGAAGTTTCTGAAGTATCCAAAGGAGAAGCCACGGCAACATGAACCTGCTCTGAGCTGGAATACGATGGCCCTGGAGTTTCATCATCCCAAGGTGCCCGATCAACACCAGTTGTGGATGCATTATGATCTGGTTCTTGCGAATCTGTCTCATCTGGAGATATTGTGATAACTGATGATTCTGACTGGCTTCCTTCTTCATATGAAGGAGCAGGACAATCGTAATTGGCATGTTGGTCGTACGCCTCTATGTTAAAAGGACATCGGGCAAAGCTAATGAATTCATGTAAAAAGTGGTTAGTACGATGGAGCAAAAAAGGTTTTAAGTCATCAGAAAAGGCCTGACTCTCCAAGTCATATCTAGTCACATTACTCATGATGATATGCTGTACAATATTGACTAGAGACCCATGGGCACCAAACAGGACTGTTAGCTCACGCTTCAGCCATGGAACTAATCTGTGAAGACAAGCGGGGTTCCGGCGGAAAAACTCAGCTGAAATGTCTCTATAACGACCACCATCTTGAATATTTCTAACCCGCACACCAGAACGATACAGAGCTCTTCGGAAATTAATTATATCTTGTTCTTGAATTTGATGCAGTGATCTACCCTCTGCACTAGCTTGTCTTCTTGATGCAAGCCGTCTAATCATCTGATGAATTCCTCCATCTCTTTGCCCTACTGGCTGACCAGATAATCCTTCAAATAATATCCCATTATCTGGAGGTGACAGTGTTCTTCGAGAAGAGGAACTCCTTCGAGGATAAGCTGATGTATGACGTTCCCTTGTTAAAGTAGTACGGTAACGAAATCTCCGCCCATCAGGGCTAGCAAAAGAGCCATTCTGCAAAGGCCTGAGTACGTACTCCTTGAAATCATCTTCAGCTCTCACTGTATGGAAGATCGAATGGAAAGGCTGTTTGCAGAGTGGACATTCAGCTTTGTTTTTTGACCACTCCTGTACACAACGAAAGCAGAACCGATGCAAGCAACGATCTAAATAGGCCACGTTGTCAAATCTATCCAAGCAGATTGGACATTTAGAGTCTGGAGATGTATCTGTTGGCATTGTCTGATGCAGCTTGCTTGTGCCAGCTTTAGGTGAAAAGCTGCTATCCACCGTAAACTCCTCAGTTGCTGATGTTATGTTCTACAAAAGAAAAATGAGGCAAAGATCAATAACAGCTTTGCTAAACTTTTCCTGATTAAAAAAAAAGTGATATGAAGGTGAACCAAATAAACAACTAAGCTTGTAACAGTTTTTTCTGAGAGTCAAAAATAAGGAATGAACAGCAGCAAACACTACTAACCCATCAGACCAGAAGAAATTGACATGTAACTGCTTAAGTTATTAAACTCCCCCTGCAGTCTCTCCCCCGAGAAATTTAGGAAATATTGGTGGTTAAATAACATCCTAATGCAAACAGAGCAAAGGAATAACCGAAAGATATATGGGACCAGATGCTCATGTTATGTAAATTTGAGATTCTTCATTGAAGTGGAACTATCCTGATTTACACCATCTGAGAATCTGGCCTATTAGGCAGAGAATTGCCCAAAAGTCTTTATTTTTAAGTGTAGCTCCACATCTGTGTCCCAAAACATTTTAGATCAATACACAAGAGCAGGTTGGTTTACTATCCTATAGTCTGTTCAGTGGATTACCAAAATATACATTTTGGTTATTCATCTCTAAGCTTTGATGAGCCACAATTCTCAATAATTGGAAAAAAATGTAAATCACTAATGTTAGAGTTACTCCCGTTCTTTCTGACTTTCAGCTTCTCCTGTCTTCATTTTAGTGTTTGTTCTTCCCACCTTATAAGTGTCTACTATTTTTTATTTTCCTTTATCCTTTTCCAGAAACCTCTGCAAGGTCAACAGCCAGTTTCCCTCTGCAGTCCTTCCATGTATAAAGCAACTTCTGGGATTGATGCAGACAAAATCTGACTGATTAGTCAACTTTATTTTGCATAATGCTGCTATGGGAAATTGACTGGGAATGAATTATCCCCTAGTCAGTTTTACTCACAGCCAGTATTGCTTTGCTCAAGCACTACTTTGTTGGCCAATTGTTCACAGGCCAAGGTGCATCTGAATGAGTGAGACAAGTGGTGGGAAAGTATGGAGAAGCATGTTTGTGACTGGCCACAAATCATTTTAAGATGCCTCAAATTCTTCTATGGATAGTCAGAGGAGATCACTGTTTCAGCAACACTTCTGCACTTGATTTTTACATCATGACACACCTTACGGCGGATAATGACTTCTGTTGACATCAACATATATTTATTCTGGGCAAATACTTTTAAACAGGTATGGACATATAGCAAATTTGTTTAAAGTAACAAAGAACTTAAGAGCTTTTGCCTTTAAAAAAGCCCTGTGTTGGTGGGTTCTTTTTTGGGGTTTTTTTTTTAAATACCAGTTTAAGGGTCGCAGGCTTCCTAGAACAACCTTTACTAACATTCTGACATCACCAGCCAAGCAGACAACTTCATACATAAGCTCTAGGAATTCTAAGACGCTGCCACCCTCCCAAGCTTCCTGTTTTGGGTGCAGGCTTTTATTTTTCAAATTATTATAACATTTTAGTGCAAAGGGTAAATAATTATAGTGGTTGATCTTTTCTACACTAGGGAAGGTATCATCAGTTGGCTATTTCCACAAAAGATCACGTTTCTCATGGTTGTTCGACTTCATATAACAATGTATTTTTTTGGAAGATGGTTAATTCTCTAGTGTCTGATCAAGCTGACCATCATATTAATTCTGCTATTATTTTTGGTCTCTATACTATTATCAGTAATCATGATCTAACAAAGTGTATTACTGACGCAGCTAATACTATACACACAAAAACTATATTACAATAATATTAAGGTTGCAAAGTGAAGTATTCAAAAGTTAGGAAATGCCAGAATTAATTCAGCCCCTTTGTGCATATGCATTTTGATATAGTCTTTAATTACCAGTCCAAATTCCCGATCCCTTCCAACTAACTTCTGGATCCTCATCTGATCTTAGTCTAAATTGCCCTCTCTCACACCAGCTCCTTGTTCCAATTTCCTTACCTAGTTTGTTTCAGTCTAACCCCTAGCTGCTTGCCCAGAAAGTTCTCATCCACCCCACCACCCTCACCTCTTATCCTACCTCAGTTGCCACCCTTCCCCAAACAGTCTGCTTGCCCAAACAGTGCCAGCCTCCCACTCACCCTAGGCTCCTTAACCAATTTATATATCTTCTCCCTAGGGTTGCCAGCTGTCTAATCACACAAACCCAAACACCTTTGCCCCACCCCCTGCCTCTTCCCCAAGGCCACACCCCACCCCACCCTTTCTCCAAGGCCCCACTCCAGTTCCCCTCTCTCTGTAGCTCTCTCCCCTCACCCCACTCTCACTTATTTTCACCAGGATGAGGCAGGAGATTGGGGTGCGGGCTATGGGCCGGAACGTAGGGCCAAGAGGTTTGGCATGTGGGAGGGGGCTCTGGGCTGAGCCTGGGGCAGGGGATTGGGGTGCAGACTCTAGGAAGGAGTTTGGGTGCAGGTGGGGGCTGGGGCAGGCATTTGGGGAGTGGAAGGGGGTAAGGGCTCCGGGCAGGCAGGGCTTACCTCGGGTGGCTCATGGAAGCAGAAGCATGTCCAGCAGCGGCTCCTAGGCTCAGAGGCATCCAGGCAGCTCTGCACACTGCCCCTGCCTGAAGGAACCACCCCCACAGCTCCTAGTGGTCATGGGTCCCAGTTCCCGGCCAATGGGAGCTGCAGAGTCGGCGATCAGGATGGAGGCAACACACTGAGACCCCCTGGCCACAGCTCTGCCTAGAAGCCACAACATGCCAGCCACTTCCAGGAGTGGCGCAGAGCCAGGGCAGGTAGGGCGCCTGCCGTAGCCCCACTGCATCACCAGACTTTCAGTGGTCTAAAATCTCCCGAACTGGCTTCAGTAGCCTCTGGGAGATTGAGCCCAATTCCAGCAGACTCCTGGCTAAACCTACTTCTCTCTGCCCACTCAGAACGGGTTCTTCAAACCCACCACATTTGAGTCAGGCTGCTCTTCCTCCAAATTCCTAGACACAAGCAGGGGGAGCACTGACAGCACAGGAGTTACAGTCTCCTTGCTCTCAGAACCTGGCGTTCCAACAGCCAGCAACAGCAACTGCAAGTGAAGTCCTACTCAGCCCCTGAGGCCCTGACTGCAGCATGCGTCTTCCAAATAATCTTCAGTTTCAGTATTTAGTTGCCAAACTCATAAGTCTCTACTGAGCATGTGTGAACAGAGAATTTTGAAAAGCTTATAACTTGTCCATATTTGAGCCTTCCTCTTCTTCCCCCAGAAACAGCAGCAGGTCCACCCATAACACCAGGGGAATCCCTTGCCAAAATTTCAAAGCATGGAGGCACTACAGCTTCTCAACAAAATAAAACAATTTTTATTAATGTGGGCAAAACAAGTCTTCCCTAATCTTGATCTTAGAAACAGCTGAACCATTTTTGCTGAAATTATTTCAGCCCAATTAATTGACATTTTGCAATGTGAAAGCAGTGGGGGAGAAGGGGGAGAGATGGTGTGTCAGGCACTCAAAATTATAGATGGTTCTACCAGCTAGACCTGTAATATAACTGGACAAGAACTCAGATAACAACTCAATTGATACATGTGCCAACATATAATCCAAGTTATTTATCAACAGCTGTACAGACTCAGCAATGCTCAGAGAAGTAAATTGTAGTCTGTCAGTAATTCAGCTGTAACAACTCTAACAGTTGGTTTTCTGACCATAAACATAACTTTAATTTGTTATGCATAACAATTTGTATACAGTTCAATTGTTGCAAACATGTGAACAGATGTACTATAAAAACATTAAGAATTGATATTTTTTTTAACAAGACAAGCTGACAATCAAAGTCTATACAAAGGTGTGTGCAGCAACTTCATTTTTGAACACTGAAGTATTTTCCCCAGACTGAGAATTTCAAATTCAAAGTATTTCTAATTCGTCTATGATTGTGATATTAAGGACTGGAGTGTGGTCTGCTAAATTTTCAGGCTTTAAGTGAATGAGAAATATGAAACCTTGGACAACTGACTTGATAAGTCTCACTGTGGTCTTTTGTGGTCATGTACAGTTGGGCTCAGTGTTTCTATTTAGAACAGTTATTTGACCCGTTTTGAAAACAGAAAGTATGTCCAAATGATGGGAACTCTATTACTCCCTCTAGGAAGCCTACCTGGAGACAGCTGGTAACTAACAAACACTGTACATTGCTGTCAAACTCTCCATATAGCCAGTTCAACTAATCTGTCATAGCAGCTCAGCCTACCACTAAGGTAATGAGTGGCAGGAGGCTGCAACGTGTCTGTAAGTTCACGCTCTCTACACACAGATCTAACTCAAGTCGGGCAGAATCCAGCCGGAGCAGGAGCGCTGGGCAGGGTTGCCGGAGTACTCACTCTCTGCTCAGTCTCCCCAGCTCCTGCTGATCCCAACTCCTCTCCCTGCAAGAGCTCAGAGGACGGGGAGGGGCTACTGACAACTCACCTGTTGAATCACAAGGCACCCGGCACTCAGATCCTGGCTTTTTACCTGTACCTCGCAGGAACGTGCAGGATCTGACCCCGATGAGGGGGGGGGGCGTTTCCCGAACCAGCCTAACAGATTCCTGTCAGGCCCAGGCGCCCTCCCGCCTCACAGACCCGCTGCTCTCAGTCCCAACCCCCCACTCCGCCATTTCCCCCTGCCCGAGCGAAAGCAACGGAGGCCTCCCCCGGCAAGGGCGCGGCGGCTCCCGCGTCCCGCTGCCCGTCCGCCCGGCTCACTCACAGCGGCGCCGCTGTCCGGTGCGGGCGGTTCGCCCTCCACGCGGGGCTGCCCCGTGTCCGCCGCTTTGAGTCTCTGACGGCGGCAGAGGGCAGGGCCCGGGCCGGGGCCCGCGCGCGGCTCTTCGTTCCTGTGACGAAGGCGGCGGCGGCGCCCCCGCTCTCTGAGGTAATTCAGCGGGTCACTCATTGAAGCCGCCTGCCCGCGGCCGGGCCCGGAGAGTGACCAGTAGCCACCCGCCCTCTACACAACGAGCTACCCGGGCCCCGGGCAAGACCGACGCCCCGCAAGGGCTGCTGGGACCGGAAAAGACTAGTTCGGAACTCCACGATTTACGCAATCTCCAAGCGGGCCGAACAGCGAGCACGTGACCTGGACGCCATCTTGACTCCGGGCGGCATCGCCCTGAGGTACTTCACTACCCGCTAATACAGCTCGCTTTGCGCAGGGTAGGCGCTTCCAGGCCCGACCAAAGATGGTGGCTCGGAGCGCGCGCCCGTCTAGCTGTCTCCATGGTGATCTCCCCTTGCCGTGCTCCACGCGCGCGCCGCGCCATGGCGCCGCTGAGCCGCCGTGCCCGGGACAGGCTTTACTCGCTGGTAGGTGCCCCCGCCGTCCCTCGGGGAGGGACGCGCCTACACCACCCCCTCCCCGGCGCTGAGCAGGGACGGCTGCGGCCTGCTCCCGGTCTGTTAGAGGCGTGCAGCAAAGCCTCCGCTCCCGGCGGTCCCTCGCCCCTGGCTGGGGGAACGGGCCGCAGCCCTGCGTGGGCAGCAGGTACCTTCCACCCGCCTCCTGCGGGACAACCCAGGGGCGCAGCTACCCTCCGCACCGCGCATTTCACCTGCTTCCCTCAAACCTTCCATTCCAGGGCCTAGGAGGGGTTAGAGAGCCAGAGATCCATCTTCCTGGGAAGCACTAAATGCCATGGCTCAGAGCCTGAAAATACCATGCTAACGCGGGCAGGTACTTTGCCAGTCCTGTCCCCACCATTACCCTATATAATCAGTATTTCATTAATGGCTGGATTGGATACCTAAACTTTTAGGCCAGGGCTGGTAACTGATGACCTTTGCAAATAGTTTAAATTTGAGACCAATGTTCAATAAAGGTAAACATTTATAGTGGTAAAAAGAACTGGAGTACTCATGTTCTTTTTGTGGATACAGACCAACAGGCTGCTACTCTGAAATTTATATTGGTAATGCACAATACCTACCTTTCCAAACGTTATATATTTTCTTCTAACAGATTCTTCTCACCATTGTATTACTTTCATGGGGATATGTTATTTATGCAACACGAATAGCAGCTCGGTGGCAACTTGAGAAGGACTACCCTGATCAAATGCTGAATTTTTAAAGGAACCAGTACAGATGGACAGCATCTGGATTTTCACACCTGAATACACTTAAAACCAAATTTGAGGACAGAAAAGATTATTTCCAGACTAATGGTTTGAGAAGTTATCACATAATTTAAGTTTAACAGTGGCAGAAGGCTTCAAGAAAAAAAAAAATCAAGCTTCCTGCACAATTAAAAGGAGCAACAGAAATACAGGCAATGCATGTTGTGTGACACTGAGTTTTCCTAATAAAACAGAAAATGAGCACCAGACTAAGCAGCAGCCAAGGAAGAAATGTACACTAAGTGTATGTTCAGTTGGTTTGCTGAATGTCTTCTCTTTTACAGACCTCTTTGCTAAAGATTTTGTAATGTTTAAAATATGATACACATGTTTAAGTCCAATGATATGGCAGTAAGTAACATTATTTAAAGGTGATACAACATTTTCCTTCAGTTCATTTTAATAGTATTTGGCCCGCAGATAGTCTTACTCAGCAACAACTTATCCATATCAACTCTTTCCTATTAATATTGATTATGGTAAAGTTTTTCATTGATGGATTAACAAGTGTAACTGCAGCAGCCTCAACCGAGTTGTGTTTAAGAGGTCTGCAGATGTGTCTGGCATCTTGGCTGTGCCCCTAGCAAAGTGCTAGTCACAAATGTTACAGTGACATAGATCACACTATCTTCTAGTGACATGGTGTGCTGACCTTCAGGAATAGTCAGGTCCAGGGTGGCTGAGGAATTTTGGAATACTGCTAGTCAATGAAGTGGATCAAGTATTTGAAATACAGTTAGTTCCTGAAAGGAACAAGTATGTGAGTACAAGAAATGTGAGTACAAATCACTATTTGTCACAGTTTATTTCTATTTACTCATCTTATTTTGCTGTTGATTCATACAGTTAAAGCTATCATGTTTTACCAAACTCTTCTCATATAGGTCATTTTGCAAAAAAAAGAATTGTAAGATTTTGTAGTTTATAAACTTCACAATATTGCTTGAGTATTCAGAGTTCTAGTAGGACTTCCACAATAAATGAAACAAAGAGGCTATGTAAACTAATATCTTATTAAAACTATTTCTCAATAATATCTGACTTAAAAGTGGGACAGTTACTTTTCCAAAAATGCCTTTTAAATTTTACTGCACTTGTGATTACCTGCTGAGCTGATTTTTTTTTTTTTTGGCTGTATCTTCCTGTTTGATTAAATACAAATACATAACTAGAGATATATAATTGGTTGCTAAAATGGATAAAATGCAGATAATCTGATAAATGCCTGTTAACACAAGAAGACTGTATTACTACTAGTACATTGGACTGAAAGCCTACAACCAGAGTCCATTTCATACAGTCAATCGTGAACATTTTGTTACTAGGTGAGTAACTTCCTTAACTTGCCTTGCATTAAAGAAAAGTCTAGAAATGGTCTTTGCTATTCCTGCTATACCTAGAAGGAAATAAGATAACATGAGAGTCTCCTGGAAGAAACTTTATTGTTTTATATACATATCTGGAAATATTTAACACATTTTTATAGGAACAAAGCTGGAGTTTATAACCTTCAATGATGACCGGTAGGCTCTTCTTCCATTGGTGGGATTATTTCTCCTGTCTCTAGAATTTTGTCACCCTAATGAAATAAAAAATATTATGGTGAATATTTTGTCATGGGTCATAATACTGTCTAAAATATATAATATGCAAGTGCATAAAAGTACTATTATTTTTATGAGACACAATATGGGTGAGGTAATCTCTTTTAATTGAATCAACTGCTGTTGGCGAAACAAGCTTTCAAGGCAATATTATCCATTCTGAATAAAATACTGATGCTTCTAAAGGTCTATATCACATTGTTTCCCTTAGTCAGCATTTAACATTTCTGTACCAATTGCCCAAAGTACTGAAGTTACTTTAATTTTATTCCCTGTACCACTGCTGCCCTCACACACCCACCACTCCCTTCCCATTTGTTTTCTTTATCCATGAGGCCAACATGTTACGAGAAAATATTAATTTTAATTAACTCACTGGGAATACTTTGGGCTTCCCTTCAATAATACCATATGGCATTTTCTGCAATAAAAAACAGATTAGTCAGGATAAGCTTTCTGAAAGATGGCTGATTAGAAAAAGCTGTTTTCCATATTGCCATACAGGTAAAGCATTGAATACAATTAATAGTAAGCAGTCCCAGCTTCTCTCCACTAGGTTACTCTTAGTTTAAAACCAGAAGTATACAGAATACAAACACCTCAAACAGGACAAGTCTTCAAAATACTTTATATATGAAATGGCTCTCCCTGGCTAAACATCCACAGGCAATGGCCTAATAAGAGTGTTCACTGAATCGTGGTGTAATGATCATGTTATTACTTCTTCAGGAGAGCAGTGAGTTTTATTCTGTCAGTG